>NC_142872.1:38688214-39005000 GCF_051225735.1 Oryctolagus cuniculus
GGAGCCAGGTGCTTCTCCTGGTCTCCCATGGGGTGCAGGGCCCAAGGACCTGGGCCATCCTCCACTGCACTTCCTGGCCACAGCAGAGAGCTGGCCTGGAAGAGGGGCAACCGGGACAGAATCTAGCGCCCCGACCGGGACTAGAACCCAGTGTGCCAGCGCCGCTAGGTGGAGGATTAGCCTTCACTTTTTTTTTTTTTTAAAGACTTATTTATTTGAAAGAGTTACAGAAAGGCAGAGGCAGAGAGAGGTCTTCCAACCACTGCTTCATTCCCCAGATGGCCACAACAGCTAGAGCTGAGCTGATCTGATGTCAGGAGCCTGGAGCTTCTTCCAGGTCTCCCATGTGGGTGCAGAGTCCCAAGGACTTAGGACATCTACTACTGCTTTCCCAGGTGCCTTAGCAGGGAGCTGGATCAGAAGAGGAGTAGCCAGATCTAGAACCAGTGCCCACATGGGATGCCGGTGCTGCAGGCTGGGGTTTTAACCCTCTGCGCCACAGCACTGGCCCCCAAGAAGCCCACTTTAAAGACAGGGGTAAGCATTGTGACACAAATTAAGCCACTACTGGAGACACCTGCATATATCAGAGTTCTGGCTGGAATCTGGGCTACTCCAGTTCTGATGCACCTTCTTACTAACGCACCCTGGGATGAAGATGATGGCCCAAGTCCCTGGACCTCTGCCACCCATGTGGGATACTGAGATGGAGTTCTGGGATCCTAACTTTGGCCTGGTACAATCCTGGTTAGTGCTGGCATTTAGGGTGTGAACCAGCAGTTAGAAGATCTCCCTCGGTTGCTCTTTCATTCCTTCAAAATAAACATACAAGACATATACCACAGATAGGATAAAACTAAAGGATGGAAAAAAAGCATATCCTACGTGAAGAGTAATCAGAAGAAACCTGGACTGGTTATGTTACTCTCAGAAAAAAGAAAATTTCCAGGGATAATAAGGGACACCACAAAATGACAATGGGATCAATAGTATAAGATCGAAGAATCCTAGATGGGTATGCACCTTTGGGCATAACCCCAAATTATGTGAAAATCAACTGATAGAACTGAAAGATGACATATACAGTCTTGCAACAGTCCGCTCTCAGTGACAGACAGTCCAAGTAGAAAGAATCTGTATAAGGAATCTGGCTATGGAAAAGCCAACAACTTGACCTAATAGCACAACACACATGCTTCTCAAGGGCACACAGAACATTCACCAACATAGACCAATTCTGGGGCATAAAGTAAACCATTCGAAGTTTAAATGGGGGCCAGTGCTATGGCACAGCAGGTAAAGCCACCACCTGCGGTACCAGCACCCCATATGGGAGCTGCTCCACTTCTGATCCGGCTCCCTGCTAACATGCTTGGGAAGACAGTAGAAGACTCCTTGGCTTCGGCCTGGCCCAGCCCTGACTGTTACAGCCAACTGGGTAGTGAACCAGTGGGTGGAACATCTCTCTCTCTCCCGAACTTTGCCTTTCAAATAAGTTTATAATTATATATATGACAGGCAGAGTTAGTGAGAGAGAGAGAGAGAGAAAGGTCTTCCTTTTCTGTTGGTTCACCCCCCAAATGGCCACTACGGCCGGCACGCTGCACCAATCCAAAGCCAGGAGCCAGGTGCTTCCTCCTGGTCTCCCACGCGGGTGCAGGGCCCAAGCACCTGTGCCGTCCTCCACTGCCTTCCCCGGCCACAGCAGAGAGCTGGACTGGAAAAGGAGCAACCGGGACAGAATCTGGCGCCCCAACCGGGACTAGAACCCGGGGTGCCAGCACTGCAGGTGGAGGATTAGCCAAGTGAACCGTGGCACCAACCAAGTAAAATATTTCTTTAAAAAATTTAAATTATAGAAAACATTTCTTGTGTCACAACAGAATTAAACTTGCAATCACTAACAGAATGTTAAATGGGAAATCAAAAATATTTAGAATTAACAATATACTAACAAATAATTGTGAACCACATAGGACATTAGAAAATATTTGGAACTAAGTAAGAACAAATCGAGGTCTGTTTTCACCTTAAGGAACCAGCAAAAGGAGAATAAATTACGCCGAAAGCAATCATGTGAGTGTCGGGACTAGTGGGTGAGACAGCTCCCGCTTAGGACCATGTATCTGCTGACAGCAGAGTGCCCAGCTCTGCTCCCATTCCAACTTCCTGCCTTTGTGTGCTGGGAGGCAGCAGGGGATGGCTCAAGGGATTAGGTCTCTGGTACCCACGTGGGAGGCCTGGATTGAGTTCCTGACTCCGGGCTTCAGCCTGGCCAGCTGAGGTTGTTGTGGGCACCGGGGGAGTGACCAGTGAATGAATGGAGGATTACTCTTGGTCACTCTGTCGGTTCCTCTCAAAATTTTGAGAAATTTTTAAAAAGCAATCAAAAGGAAACAAAGAGCATAAATCAATGAATTCACAATAAAAGAATGAAAAAATTAGTAAAATTAAACCCTGTTTCATTCATGTGGTGGAGGCAATCAATAAAAGTGACCAAGAAAGAAACATATAAATTACAAACATCAGGGGCTGGCACTGTGACAAAGCAGATAAAGCCATCGCCTGAAGCACCAGCATCCCATATGCAGCCGGTTCTAGTCCCAGCTGCTCCACTTCCAACCCAGCTCTCTGCTAAGGCCTGGGAAAGCAGAAGATGGCCAAGTCCTTGGGCCCCTGCACGCATGTGGGAGACCCAGAAGCAGCTCCTGGCTCTGGATTGGCGCAGTTCTGGACATTGTGGCCATCTGGGGGAGTGAATCAGTGGTTGGGAGACTTTCTCTCTCTGCCTCTCTGTAACTCTGCCTTTTTTTTTTTTTTTTTTTTTGACAGGCAGAGTGGATAGTGAGAGAGAGAGACAGAGAGAAAGGTCTTCCTTTGCCGTTGGTTCACCCTCCAGTGGCCGCCACGGCCGGCGTGCTGTGGCCAGCGCACCGCACTGATCCGAAGGCAGGAGCCAGGTACTTATCCTGGTCTCCCATGGGGTGCAGGGCCCAAGCACTTGGGCCATCCTCCACTGCACTCCCTGGCCACAGCAGAGAGCTGGCCTGGAAGAGGGGCAACCAGGAAAGAATCCAGTGCCCCGACCGGGACTAGAACCTGGTGTGCCGGCACCACTAGGTGGAGGATTAGCCTATTGAGCCATGGCACCGGCCCTCTGCCTTTCAAATAAATAAAATAACCCTTAAAAAATTACAGACATCAGGAATGAAATAGTGGACACCACTGCCAACACTGAAAGAAGGGAATACCATGGAAACGCGTCCAACTCCTTCAGACACAAATCGCCAAAGCTCACTGAAGGAATCAGTAACGTAGACAGGGCCATATCTAAGTAAGCAACTCAACTTGTAGTAAAATCTTTCTAACCACAACAGCAAAACTCTTTCAAGCCTAGCTGTGTCACTGAATTCTACCAAACGAGTAACAGATAATACCCACTCCATGCTAACTCCCAAAACACAGGACAGACTGCTTCCCAATCTAATTTATGACGCAAGTACCAACCTGGTATCATAACCGCACAAGGGCACTATGAGAAAACACAGCGAGGCTAGCGCCCTTATAAACATAGATGCAAATTTCCTAAACAAAACCTCAGCAAGTCAAATCCATCATGTCCAAGCTGTATTTATTACAGGAATTAAGGTCGGATTCAACCTTCAAAATTCAAACAGTGTAATTTTCCCTACAATAGACTACAGAAAACCATAGAAACATCACGTCTGAGACAGAAACAAAGCCTTATTTATTTTTTGACAGGCAGAGTGGACAGTGAAAGGGAGACAGAGAGAAAGGTCTTCCTTTTTCCACTGGCTCACCCCCCAAATGGCCGCTGTGGCCGGCACACCACGCTGATCTGAAACCGGAAGCCAGGTGCCTCTCCTGGTCTCCCATCAGGTGCAGGAACCCAAGCACTTGGGCCATCCTCCACTGCACTACCGGGCCACAGCAGAGAGCTGGACAGAATCCGGCGCCCTGACCGGGACTAGAACCCGCAGTGCCGGTGCCGCTAGGTGGAGGATTAGCCTAGTGAGCAGCAGCGCTGGCCAGAAACAAAGTCTTGACCAAATTCAACATCATTCCCATAAACCCTTGTCAACCTAGGACGAAAGGAGCTTCCTGGACATGACAAAGGCCATCTGCACAACACCTGCAGTTACGTTGTACTCAATGTTCCCGGCTCCTGGCTTCCGCTTGGCGACATATGGGGAGTCAGCCAGCGGGTGAAGACCTTGGACTCTCTGCCTTTCAAATGAAAACTTTTTTCTGTTTTTTGAAAGGCACAGTTTCAGAGAAAGAGGTATTCCATCCCCTGATTCACTCCCCCTATGGCCACAATAGCCAGAGCCAGGTGGATTGATCCAAAGCTAGGAGCTTCATCTCTCACTCACATGGGTACGGGGGCCAAGCACTTGTGCCATGTTCCACTGCTTTCCCAGGCCATTAACAGGGAGCTGGATCGCAAATGGGACAGCCAGGACTCGAACCGGCATCCATATGGGATGAAGATGTGACAGGCAGAGGTTTAACCTACTATGCCACAATACCGTCCTCATACACTTTTTAAAACGCAAAGAGTTGGGGGCTGGCACTGTATGGCAGGTTAAGCTGCTGCCTGCGGTGCTGGCATCCCATGTGGGCGCTGGGTCAAGTCTGGGCTGTTCTACTTCTGATCTAGATCCCTGAGCATGGCCTGGGAAAGCAGCAGGGGATTGTCCAAGTCCTTGGGCCCCAGCACCCACATGGGACACCCCGAAGAAGCTTCTGGCTTCCACCTGGCCTCTGCTCGGCCATTTGGGGAGTGAACTCCAACTCTGCTTCTCAAGTCAGTCTTTAAAAAACATGCATGAAATACAGCTTCACACGTAGTTGCAAGTATCTTCGCTCTTCTTGGTTGTCTTTCTGCTCTTGGTAGGGTCTGAACAGACTGCACCTGGGACCCCAATGCTTCCCTTTTCCCAGTACCCAAGCTCTTTGCTTCACAGTCCCACTCGGAAAGTGGAGTCTGTTTCTCCGCCCCTTGAATACAACCGGATCAGGGGAGAAGTAAACGCTCGTTGACGCACAGCACTGGGATTCTGTGGGGTTGTTTGCTAAGCCACAAGAGCTAACTGGAAGAGAGGCAGGCCTGGGGAGAGGCAGGGAGAGGCCACCTGGAGGGCAATGAGCAGCAGAGGCAACGCGCGGGCCCACCGGCCAGCCAGCAGCATGCTAGGGGCCCGAGGCAGGGTCATCGCGCCAGCAGGCCCTTCCCCACCCCTTTTAAAAATGTTTTCAAGATTTAGTTACTGATTTGAAAGGCAGAGTGACAGAGAAAGGGAGAGATGGACAGATCCATTTCTATCCGTGGGTTCACTCCCCAAATAACACCAACAGCCAGTTCTGAGGCCAGCGCCGTGGCATAGCAGGTAAAGCCACCACCTGCAGCACCGGCATCCCGTAAGGGTGTCTCCAGTATGGGTGGCGGGGGCCCAGGCAATGGAGTCCTCATCTGTCTTCGCAGGTGCATGACCAAGAAGCTGGATTGGAAGCAGAGCAGCTAGGATTCGCAGGCACTCCGATATGATACGCTGACATTGCAAGCAGCAGCTTGCTGCCATTCTTTTCTATTCACAAGGCAGAGCAACAGAGACAGAGATCCTCCATCTGCTGGTTTTCCCTCTCAATGCCCCTAACAATTGGAGATGGGCCAGGCTGATGCCAGGTCTCCCATGTGTCCATCTCTGACTTTCCGATTCAAAACACAAAGTGGAGTTACAAGCAGACTTTAAAAATTTCATGGGAAATAGAATTCAAAATATTTTGGTGCAGAAAGATTAACATCTACTCATCAATGGGTATTTGAAAAAATTCATGGAAAGGTCATATGGAAAAATTATGCAAAAATTTCGGAATTTTCTGTACTCGCATATTTAATTCTTGAAATATCCCCATATTTTTACACTAGGCTGTGACATAGGCCAGGGGCACTGGGTGTCGAGTCCCCAGCATACTTATTTCTGACACCTGCCATTATTGATCTTTAAGCTTTTTCCCAACCTGATAGGAAATAAACGTTGGGGCCGACCCCGTGTAGAAGGTGAAGCCTCTGCCTGTAGCGCCAGCATCCCGTATGGGCATCCCGGCTGCCCCACTTCCGATCCAGCTCCCTGCTAACGGCCTGGGAAAGCAGCTCAAGCGCTTCGGCCTCTGCACCTTGTGGGAGACCTCAATGAAGCTTTTGGCTCCCGGCTTCAGTCTGGTCCAGCCTTGGCTGTTCACAGCCACTTGCTGAGTGAACCGGCAGGTACACCTCTATCTCTGCCTTTGAAATAATTTTTAAAAATTCCCTGAAGTTTTAATATGCAATATGCCTTTTTCAGATTCACAGTGCAATCCAGGCTTTCTCTCACATGTACTAGCTATGGGTATCCCATCACGATGCTTTTCCATCCATTTTCCCATGTGTCTTGTCTGGACTGGTTAGGACTCTTCTCCAACTGCACTGTGTCTACCAGCCCACTGCCACCAACACTGAGAACATCCACCACTCCGCCCCTCCTTATTTCATGCTCTGGTGGGCTGGTGTCGTGGCACAGAGCACTTATGACACAGCACTCCATACATGTGTGCTGGTTCTGGTCCCAGTTCGTTTTGCACTACCGTGCCTGGTAACGCAGTTGAAGATGGCCCAAGTGCAAACTGCCACCCATTAGGGAGCCCAGGATGCAGTGCCAGGCTCCAGCTTTTGACCCAGCCCAGTTCTGGCTGTTGTGCTCAGTTGGGGAGTGAACCAGCGTCTGAAACCTAGATCCATCTTCTCCCGCTCCTGCTCCCTCTGCCTTAGAAACAAAAGAAAATCTTGCAGAAAAATACGAAGTGCTTTTGGTCTCTATTCCCACGGAAGCCCGTGCCATGCGTGCAGTCCAGTCCGCCAGCCTCTGTGACTCTGGGTCTCCAGGCGCTCTCAGGGAGGCTCAGCTGAGTGCTGTTACCCAAGCACTTTCATTTCCATGTTCTCACCCAGCCTTGGGTTCCAGCCATGTCGTCCCCACTGCACAGATACGAAAAAGGAAGGTCAGGGAGGGCGAGGGGCTCATCCGAGGTCGCAAGGTTATTGGGGAAGACTCGGACAGAACTGGGGTGCTCAAGGTCTCAGGCTGAGGTGGTGGGTCCCCCACTCCCTGACTCCTGCCTGGCCTCCCACCATGCTCGCATTCTGCACGCCTGCATCACACAGAGGCCACCAGGGTCAGGCTGCCAGCACCAGCCGCACCTGGGCCCTCAACACAGCTGCAGCCCCGAGTGCTTCACCAGCTGATCCCAGGCCCCCGAATTCCAAGGTGTTTTTTTTTAAGTACTTTTATTTTCAAGTCAGAAGGTGAAGGCAAAGGGGAGAAGATTTTCCATCGGCTGGTTTACTCCCCAGGTGGTTGCAATGGCCAGGGCTGGGTCAGGCCAAAGCCAGGAGGTTTATCCGGGTCTCCCACATGGCTGGGAGGGACCTAAGTACTTGCGCCACCTTCGGCTGCTTCTCCAGGCCATTAGCAAGGAGCTGGATCAGCAGTGGAACAGCCAGAACTCCAACCGGCATCCAGGAGACACTGGTATCATAGGTGGAGGCTTGACCTACTACGGCACAAGCGGTCTTGAGCAAGCTCTTGGTAAGTGACTGGACATTTCAGGAGACCACTCTGCCCCAAGTCTCTGGACCTGTGATGGGAAGGTGGCCACAGAGATCTCAGCAGAGTCCCAGGCCTCGGTCTCACCTGCGCTGGTCGGCTCTAACAACCTCCTTGTCGCACACACATGCCCTCAGCAACACACTTGTCTGTGCTTTCTCGGGGGAGACTGAATTTTCCCAACCTTTCTATTCTGCTCCTTTTGGCTCCCAATTCTCACAGCGTGACGTACGGCAGCCGCCCTGCACCCAGGCCACACGGTAAATAAGTGGCTGCCTTGACTCACCTGTGCCAACCACGTGAGAGCATGACCTTTAAGACGGCCGTTCCAGAAACTCAGAACACAGACCCTGTCCAGCCTGGTACCCTTCTTCGCTAGGACAAGGATGGCTGCAGTCCCGCTCCTAAGAGAACGGTCACTTGCAGCCCAGGCCTCATCCGCTTGGCGTCAGCTACACATTCGTGCCGGCGTTCTGGGCTCCCCACACCGGGACCACCTGTAGTGCTGTTTACAGAGCCACTGGCTGTCTCCAGCCTGCCCTTCCAGGCTTCTCCAATAACCCAACCTCCAAACTCACCCAGCTTTTCCAGTAAACCAATTCTAAAGCCTCCTGCACATCCTTGGGCATGCCCGTAGCAGGATCCACACTGCTTGGTACCCACCTGTGTATCCGTTTTCTGTTATTTCAATGAAATAATTCAGCCACTTGTGAGGGAAGGGTTTAGGGGGCTCATGGTTTTGGAGGGTCCCATTCCAAGCGCAGGCAGCTGCTGTGCTCTGGTCACTGAGGGCAGCGTTCCTCCTGGGAGGGCTTACATGAGGTGCAGAGCCTCGCACAGTGAGAGGAGCAAGGGCACGGCACAGACCCCGGGGCTGCCAGGGAGCGCAGCGAGAAGCTGCGCCTGACTCTGCTTTTATAACCAGCCTGCTCTTTGGCCCACCTGCCGAGGGCATGCCCCCGGCCCCACCTGTAATCACCACCATTGGATTCAGCCTCTACCCTCTTAGCACCTTTCATTTACGACTCTGCAGATTAAATGGCCATGTGAGCTCAGGAGCTGTAACCCACGCAAACCATTGCAACCTCCGTGTACAGTGTGGGGACCCCAGCCTCAAACTGGCAGGGGCACCTGTTAGAAGGCAGATTCCAGGGCCAACTCAGGCTGCCAAATAAGGCACAAGTGGTGGCACCATGGGCCCAGGTTAGCGCTCACGGAGATTCTCATGCTTGCTCACGGCTGAGGCCATCAATCCTTAAAGCCCCTGGGGACCCAGGAGGAAACTCAAGAGCGGACTTCCCTGCACTGCTCACATAGTCCCTGATGAGCCTGGCAGAAACCCCTCTCTGGTCTGTGAAGGTGGTGGAGGGCTGTGGCTGGCAGAGGGGCGGGGTCAGCAGTGACCCTGCCGTCATTTCTAACCACTCAGATGACTCCTGTAGCCACCACCTGCAGGAGGCATCCCCTGTCCCTGTCACATGGGGAGGTGTCCTTCCTCTGCAGTCCCAGGCTGCTGGGCTCACCCCCTCACCAGGCCACCACGGCTCATCAGGGGCTCCGGGTGCCAGGCGGCGTGCTAGGTGCTCTTGGGTGTTTTCTCATTGACTCAACCCTAGAGGCAGCTATGGTTATTACGCCTGTTTCGCCAAACAGGAAATCGAGCTCAGAGAAGCTAAGTTGCTTTCTCCTGTACTTGTGGTATATCTGATTTTTCTGCCCCACCAGCTTTGGGTGCATGAAGACCCAATGAGTCCATGCAAGACGTTGATTCCAGAGCCCCGGGCGCAGGCAGGCGCTCTGCTGTCCTGGGACGATGACGCTTGCAGGTGTAATGTTTCCTGAGGTCGCACATGTGCCAGGCACCGCGCCAGGCTCTGTTCAAATGTATCTCATTTAAGCCTCTCAACCCATGAGGTTCATTCTGGGGTGTGGAGGAGGAAACCAAGGCTCAGAGAGGCTAGGTCACTCGCCCGGAGTCCCAGAGCCAGCGGATGACAGGGCTGAAGCTGGAAGCCGGCCACCTGGCTCCCGACCACCACACTGCCATGCTCATGCCATGGACATGGAGCGGAAGTCCCGTGGGGCTCCGTGTGGTGTCTTCTGTGTAGGAAACCCCGGTGCTGCTGACAGCAGGCAGTGAGCAAGACTCCCGGGTTGACAGCATTCCTTCCTGGGGCAGAGGAACTTTGAGAAGGGTTTGCTGGTGCACCCAAGGGTTAGGAAATTTTGGCACGGTCGTGTGGGCTGTCCTCGTGTCCCTGCCTTACTCCCGGTCCCTGGAAACTGCAGACTGAGGATTGCACAGCCCTCACCCTCCCATGCCCTGAACCCCAGCTGCAGCCTTTGCCCAGACACCCCATCAATGGGTGGAGGGGTCCAAGCTGGCAGCCAGGGACCTGCACTGGGCCGGCTCGGCACCCATATCTCAAGCTGATGATTAAGTGAGTTCTAGGGGCTGAGGTCGAGCACTCTGGGTTATTTGCTCCATGTACTGTCCACCCACCTGTAGCTCAAGTGCACACTTGGTGGCAGTTTCCAAGAGCCTTTGCAACCTGGCCCCGGCTGCCTTCCGTGCCCTCCTCCCACTGCGCACACACTCCTGCCATCCCGAACCCTTCCTGCTGCTGCACGCACCACGTGTTCCTGCCTCCGTCGCTCCTGCCCTCCGCTCTGCCGCCTGCCTCCCTGTCTTCTACCCGCTGGAAGCCCCTGAGCGTCTCACCGCGGGCACAGGTGCGCCACGGGGTAGTGATTGGGCTGATGTCATTCTGACCCCGTCGGTGCCCGGCAGGAGCTCCCCAGCAGAGCCTGTATCCCCCCTGCTCTTCCTCACACTCTCTGCACTTGGCCATGCGTTCAGCCCATGCTGGATGCGTGAATAAAGGCACAGCCAGGTGCACAGAGGAAGAAAGCACAGAGAATTCTCCGCGCTCCGAGACTATTCCCTAGAGAATGTTGGGCAGCCAGGCCTTCTTGCTCGGGCCCAGAAAGACTGAGACTCGGGCTGTCCCTTGCCTGCAGGGGCCTGGCCAAGGGATCCCACAGTGCCGCTGGCAATGCTGTCACCTGTCGGTGCTGACACGACAGCTCATCCAAACGGGGGGAGCTTCGGACCGGAAAGGTGCTCTTCACTGCACTAGCCCTGGGCGTGAGCACCTGTCCTGAGCGACCCTGTCCCTTCGCACGGAGCCTCGGGGACAGCTGCCATGGCTGTGGTTACCCCTGGTTGCAGACGGTAGAGTCAGGCTCGGCGATGCTAAGTGACCTGCCCAGAGCTGCACAGCTGCTAAGTGGCAGAATTTAGAAACAAGGACCCTGTCCCAGAGCCCACAGTTCAACCACCGACCATTGTCCACGGGCCGGACTCTGAGGGCTAGGGCAGACAGCCTGGGTTCGGAGCCAGACACTCGGAGCTGTGTGCCACAGCCAGGTCTCTGCCCTCAGCAGGCCTCAGTTTCTCATCTTCAACGTGGGGAAGGGGCTACTGACTCAGACCAGTGAGGCCATCGTGCAGGGGTGGCGCATTCAACAGGGACGTACTGGGCCTTTCCTCTCTGCCTGGCGCTGGAGACTCGGTGGTAAACAGGGCGGGCATGGTCCCTCCTTTCTGGAGCTCACAGCCTGGAGACAGAGCGGGAGAGAAAGCAGGCTGCAGGCGGACTTGCAGGAGCACTGCGGAGGGAGTCCAGGGACGCACTACCTAAGCTGAGAAGGATGAGAAGGAGTTGGGGGAGGTGCAGGGAGGAGTAGGGGGGAGAAACTGCAGAGTGAAGACCTGGGAGGACCAGAATACACAGGGCTGCAGAGGCTAAACATCCGGGACACACGCAGCCCATAAGACCCGCACTGAGGGCTGGAGAAAGAAACCGCTTCCAGCTGAAGTCAGGAAGGCTTCTTGGAGGAGGTGGCTTGTGCTGGGCTGGAAGCTTGAGCAAGGTGTTGGCCTTCCGCCTTAGAGGGCTGGGCATTCTGGATGCCAGGGTTGAAAGCGTGCAGTCCGCACTGGGGCAGATGGGCCTGGGAGCCCACACGAGGGAGTCTGCACTGTGTGGAGCTCTAGGGAGCCACCGTTGGAGCAAAGGGAAGGCCGAGATGTCCCTGCGCTGCTGAAGACGAACGGTGGAGGTGAGAAACCTCCAGCCATGGAAACTTCCATTCCGTCCCTCTGGGAGGGAAGCCAGGAGTGCGTGATTTTCCAGACGTTTCATGACTTCCCCGTGTTGGTGACTTTTCTAGTTCCTTACAGTGACTGCCACAAAGCCTGAGACCAGAAAGAGGCTAAGGGGGAGGGGTGGCCTGCTGGGACGCCTGCCAGGGGGAAGATGCCCTGGGGTGGGGGGTGGGGTGCGGAGGGGAGGCAGGAGGCAGCCACAGAGCTCCTGACCCGAGTCCTGCAGCATGGCTGAGCTGATCCTGAGCTGTGGGAACCCAGCCCCAGCCCCGGGGGAGACGCACCCTGAGCAGGGGGCTCAGTACCGACCCTCTGGGTCCACACACTGGCAGTGGGCTGTCCTGGGCCTGGGCCACCACGCTGGGGCTCCGGGTGGCAGCTTCCCCGGCTGGCTCCTCTCACAGTGCCCCGGGCGCCCAGCTGCACCTGGGTCAGGTGTTCCCCAGTTCTGTGAAGAGAAAGCTCAGCTGGGCACTCACTCCTCTGACTCCTGCTGTGTTCTTCAACCAACTCTAGCGATGCCAGAGTGCTGAGCTAGATGAGAGGGAGTTTCGTCTTTCTCATATTTGATTTTCCTCCTTTTCAAGAAAGATACTTCCATTCTATTGGTAAGACAGAGAGGGGGGAGAGAGAGATCGTCCACCCTCCGGTTTATTCTCCAAATGTCTGCAACAGCCAGGGGTGGGCCAGGCCGAAGTCCAGGACTCCAGGCAAGTCTTCCACATGGGTGGCAGGGACCCAGGTATGGAGCCATCACCTGCTGCCTCCCAGGTCCATTAACAGGAAGCCGGATCCGAAGCAGAGTGGCCAGGACTCAGACCAGGCGCTCTGAAATGGTTTTTTTGCAGGCGCTTAAGCTTTGCTCCAAATGCCCGCCCTTTGTGTTGCATTCTCTTTGCCCACAGAAGCATCATGATTTTGTGTATTTCAAGAGGAACTGTTAGATTCCAGTAAGATATTGGAATGCTTCTCTTTACTCAGCAACTCTATATCTAGAAGTTTATTCTATGGAAACAATATGTACATAAACCTGCCGATACAAATATATTTTCAAACAAAGGTTACTGTGGCACGGTTTATAACTCTGAAAAGTTAGAAACAATCTAATGGCCCATCAGCAGGGGATGGCTTGAGTAGTTTCTGGCACAGGCATGCTTTCAAATTACGTGCAGCTCTCAGAATGATTGATTAATACCGGCACGGACCGCGGACTTGGGAGTCTGTCCGTGATGCATTGCGAAGTAAAGAAAGCAAAAAGTTGCAAAACGCTCTTGTTGTGTTTTTAGACAGCTGTATGTCTTGCAGGTACCCAGCAATATAGAACACAGACATCACATCAGTATGGCTGCAAGGAGGAAAACTCTTGAAAAATGTAACTAACTGTGAGCAGTGAGAAACAGAGTTTACAGAGGATCAGTTCCTACCCCCAGGGCAGCTGAGCACAGAGCACAGTCGCCAAGGGTTGGCCCCAGTGGGAAGAGCCCCTTTCTGTCTCCTCTTTTTCCAGGAACAGGAGCCTGACTGTGAGGAGTGTGGTGGAGGAATCGTGCAGTCCCATGGCTCATCTGTCTGGGAGGAAAACGCCAGCTCACCCTCCTTCCCCAGGCATGCAGAGGGTGCGAGGCAGAAGCCCACCAGGGCCTGCCCTGTGGTTCTCCCAGAGCCTGCACCTGCTCTGGCCTGACCATGCCCCCAGCCAGGTCGGATGACTGCATCAGCCCTTAGCTTCTCCGAGTTCTCCCTGCTCAGCCACACTTCCCTGGCCTGGCTCTCAGGATCACACAGCACCAGAAATGAGAAGTCGCGACACAGCAGTGAGAGCCCGGCTGCGCCTCCCAGGCTCTGCAGCCCTGGGCGGGTGCTCCCTCCACCCCCACCACTGAGTGCTGACCCGGTCTCAGCCAGACCCCAGCTCCAAGCCTCTCCTGTCCCTGCCACACCAACCTTCCACAGCGTCTCCTGTGTAACAGGGAACTCTAGCAGGATGCGGGCCACAGTCTTGAGGACGCGAGGGTAAAATGAGAAAATGCGAGTAAAGGAACGGGTCCGCCCTGCCCTCTGCACCTGTTGCATGCTTTGTCTCTGGGGCATCGTTAGGGCTGTTTACCCACCGGGGACACCAAGGCCCAACGGGGCGTCACCCAGCCCAAGTCCTGTAAGTAACAGATGTCCGTGGAAGGAGTCAAGGTCTCCTGACCTCCAGGCGGAGGCTTTCCCATGAGCTATGATAATCCCCGTCTGGAATGTGGGTTGTTCATTCTCCTAACAGGGCACATACAGGTACTGCCTTTTCTAGCTCCTGCCACAGCCAGAAGCCAAGCAGTCACAGGCTCTGGGCATCCCCTGAAGCCAAGAGCCTCGGGAGGGTGGGCTGTGCGTGGCCAGGCCCTGCGGCCACAGGGGTTTTCCCTGGCACGGCTCAGCTGCCCCTGAGTTGGCGCCTGGGCTGTGAGTCACAGCTGCCCCGCTGCAGCCACAGCCTGGGCCTTGGAGCTGGTCCAGAAAGACGTGGGCTCACTCCAGGCTCAGGTGTCCTTGGCCAGGCTCGGAGAGCAGGGAGTGGCCCAAGGGCACAGCAAGCAGGTGGGACCTCACAAACCCCTGAACCCCTCAAAGGCCCTGGTGGGGCGGGAGGGTTGGGAAGCTCCACCCTGTCCCTGGGCTGCGGCTTGGGTCCCATGAGTCTGGGATCTACAGGGCGAGGACCCCTGGCTCGTGCCAGTCCCATCAGCACTGCACCTCTGCAGCTGAGACATCTGCCGGGCCTCCCCACCCACGCACATGGCCAGCCAGACGCTACCCTCGAGCCACAGCCTGCTTCCCCTCTCCCTCCCCTGCCCTCACCCCGGCCACACATCCCACCCTCCTCTTCCTCTTCCCTTCTTGCCTCACTTCTTGCTCTCTGGCGCCCCTGGGGACCCGTGTCTTCCGTGTTCCTACCTGGCCTTGACCATGACTCACCCGGACCTGGAATCCGGGCTGCAGCCGACACCACTCACGAGCCACACACACCAGCCTCAGTGGGCTGCTGGGCAGAGGAGGGAGGCAGGAGGCTGTCCCAGCTTAGTAGCCAAAGCCCAGGCACATGCTGAGGGGCAGGCAGCAGGAGGGGCTCAGGCTCCGGGCACCAGAGCCTCTGAACAGCCCTGCCAGCCCCACGCCCTGCGGCCCAACCCAGGGCCCTCCACCGCAGGCCCAGAAAGCCTCTTCCCCCTGTGCCTGGGGAAACCAACCTAGGTCTGGGCTAGCCAGCCCCAGCACGGGATGGGCAGTGGAAACCACCAGTTTGGGGAGGAAGGAAACACGACTCAGGACTGGAGGGACCTGTCTGGGGACCTGTGGCTGGGGGGGAACCCCTGCCTGCCCCACGCACACCCCCTCCTGCCCAACACAGAAACCGGTACACAGGAGAGACCAGAGACCCCGAGTGAAAAGCACCAGGTTTAATATTAAAATCTTTCCCTTAAAAAAAGTACACGGATAGGAAAACTTAGCATACAAAATAGCACTTCTGTTGTATAAATGTGAGTTACGGTGAGTCCTAAAAATACTTGTAAACCTAGGTGAGTATATCTTTGGTACCGTAGTGAGACCCCACTCCTCCTCCTTCAACCAGGCTTTGGGGGTCCTGGGGCAGGTGCTGGCTGGCACCCACCAGGGTCAACCTTTCCTCACTCCCTTTCCAGCCCTGCCCCTGCCAGGGTCTTGGCCATAGCGCTTATTCCCCTGGCATGTCTAATGCCCACTGAGCTGGGGACAGTGAGGTGCCACTGCCAGGCCTGGGCAGTGACAAACACCACGCCCCATGGAGTGCTGCCTCGGGCAAGTGAGAGGGCAATGTCCAAGGCGCCCATCACTCACACCGCTGTCCGCGGTGCCCACTCCAGGCTTCTCATCCTCTAGGGGACATCCTTGTCCTGTTGTCCAGCCCACCTGCAGCACATACGTGGATGGCAGGCGCTGGGGTCGCGGGCTGCACGAGGTCATGTGATGTGTCCTCTGGGCCCCCTCACCCAGGAGAACTCCAGAGGTCAGAGTCATTGCGGAGCGGGGTCCTTGGCATGCCCCCCCGCCGGAAGCTGTCAGGGGCTTTCCAGCTCCCCAGCTCTCACCCCAAGTTGAGGCCCCAGCAGCTGGGCTGTTGGGACTTGCAGGGCCTTGGGGGAGGCAGCACTGTGTCTGAACCCCTAGAGTGTGCTGTGTGGTCTGGAATCTCCCCGGGGCCCAGCTGACCTTCAGGATGAAGAGTTGAGACCCTCGGCCTTGCTTCATCTGGGCAAAGTGCAGGCCCCTGGAATATTCTAGAATGTTGGCGCTGGCAAGGCACTTGGAGTTAATGAGTCCAACGTGCTCATTTGTCAAAGGGATCAACAAGGCCCAGGGAAGGCAGAGGATTCCTCCAGGGCCTCACAGCAGGACCAGCGCAGAGTCTGGGCCATGTCTTGGTGCATACATGTGGTGCTTCAGGCTGGTACATCAGCAATACACATCGCAGACATAGGGCCTTCCCAAAGTCTCCAGAAGGGGCATCCAGACCACGGACGATGAGGAAAAGTCCCCAGGACAACGGGACCCGACAGATGGGACACGGGCACCTTGACGGCTGGGTACGCCCCAATTGCCCTGGGTGGTAGGTGTAGGCCAGGGCATCCTGCATTAGCTAACAGCGCTCAGTAAACACGGAAGGCCCCAGACCAGCTCGGACCTGGGAGAGGAGACACTGGCCACAGGGGAGGTGTCTGCTGCAAGGGGCGCCTCTGTCCAAGGCGGGCCCCAGCTCAGCCAGGAGCTGGGGACGCAGGGCCCCTCGCAGCCATGCTGGATCCAAGTGCGAGGTGAGGAGGGAGCCGCGGCCCCATCAAGAGCAGCTGGCTGGACGGAGAGAAGCGACGGACCGCCTCCTTCACCCCAGGGATTCCCACCTGTGCACCTGCCCGCCAGGAAGGAAAACCCAACTGTGGGTCACCACACCCCACTCGTCCATCATGTCTGCGGGGAGATGGAGTCCCCTGGGAGGGCCCTGCGCAGAGCCAGAGGCAGAGGGCCGGTCACGGCCACCCCCCTCCCTGGCTCTCTCACCTCCCAGGCCAGCCCCAAGGTCTGGGGCACAACACGTCAGGGGCAGAGCCTCCCAGAAAAGACAGCTGAGGGGGGCAGGTGGCCGGACGGTGCCGGTGCTGGGAGGCAGGAGGGGGCGCTCCAGGCAGGGCAGAGTCGGGGCCAGCCCCCTACAGGAAGCTGTCCTCCGCTTCCACCCGCAGCCCCAGGCAGCCTGGATCTGCCGGCTGCTCCTGCTCCGGCGGGGGCTCCTCCGGGGCCTCCACCTGTGCCTCGAGCTCTGCTTCTTCTTGGGGCTCCAGGGGGCTGTCACAGGAGATGGTGGAAGACGTGTTGGCCTCATTCAGGGTGGAGCTAGAGGAAGGAGGCGGGTGAGTGAGGGGGGGAGGGGACATGGGAACACGCAGGCGGCTCTCAGGACGAGCTGGCTGAGTGTCCCACTGGGCACGCTTTGGCTCCCATAGTCCTTGTAGAGACTATGCAAGGGCTGCACCGTGGAGGACCTGTGGCTCAGGGAAGTGATGTCCCCGGCCCAGGTGAGCAGAGGAGCCAGGACTTCCGAGCAGGTGCAGCTGACCCCAAAGTTCATTCCTCAGCCAGCGGCATCTACCCTCCTAAAGGACTGTGCTGTCTCTTAATCCTCCCACCAACCCCTACCTGAAGGGCTTTCACTGTGGTCATTTTACAGAAGAGGAACTGAAGTTCTGAGAGGTGGAGCCGATTGCATGAGGGCACAGAGCAAGGCCAGCATTCACAACCCCTGGCAGCTGAACTCTACAGTGACTCCTCTGTGTCGTCTCCCTGGAGCCTGAGGACGTTGGCTTCCTCCATGGGCACAGCCAAAAGGACAAAGGGCCCGCACCGGCCTACGTGCACTCCCAGTGCCACGGGAGAAACCGAGGGTTGCAGGGGAGAAGCCTGCGCAGGTATCACAGCAGTGGTAACAGCCAGGGGCTGCCCCACTCACTCCACCCTGGGCTGGATCTCGTCTGGGGGTGGGTTTGGCCTCCTGGGCAGCCCCGATCTTCAGCAGAGGAGGATCCTGTCTCAACAGCATTCCCAGGCCACAGCCAGGGCTGTCCCACACGGCAGCCTCACTGCATCCCAAGGCGAGACGAAAACCACCAGCCTCCTGCCTGGCCTGAGTTCTGGCCTGAACTGCTGTGGGTGCCTCTACAGCCACGCTGGGCTCCCAGGGCTGAAGGACAGACCACAGACCTGAGACTGGCCATGACCCTGTCCTTGGGGCTACGACAGGGCCCAGAGAGGGGAGGGTACCCAGGGCCTCTTAAAAGGCAGGGCTCACAAATGATCCCCAGCCCCTCCTTCTATGACTGGTCTTTGCCTCACACCTGACGTCATCCCAGGTCAGTCCTGTTTACTCATAGGAATGAGTACTCGGCCATGGCACCTGCAGCCAGCTCAGCCCCAGGCAGACAGACAGACACAAACACACACACACACACTTACACACACACCATGCACGCTGTACAGCTACCTGGCAAGGCTGGGGGAGCCCTCCAGGGGGCCCTCATCAGCAACCTCGGGCTTGGGGTCAGGCAGGGGGATGATGTAGTCGTTGTCGCCCTCGTTGGGCTGCACGGCCGTGTAGAGGACAGAGCCGGTGTCCAGGGGAGATCGGAGGCCGTGGAACCCAGGGAAGCGGGCTTGGGACCGGAGGATGGCCGGGTGGTCACTCCTGAGAAACTCCTCATCCACCTGCTGGTACTTCTGCTCCGCCAGGCATGGGGGGAACCAGAGAAACAGAGATGGCTTCAGGGACCAGCTGAGCAAGTCGGGCCACGGGGGGGCTCAGGGAAGAACGGGGTTTGCTAAGCCGCCCCGCCCACTGAGGGAGGGGGCGGAGGCAGCGCAGCCCGAGTGCCTCACCCCTCCCCACTGCGGAGCCAGCAGGTTAGTGCTCTCCTCCTGCCCCCATTGCCCCCAGGGGCCCTCGCCATGGGGAGGCGATGACTCTACAACGTCTCCCTGGTCCCTGGGAGCGCCGCCGGGCATGGGCACGGGGTGAGAGCCAGACCTCGGGAAAGGCCGTGTCTGCACCTCCCCGCCTCTCCCTGGTTCCTGCTGCGGGACGGGGCAGCGTTTTAGGGTCCTTGCGGCTCTGTGTGCCTTGGGGCAGCCTGAGACAGGGTTGCTGTGGTCCTAGAGCCCCAGATCTGGCCTGGGTGCAGAGGCCTGGGAAGGCAGCAGGACCCCAGGGCTGCGGCCCCGCCCTGTGCCGAGTAGTCAGCGTCCCCGTAGGAGCCCACTGGAGAGCTCTGTGCCACCAAAAAGGCAGGCTCATCGCTGCAGCCCAGGTCTGCCCAGCAGCAGCAGAGAAACGGAGGCCCAGAGAGAGCTACGGGGGTTTCCTCCAAATAGCAGCACCGCATGCAGAGCCCTGAATCGGGGGCCAACTTCTGCATCACAACTCTGCCCCCACCCTGCCTCAGTTTACCTTTTTGTAACCCTCGCCCAGCAGCCTCTCGAGAAGCAGCACGAGTTGGGAGAAAGGGGGCCGAATCTCAAACTTCTCTTCCCAGCACTTCTGCATGATCTCGTAGCTGGGGAAAGAGGCAGAGTGGCTCATGGTCTCGGGTTTGGGGCCCAGGGGAGCTGGAGCCTGGCATCTCTGGAAACACAGCAGCCAGGCAAGGGGGCTGGGAGGGTGTCGGACAGGCACTGCCTCCTATCACGGCCTTGGCCTTCCCTCCCAGCACCCCTAATCCGTCTGCCACACGCTGGGGAGCCCATGACCCAGGTTTGGCCCAGAGGAGCTGCTGTCCCCTCCGCTTGATGGTGGGCTGTGGATGGCCCATGACACCGGCTGGCCCAGGACAGTCAGCTCCGGCACGCCTGCTGGACCTGTGGTGCCAGCAACCAGCAGCCAGCAACAGTGCCAGCCTGGAAACGAGGCCAGCACAGAGGAAAGCAGAGAGAGCCCAGGGCTGGGACGAGAACGTCCTCATGACACCGTGTGAACACCAGATCCAGTCCTGCCTCGTCTGAGCAAAGGGATGTGTCTTTGATGTAAGCCAGCAGGGCTGCGTATCTGTGGTTTGCACCCACAAAACCCTCCCAGATGTGCCAGGCTCCACTCACATCTCGTCGGAGGCATGTGCAGGCTGGGCCATGCGGTAGCCCCGCTTGATGGCATTGTAGAATTGCTCGTTCATGGGCAGCTCCGGGTATGGCGTGCCGCCTGTTGGGAAGTAGAGACAGGAGACCCGCAGGCTTAGGCGACCCTACTCTACTGGGCCCAGGGAGGCAGGTTGGCCCTGGTGGCGGTGAGGGTGCAGGACCCCTGGCATTGGCAAATGCGGGCTGCCACCCTGCCCAGAACAGAGACCCTGATAACCAGGCTCTTGGGTGTCACTGTCCAAACCCTCCCTCCCAATACCCAAATGCAGAGATACAGAAGTCCAAAGGGGGCAAGAACCTGCCACGGCCACACATCAGGGGGAAGCAGAAAAACTGGGGTATGGCCCAGAACCCCTGAGCCCGTCCCAGTACCTGTCCTACAGGCGGACGCCATGGCACAGCCGGGGGCAGAAGGGCACCTACCCAGGGTGAAGATCTCCCAGAGGAGGATCCCAAAGGACCACACGTCGCTCAGGGTGGTGTAGAGGCTGTTGAAGATGCTCTCCGGGGCCATCCACTTCAGGGGCAGGAAGGTCTGTGGGGAGGGGGGACGGGCTGAGTGCAGCCCTGCGGTGCTTGGGGCAGGAGTGTGCAGCCTGGGGCTCAGGGGCTCCGAAGCACCCAGGAAACTGTCCCTTGGCTCGCTGGCTGGGAGAAAGTCCCAGGGTCCCTCACAGAACAGGTGCCTCCTTCCAAGCCCAGGAGGGCTGCCTGGTGGGCACGCAGGCATGGGAGTCAGGGACCTGCCGAGGCGCCACCACCCACCTCTCCTCCTGGCTCCACCTCTGCGCTCACTGGAAAGGGGGAGATGAGTGGGAGGCTGGATGGACGCATTTAAGAAACTTTGTCTATTTGAGAGGCAAGCAGACACAGAGCACCCAACTGCTGGTTCACCACCAAACGCTGCACTGGCCCTGAGCCAGGGGTCAAAGCTGGGAGCCAGGAACTCAATCTTAGTCTCCCACACGTGGACCCAACTACTTAAACTGTCACCTGCTGCCTTCGGGGGTGCCCATTAACAGGAAGCTGGAGGTATGAGCAGACAGGAACCAGGCACCCCAACATGGGATGTGGGCTCCCCAAGTGGTATCTTTACTGCTAGACCAGATGCCCATCCTGGATGGTCACACTTCAACCAACCAGCGATGCCTGGGACCACTGCTCTCTCAGACAGAGTCACCTGGGCTTCCTCATCTTCTCGCCACCCCTGGGACACCACATTTGGTCTGCTCCTCCTTTCCACCCACCTGGGGAGCCTGCCGGTCCTTGCCAGCCCAGCTGCACCTAGGGGACCCGAGCATCTGCCCCTCGTCCTGCTTTGTGCACATCTGGGGGGGCTTCCCTTCCGGCCCCTTCCTGCCTCTTCCCATTCCTCTGAGCCCCACAAGAGCCCCAGGTGCGCTGATTGGGAGGGAGCCCACCCCCCGGGGCCCCGAGGAGGCACTCACGCTGCCTTTGGAGATGTAGTTGGAGTCGCGCATGATGTCTCGGGCCAGGCCGAAGTCACAGATCTTGACCAGCTTGCCCTCGCAGATGAGCACGTTCCTGGCTGCCAGGTCTCGGTGAACGCACTGGGCAGGGGCAAGTGGGGAGCTGAGCCCTCAGGGCCCTGGTGGGAAGACCCTCCACCGCTGGGCAGGGGGCGGGGCCAGGTGTGGGGGGGTGAGTGCCCTGCCGGCCCCGCCCAGCAGAGGAGCCCTGAACTCGGGCTATCTGGAGAGCCACCTTCCCCCACCCCAAGGCCACACGTACGTTCTTGGAGGCCAGGAACTCCATGCCGTTGGCCACCTGGTAGCTGAAGCCCACGAGGTCCGTGTAGCTGAGTAGCGGGGATTCGTTGATCAGAGTGGTCCGGTAGGTCCTCTCGGGGGCTGGGGGAGCACAGAGGGTCACGGCCATCTTGTGTCTGCTCCTGGCCCACAGAGCTACAGAGAGCGAGGGTCCTGGGCAGTGGCTACTGAGCCTGCAGTTCTCCCCGACAGGAGGGGCTCCTTGCTGACCTAAGCCACTCCCATTTCATCGGCGCCCTCACTGGTCAGAAAAACTTGGTGCTAGCCCCAGGGCCACCTTGCTCAGCCTAGCCTACTCGACTCTCAGGGACACCAGAGCAGCCGGGGGCTGGCTGTGAACAGATTCCGTCACCCCCAGGCCCTAGGAGGCCATACTTCCCCTCCCTCCTCGGTGCTCCCCCCTCACCCCTCTTGTGCCTGCAGGATATGTGCATGCCTCTGAACTCGTAAATAGGATCCAATACACAGCAGCTTTGTGCAGGTGGCAGGCCTCAGTGTCCACATCCATGAAATGGGCACATGGCCACCTTCTTCCCAGAGTTACCGCAAGGCTGGGCAAGAAGGTGGTATCATGGCATGGGCATGTGTGAGAACGTGGTGGCCACCCACCGGAGGGGACGTAGTTATCGTAAGGGGCCATGTAGTTGGAGGAGTCAATGTCTGCGTATTTGACATCTCCTTTCATGTCCAGCATGGGCACGTAGTCCACCGACTCGTCCTTGCTCATGTCCATGTAGCCGCCGTCACTCTCGCCGGTCAGGGACATGTGGCTGTGGGCAGAGGGTATCACAGGAGAGGCCATGGGCTTTCCCTTCTGTGCCCCGTCCTGTGCCCCCTGTGCACAAGGCTCAGTCACTCACTCTCCTTCCATCACTCCCCATGTGAGTAGCCACAGATCTGCCCTTTCAAGCAACCCAGAAGGCCCCAAGCTGGGCTCTGGGGCTGCCCAAAGGACACACAGCCGGGCACACGTCCCCAGTGAGCTCACACGAGGTGGGTACTGCTCCCCGGGATGAGCGTCACCAGGTAAGTGTGGCCCCTCCAGCGCCACCCAGGCACGAGGCCCCGGGAGTGCCGGCACCTGCCCTGCGTGGGCAGCACGGGCCAGCCTCGGATCTCCATCAGCAGTCTCGGCACCCAGTGGGCTATGCGGCCGGGAGGGAGATGGGTAGGACCCCGATCCCTCAGCCGGGACGACAGGGCCGAGTGTTCCCCTCTTCTGTATGCCTTCTGGACTTTCTCCTGCCTTTGCTGTGGGAGTCAGCAAAAGAACTAAGGCACAGTCTTCTAGAAATGACCACGGGAGCTGGGTGCTGCAGGGGAGGCCAGAGGGGTGGAAATGGGGAAGCTGTGACTCGGGAGGCCTGGCTCTCACCCAGCCCCTGCCTCTGCCCCTGTGTGCCCCAGGCAGGACAGCAAGAACTCAGAGCACAAGGCCAGTGCGCGGGGTCACGTCTTCAGAGGGCGTGGCCCAGGGGCTGGCACGCCAGCACGGTCAAGCAGGGGGCAGGCGTCCCCAGCACTGCCACTGTCACCCCTGTTATTCCCTCACGTGGGCTGGACAGCCTGTGGCGCCCCCCTTCACCACTCCCCATGGCCTTTGCTTCCTCTCCTGGACAAGGAGGCAGCGAGCAGGTGCCACCCCCCACCACGGGCCGCAGCGTCCCGCCGGGTACCTGGGCAGCCGCAGGCCGACGGCCAGGGCGTTGCTGTAGAGCTCAGCGCTGGGCGGGCGGCGCTTGTCGGAGTGCTGCTGCAGGAAGGTGTGCTTGTTGCGGTGCAGGTAGTCCACCAGGTCACCGTAGCGGCAGTACTCGGTGATGATGTAGATGGGGCCTGCGGGGGCACCGGGCTCAGGGCCAAGACGCTAACCACCAGGCGGGGGGTTGGGGGAGAGGCAGCTTGCCCCGGGGGGCTCGAGGCCGTGCAGACCCAGGCTGAGTTTGCACATCTATTCCATGAGGCTAGCGACACTCAGAGGATGAATGAGATAGTGCCGCAGTGTCTCTGTCAGCATGGCACGTGCCAAGCACGCCGTGACTGATAGGTTTGCAAGCCAAAGCTGACGATGGAGCCGGAGCTTACAGGTTCTGTCCAAGTTCAATGCCTTTACTCAATCAGCGGGAGCTTTAAGACACTGAGGGAAACATAAACTGTGAAACGAGTGATCACTGAGGACCTACGCTGGCCTGTGCACACAGCGTACTTCCGTATTTTGTTCTGCTTGCACAATACCAAGGAAAATCCCAAATATCACAATACGCAGCTGCAGAGTAGTAACTTTTTTTTTTTTCAGTCGAACTTGCAATCAGAGCTTTCAAATAAACACAGTTGGCCAGAGAGACATTCTTCCAGGATCTGAGAGAAAGCACACTGGGGGTCTCCCATGGAGGTGTCCCAGGAGTTCATGGCAAATCAATACACCTTATGCAAAAACTCTGCACGGAGTTCAGAATCCTTGCCCCAAAATAAACCCATCTTTTGATTTCATTCTGCCATGAACTTTCAGACACCCCCTCATGTAATTCGACCCAGGGTCCCATGAGTTGTTAATATCATCATTATGCGAATCAAGTGGACACCTGGATTTGGAAACAGCTGGGACCTGCGCTGGAGTGTTTTTGATTGTGTCAGTGTCACATCTGGGACTATGAAGTGAGGGTTCGGGCTGGGCTGGGTGGGGCCCCTCCTGCGGGAGGGTCCTGGTGTCCTTGAACCACCTGCGGCCCGGGGGGATGGGGGTGGCCAGGGACCAGGTGCTCCCCCTAGGCCCCCGGGGAGTGGGCTTGCTCACCTCCCTTGGTGCAGGCCCCCAGCAGGTTGACCACGTTCAGGTGTGGCCCAAGGTGACTCATAATCTTCAGCTCGGACATGAGGGCTTGCTTCTCACTGCTCCGGGCTGTGGCTGCAGGCAAGGGGGGCCCAGCCAGGACCTGTTACTGTGGCTCTGCGGATGCCCCTTCCCACGCTGGGAGACCCACGTGGCCAGGGGTGGGGGAGGCGCGAGGAGGCCAGGGTGCAGCACCCTCTCGTGTGGTGTGGCCGCACAGTCTGCCCAGAGAGAGACTGAACGTCCACAGAGAGCCCGGGGGGAGTGGGGTCCAGGACTCACATTTCAACATCTTCACAGCCACCTTCATGGTGGCCTGCGAGTGACTGAGGCCATGGGCCGTGGCCTCCACCACCTGCCCGAAGGCGCCGGAGCCGAGGGTGCGACCTGGGGTAGAGATGATCCCTCAGCTCCCAGCCGACCAGGAAGCAGCAGCTGCTGCCCCTCCCAGCCAGGCGACGCCGGGCCACTCTCCCAGGTCAACCACCCCTAGAGCTGTCCTCTCTCCCCAGGGCACACGGCTCCACTACACCCCCCACCCCCCACTTCCCCAGCCTGTCCTCCTAGGTCCTCTCTTTCTTTGGAGGGGTCACACCGTCACAAGACTTCAGCGCTGGGGGCCAGAGAAGGCCTAGGTCTCAGAGCTGCCACGGGAGGCCTCCTAGCACTGACCGAGCACGAGCTGGTCCCGCGGCAGCTCCCATGTAGAGTCGTAGGGCAGCTGCATGGGGTCCACGTAGATGTACTCGTGGCCATCAGAGCTCACGGACTCGATCACCTTCCACCGGATCTCGTAGCGTGGCTTCTGCAGTACCAAGAGCAGGAATGGACTGTCACGGGGGTCTCTGACCTGAGGTCCAACAGGCCAGCCCCACAGAGGATAGATGGAAGCCCAGAGAGGGACAGGGCCACATCTTAAGTCACACAGCAAACGAACAGCTGAGCCACAGCCTTCAGGGTCCCCGAGGGGACAGTGGCGGAGGAGCCCGTGGGACTTGGCAAGCTGAGGAGCAGCTGATGGAGGGGCCTGGGTCATCAGAACCTCTGTGCCAGCTTCTCCCAGAGCCCCAGCTGCTCCTCGGATGGGAGGAGCAGCACAGGCAGCCCCAGAAAGAAAGGGGATGAAGTAGGGGGACTCTGCTGGGGGAAGACGGGGCCTCCCCAGGCTGGATCAGGCAGAGCACGAATCTCATGGCAGGATGTTGGGTCGGGAACTGTACACTGCTGGCATCACAGAGCGGTGACAGGTTGGAACAGACACTAAAGTCAGGAGCAGCACAGTGCTCCTCAGTGGACCCAGGTGTGTCCATGCGGGGAGCCCGAAGAACCCTGAAGCCAGTGCGCTGCGGCTGGGATGGGAGGGACGATGCCGGAGCAGGGGGCCTGGGGCGCAGTCGCAGCCGGAAGTCCCGGATAGCCCAGGCTGCTGGGGGTGGAGGCGGCTCAGACGCCCAGCGTCATTCTCTATAAATCCCCACCTGAGCCCCAGGCTGCGCCCCGCATGCGGTCAACTCAAGCAGGGTTCCAGGAGGGCGCGAGGGCGGGGGAGCCCCTGCAGAAAGGGGCTCCTGGCTGGGGGTGGGGAGCACTCACCTTCTGCCAGATCATGATGAGGATGATGAGGGAGATGATCGTGAGCACCACCAAGGCCAGGATGGCCGAGATCACCACCACTTTGAAGGGCAGCGCTGGGGGCAGGGAGCAGAGCAGGCCCTGGGTAAGCAGGGCCCGGGCAGCTGCCTCCTTCACTCCACCGACCGCTGGCCTCACAGGTCACCTGTCCTCACTTCCCACCCCTCTGTGACCCTGCCCAGCGGCCCACCAGGTCAGCCTCTCCGTCCTGGCTCTGGTCACGTCTTTAGCTTCCCCGGCAGACACCCCATACCTCCCAGCAATGACCCCAGCTCTCTGCCGGCCTCACCACCTTCTGCCCGTGCCAGGGCCAAACCCCTTGCCTTCATCCTGTCCACTGCCTGGGCCTGCCATGCGGCCTGGGCCACTCTCACTTCTCTGAAACCATGCCTGAGTGGACCTGAGCTGAGTTCCATGCCTGACTCAGTGGCCAATGGCCTGCGGGGGCAGCCCTGAGGGGCAGGAAGCTGCGCCTCCTGCCCAGTTCCACCCAGGAGCATGGGGTGGGGGTGGGCTGGGAAGGGAGGTCGGGCAATGACAAGTGCTGTGAAGTGCGTCCTCAGGGTTACCTCACTAAGCACACAGGCCCCACACTGGGACCCCCAAGCCAGAGTCTCCTTCACAGCTTTGCTGCACACGTCCTCACCCCACCCCCATCCACCTGGGACAGACTCTCCCCTGCCCTGCCCACTGGGCACCCTGGAAACTCTCCCTCCCACCTGCCCTTCTCTACCCCCCAGAGAGCCCTGTCTTGCCTCCCCAGGGTCTCCTCCCCACACTTCCTGCTCAGGGTCCCTGGCCCATGTCACTTGTACCAGCCACACCTCCATCCTAGGAAGCAAGCCCCCATCTCTCTGGGAGCCCACTCTGAGTAAGGAAGGGGAGCCTTCCTCCAGCCACCCCAGCTGTCCCTGGTTGGTGCATGGCATCCCCTCCGGGCACCACACTACAGCTTCACCTCTGTTTTTGCTCAGAGCTGGTCTATGGGCCGCTGTCTACACTGTCCGACCACACAGCAGCTGGCCCAGGGATATGTGTGCCCACAGGGAGCATGAGGGTGATGCTGGAAGTAGGAAACCCACCCACGCACCACAGGGGCAGGGGCCAGGAGGCAGGTCTGTGCACACACAGGCACGTGCATGGACAAGTCCAGGGGCCTGCCCACCCAGGGACTAGGCATGCTCACATCACGCTCACATACACGCCCTCAGCGGCTACCCAGACCACCAGGCATCCAAGTCCAGGCTCCCAGATGCACCTGCCAGCTTCACCCGCGTCTCTGGGGATCAGGCACCTCTCAGAACCCAGTTCACAGATCCCTATGTGCCAGGCATGTGGCACAGGTGCACAGACGGGTTACACGTGCCACACACATATAGTTTGGTTCACATCCAGTTTATAGACCTGTGTTTGCACACATGTGTGTGCCCTGACCAGTTTCACAGTGCTCTGGGCTGCTACGGACGCCTGGGCACAGTCACCAGGAATGCAGGGGCGTGGCGGGGGGAGGGACGCCGGCGGACTCACAATGCGGCACCACGGTGACCTCCTTGGTGTCGTAGTCACGCAGGTTGCGCAGCACACAGCGCACCGACAGCGGCTGATCCACGTGGCGCAGGCGCAGTGTGCTCACCACCTCAAACTCCTGCTCCTCCGCCCAGTACGTCACGTTGGTCTCTAGCTGGCTCTCGTCCTCGGAGCGGTTCCCCAGCGGCGTGGGCGGCAGCTCGGACGGGCACCTGCAGGCAGAGCCGTCAAGTGGTGGGGGAAGCAAGGAGGGCTTGTCCAGTCCCCTGATGCCTCCCTCTGCCCGGGCTTCGGCGCCGTGCTCCCTCGAATGACCAGCAGGGGGCGATCCCACTCCACAACGGAAAACCCCAGGTTGTGAGATCCACTCCACTCATTTGCCTCCAGGGTCTCACAGCTGGGGGCCGTGTCAGGGGTAGAGGCAGAACCTGAATTGAACCCTGCCTCTCTCTATCACGCGAGAACCACCCTGATCAAGTGAGGTCCCCGGGGCACTCAGGGATCAAGGTCAGGAGAAGCCACAATTCGGGTCATGCAGTGTCTGAGGAGGTGGCAGGCTGGCCTTCCAGGATGTGGCTGTAGCCTGGAGCAGCGTTTGCAGAGGAGAGGGCTGGACTAGACACGGGCTGTGGGTGCCCAGGAGACCGAGCCCGGCCGGGGTGGGCTCACCTTTTCAGGTCTCTGCAGGTAAACCAGGTGACATTCGGCTGAGGCATGCCCCGGCCACGACAGCGAACTATCTGCTCCCCACTGGCGAGGTGGCTCTCGCTCAGCTCCAGCACACGGACAGGGACTGTGGGGAGAGGGGACAGGGCCAGGAAGTGTGGGGTCAGCAGGAAGGGACTGGCCAGGGAGGACCTGCTCAGGTCCCCTGGGGGTTGGGGGGGACAGGGAGGCAAACATTAAAAGCAGGTGAACACGGACTACCAGGAAGGACCCCCCTCCAGGGAGCTTCAAAGGGCAAGCCTCAGGAGGGGCTGCTGGCTGCTGTGTCTTTAACGCCTCTCTGAGACTTGCTAATCTTCCCTTTTAACAAGAAGGGAGCTGGGGTGGCCACACTCACAAAGCTGGCGAGTAATCGCATTGTTTTGTTTCCTCTGAGTTTATTTTAGTGGCTGCCTTAGACTCAGGACATGTGACGCTGATTTTCCATCTACAATTGGGAGGTTATATTTTGTCTTTCAAAATAAGCTTATTTTGGGCGAGCCGATTGACGAAATACGGAGTCAGGATCGTGTCATCCGTCAGCTCGGAACCCTGGGAAGGCTCTTCATCTGGGCTGTGGTGAAGCTGGACCGGGCCCTCAGGGACCCGCCCTCTGCCCACCCCCCACTGCCTCCCTGCTCTCTGACCTCCCCTCCCTCTGTTCTGGCCACTCAGGCCTTTCTGCCATGGCTCTGGCCTCTGCCCTGCCTTGCACCCAACATCCGCTTGGCCAATTCCCTCACAGTCTTCAAGTCGTAGAGCAGACGGCACCTCCCCCGTGAGGCCCACCCTGCTCACCACCCTCCTGAGCCTGACTCTGCTTTTTTCCCCTTGTTACCTTCTAACCTACAGAACTAGCCCGCAGCTCCCCCTACTGTACAACGAGTGTGATGCAAGGAGGGAAACTTGTGACCTTGGTGCATGAATGCCTGAGGTTTTAGAAATACCCATCTAGCCAAGGCCACCTTGGACAGGTGGGGAAACCGAGGCCCAGGGAGAGGACACCCCTGGATCAGAGGGCCACAGGCAGGGTCCCAGGACGCAGTCTCCTGGGTTCCAGCTTCCTGCGTGGATGCGGGAAGACGCAGCAGGGAAGGGGGCAGGGGTGGCCCTCACCGTTGACCTGCAGCTGGAAGGAGAGCTGTGCCTCGGCGTCCTCGTGGAAAGCCCGCATGGTGTACCTGCCCGCCTCCGCCACCTTCACCCGCACCAGCGTCAGTTCTGACACGTACCTGGGGAGCAGCGCAGGCCGGGAGAGCCAGCTGTCAGAGCAGGAAGGGCTCCTCCAGCCCCCGCCCCCTGCTCCCCTGTACAAGCAGGAGAAACAAGGCCCTGGGAGTCGCACAGGTGTCCCAGGCGAGGCCCGGGAGGGACTGGGAGTGGGCAGGGAGGCCCTATTCCACCCCCTTCCTGAGGGTCTGGCATGCTTTATCCCCACTGGTATCCGCCAGTATCTAGCTCGGGCTTCCTAGGTAGCAGGGCCAAGCTTCCTAGGTAGCGGCTCGGGCCCGTTCCTGTGGCTACCACCTGCAGCTCTGCTCATCACAAGTGTCTGAGTGACCATCTGGCTGGCACCATGTCCCCCCGCTGGACCAGATGCTCAAGGAAGGATGGACCCTGCTCTGGTTGCGCCGCAGCCTCAGCGCCCCCCAGGGTGCCGGAGGTGGGCCTGGGTGTGCCAAGTGGCTGCTCACCGGGTCTCAGACACATTGCGTGTGGACAGGGCGATCTCGCCGGCGCTGGAGTCACCCAGGGTGCGGTTGTCCTTGAACCACAGGACGGTGGGCGGAGGGTAGGCCTCGAACACCACCTGCAGCGTACGGCTCCGGTGCAGGTCGGCGAACTGCAGCGCGCCCAGCTCTCCCAGCAGCCGCACGTAGCCGCTCTCTGCAAGGGGCGGGCCGTCAGGGCGGGGCCATGCCCGGCCACCAATGGGGCAGTGCCTACCGGGGGCGGGGTATCAAGTGGGCGCCCAAGGAGCCCCGCCTTCTGGGGGCGGGGTATCAAGTGGGTGCCCAAGGAGCCCCGCCTTCTGGGGGCGGAGCTTCAGACTTTAGAGCCAAAGGAGCCAGGTGCAAGTTGGGGTTGGGCCAACAGCAAGTGCTGAATTTACGGCTGTTGGTGTGGGGCCCAGCTTTGAGGCTGGGCTTGGAGTTGGAGTTCTGTGTCTGGGCTTAGCTGAATTTAGGAAGGGGGCTGGCTGGGCCTAGGATGGTGGGCAGGATTAAAAATCAGATTGGAGCTGGGGTTCTGGTCAGGCAGGAAGAGTAGGCTGGGATTCGGGGTGGATTTGGGGCTGACACTGCATTTTGGTTTGGGTCTTTCCCAGAACTGGGGCTTTGGTTGGCACAGAGGCTAAAGCTGGCACGGAGAGTGGCTGACTGTACCCTGGGGCTGTGCCAGGGTCTGGGTCCAGCTCAGACTGGGGGTGGGGACTGGGCCCAAGGCACCCACCAACCACAGTGACATTGATGGCCTTTTCATCGCGATGGTCATTCACGCTCTCCGACACGTTGCAGATGTAGGTCCCAGAGTCGCCTGTCTCAGCATTGGGGATGTGCAGGATGGAGCGGATGTGGGAGGGCACATCAAACAGGAAGTCGGTCACCGGCTCCACCAGCCGCCCACTCTGCAGGGACAGGCGAGGACGAGCCCCCAGATGAGAGGGGTCCGTGAGAAGTCAGCCTGCAGGCTGAGGGTTCCGTCCCTGCCCAGCCCCTCCCCGCCCCGAGCCCGGGGCCGGCTTTACCTCCTGGCGGGGGTACCGCCACTCGAAGTTGACCACCTCGTTGCCGGTCACGATGCACATGATGGTGATGTTCTCGCCCTGGCGGACCACGGTCTGCACCGCGTTCACAGAGACGTTGATGGATGACACTGCAGGAGAGAGATTGGCCCAAGGCTGGGGAAGCCACCCCCAGCCACCAGCAATTCAACCTGAGGATGCGGTAGGGGTCCAGAGAGGGCTAAACGAATGCCGATTCATTCCTCCAACCCATATTTGGTGAACGCCTGCTGTACACCAGGGACTGCGCTGTGTGAACGCAGCAGACAAAATCTCCATTCTCGAGCCGTGGAAGTCGTCTAATCGGCTGCACATCCTAGATGAGGAGCCTCTGCCTTTGGTGTTTTATTTATTTTTTATTTTATTTTATTTTTTTGACAGGCAGAGTAGACAGTGTGAGAGAGAGACAGAGAGAAAGGTCTTCCTTTGCCGTTGGTTCACCCTCCAATGGCTGCCACGGCCGGCGCACTGCAGCTGGCGCACCGCGCTGATCCGATGGCAGAAGCCAGGTACTTATCCTGGTCTCCCATGGGGTGCAGGGTGCAGGGCCCAAGCACTTGGGCCATCCTCCACTACACTCCCTGGCCACAGCAGAGAGCTGGCCTGGAAGAGGGGCAACCAGGACAGAATCCGGCACCCCGACCGGGACTAGAACCCGGTGTGCCGGCGCCACAAGGCGGAGGATAGCCTAGTGAGCCACGGTGCCGGCCATGCCTTTGGTGTTAATCTTCACAATAATCCCATAGGATGGGCAGGGATTTTTATTCCTGTTTTGCACAGGATTTAGAGATTACGTGTCCTGGGCAAAGTCATTCGGATAGGAAGTGGCAGAGCTTGGATTCAAACTCAGCTGGCTCCAAAGCCTGTGTCTTTGCCAACCACACAGTACAGCCCAGGTCCGCCCTGAACGCATTCCCTGACCACGGGCAAGCGCCACCCTCTCTGGAAGCCTGCAGTTTCCTCATGTGTAAAATGGGGCAGCACTGCCTCCCCTCCCAGGCTGTCTGAGGACCCAGAGGAAAATGGAGTTGATGCTTGCTGGCCCATGGAGGTCTGTGCCTCTGTGATGGGGTGTATCTGCCTCTGCCTAGCACCGGGCCCAAAGAGGGGCTCACCCTGGAGGCTGTAGACGTAGTAGGCATCGGAGTCCACCTCCCTGTCCCCGATGGTGGTCTTGCACACGTAGGTCTTGTCCTCAAAGGTCCCCGAGAAGCCACGCTGGTGGTCATAGGGAATGGGCAGCGGGACGTCCTCCTTCTTCTCGTGCAGTGTTACCACCAGCCGAGGGTCTGTCACTCGGCACGGAATTGTGGTCTCAGTTATCTCCGTGAGGAAGATGAAGAGTTCCTCAGGTTCCGTGGGGAGGAAGCTCATGGTGGGATCTGCAAGGGGCGGAGCCAAGGAGGAGGGTCAGGGGAACAGGATTTCGACTATTACTAACTTGCTGTGTGACTTCGAGCAAGTCTCCTCCCCTCTCTGGCCCTCAGTCTCCCCTTTCCAGAATAAAGGTGCTGGGGCCGGCGCTGTGGTATAGCAGTTAAAGCCACTGCCTGCAGTGCTAGTATCTATATGGGCGCCAGTTCAAGTCCCGGCTGCTCCACTTCCCATCCAGCTCTCCACTATGGCCTGGGAAAGCAGTAGAAGGTGGCCCAAGTCTTTGGGCCTCTGCACCTGCGTGGGGGACCCAGAAGAAGCTCCTGGCTCCTGGCTTTGGATCAGCACAGTTCTGGACATTGCAGCCATCTAGGGAGTGAACCAGCCAGCTTCCCTCCTTGCCTCCCCCTCTTCCCTCCCTCTCTCCCTCCCTCCCTCCCTCTCTCTCTCTCTCTCTATCTCTCTCCCCGCCTGTCTGTAACTCTGCCTTTCAAATAAATAAACAAACAACAAACAAATAAAAAACAGAATAAAGGTGCTGCTACAAGTAGGACATTTGTCCCCTCCAAAACTCAGGTTGAGATGTAACTGCCGTGGCAACACTATGAAGAGGTGAGTAGGCCACGGGAGCCCCGCCTTCATGAGTGGGACAGTGCCACTTCCAAGGGCGAGTCTGCTCCCCCCTGCTCTCTATTGCCCTTCTGCCTTCTGCCACAGGATGACGCAGCGAGAAATTCCTCCCCAGGCGCCTGCCCCTTGATTTTGGACCCAACAGATTTCTGTTCATCACAAATCCTGGGTGTTGTGTTACAGCACCAAACGCTCCAGATGCTCTCAGAGGTCCCTTCCAACTCTAACGTTTGCTATTGGACAGCACCAGGGCGAGAAAGAAGAGAAACCTCAAGTTCAAGTGCGGCTGGCACCTGAAGCTTGGGGAGCAAGGAGGGTGGGGCGTGGAGGCCAAGAGGAGCAGACGGGAGCCAGCTGAAAGCAGCCAGTTCTTGGGGGACAGGAGTGGGCTTGGCTGCCAGGGAGCACACGCGGATCCCGACTGGGGAGGGGGGATGAACAGAGTCCTGGGGGAGCCAGGCTGGGTTCCCCGGCGAGTCTATGTTTCTAACACAGAGGCATTTCACGAGGTTGCTGGAGCCTTCTCTGTACCACCCCTGACGCCTGCAGTGGAGAAAGGAGGGGAGGGAGAAGGAGCCCACTCGGGCCAGGGCCTCACCTGGCACAAAGATGTAGAGCCGCTTCCGCTCGCTGGGGTCCAGCCCCTGCGAGCCGTTGTAGCTGCAGAAGTACTCGCCGGTGTCTGTCCCAGTGACATTGCTCAGGGTGAGCACGCTGGAGAAGGTGCCGTCCTGGTTCACGGCCACTTCCTGCCAGGGCTCCTGGGACAGCCGCTCCCACACCACCGGAGCCGAACCCGAGCAGGTCAGCACGAAGGTGCTGGAGATGTTGAGGACCAGTTCTGGCCCTGGAGGAGTGATGACCAGGCCCTGGGAGGCTTCCGGTCCCAGCAGCAAGAGCAGGGACAGCAGCAGCGACCAGCCTTCGGGACAAGAGGCAACAGGGGTGAGCGTGGGGACCTCAGTGCCGCTCCTGAGCTGACCCTGGGAGGAGGCTCTGCGTGCACAGCCTCCGTATCCCTGGGGGGCTCACCTCCCCCGTCCCTCACAGACTGGGGCCTCCCCACCAGATTCCGGGGCCTGCTTGCCCAGTGCCAGGGCCCCTGGGACTCCTCTGGGCCTCAGTCTCAGTCCCTGCAGACCCCCAACCGCCGTGTCGTGCAGCGGCGCTGTGCCCAGGCAGGAGGCAAGAGAAAGACTCAGGAAATCCTGGGGAAGCAATTCCCAGGCCTGCGGTTCCTGCATGACTTCCCAGGTCACCTTCTGAGCGTTTTTCTCGCAGCTGCCCATGTTCCTGTGAAGCCCGGAGCTGGCCTACTTGGAGGGCGGAGGAGACAGGGTCTCAGGTGCTCAGAGTGGGAGCAGGTGCTGGAGGGGCCTGGGGTTGGGGGCTCTGGTACTCGGTGACTGGTCCTCCCAGGGACATCCTCTGAGGAAGGACTTTTCATGAGACAGGCGGGCAGTCACTTGGCCTGCTGGGCTGCACACTGATTGCTTGCTCAGCCCCAACCCTGAGGAGCAAGGCCGACGTGGGCAGGCAGGAGGGAAGGGGGGTTGCTGAGAGAGGCCTGGGGTGGGGAGGGGGCTTGGGAGCTCCCAGCCAATGAGGGGAACCAACAAGAGAGGGGAGCCCGAGGCAGGACAAGGCCAGGCCCTGGGCTGAGCAGAGCCGGGTGGCAGGCTGCAAAGGGCCCAATAGAGGACTTGCGCCAAGGGCTCTGCACAAGCAGAGCTCGGATGCAGGTTCCCCCACCCCAACCCCAACCCGGGAGCAGTCCAAGTGTTCACCATGGAAACCCACTGGAATTAGAGGAAAAGGAGGCTGAGGGGCACTGTAGTGGTGGCTCCCCAGTCTACCCACCTTTCAGCCCCGGAGCTGGCCCCACAGCTGGAAGCCGCATGGTGTCCTGTGGAGTTAAACAGGGATCAGGGCTTGCAGTGGGCAGAGGCCAGGCCAGGGCCCATCCTAGCACCTGGCTCCTGCAGAGTAAGCCCCAGCAGGGCCACCCAGCCTCTGTGTCCATGGGGCTGAAGTCAGAGGCGGAGGGGCACACCTGACCACAGGCCCGACCCCCCACCCCCCGCTGCTGAGCCCCGGCCTCTCTCCGGCCTTAGTTTCCCTGCACATGCGAAGGGGTGGGAGGCTGGCTGGACAGCGTGCCTGGGCCGCCGGCTCTGACAGCCCATCTTCTGGGTGACAGTTTCAATACCAGGCTCTTATCTGCCAGGACAAATATTTGGGAAAGTGCGATGAAAGGCCTGGAGGAGAAGGAGGGGTGAGCAGAGCCCAGAGAACGCCACAGCTCCCCCAGCACAACAGGAAATGGAGGCGGCTGTGGGAAGGGAAGTGGGGAGGGGGGAGCAGGGTTGTGGAATGTGGGGGGTGGGCTTGGCCCCCTCACCTCAGCCCAGAGCAGCACAGAGAGGCCCAGGGGAGAGGGGCTGGGAACTAGGCCCACAGGAGGCTGCACGGGAACTCAGCAAAGCTTCCAAGGACCGTGGAGGCCACTGAACACTACCCTGGGTGGCCAGATGGGGGAAACTGAGGCTGGAGAAGCAAGGACGTTTGCCCAAGGTTCTGAGAGGGAGATGGAGAGACAGAAGCAGAGAGAAGAAACCCCAGAGACACAGAGAGAGGAGCTCCACGAAGACACACAGCGTGGGAGGCACAGACAGAAGCAGGCTGAACTGGGGAGCCTCATGCTCTGTCCCTGCCTTGGATCCCGAATAACCACCAAGGACCAGATAGGGCCAGGGTCTGTGCAGCATTGATAAGAGGGAGGCCAGAGGTGGACAGGGTCAAGGGCAAGACTTGCGGGAAACGACAAGGAGCCTTCCGCTGCTGCAGGCCCCTCCTCAGTTGCTGCCCAGCCTGGTGCTGCCCTAGGGCCCCGCCCAGCTCATCCCCACATCCCCATCTCACCCCGTGTCTCCAGCTCAGGGCCGAGGAGCCAGGTCTGAGCCCTGGCACTCCCGCCTCTCGTGCCACGGCCATCTCTGCGGCCTTGGACTCCAGCTGTCCATGAGGAATGAAGGCCAGTGTCCCCCCAAAGCAGGGCCCCATAGCACACCAGGGGGGGCCAGACCCTCAGCCTCAGCTCAGGCCAGTGCCCCTGGTAGCAGTCTCAGCAGATCTGCTCTCCTCTAGCGCCTCCACCCCCTCCCTTCCGGCCGGCCTGCCTGGGGGTCCTCTCCCCGATTTGACTTGCTCCACAAGGTCAAAGCCAGCCCTCTTGGTGCCCCTGCACAGCATGCCCCAACCCCTCCAGATGGACGCCAGGCCCCCTTGGATAGGAGGGCACAGCGCCACAGCGGAGCCAGCAGCCCCCTCAGAGGCCCATGTGCCCCTCGGTGGGTGCCCCTCTGGCTCCCCCCTTCCTGCCGGAGATCTCAGCCAAAGAAAATCATTAGCAGCCCAGGCTGGGGGAGGGGCCGCAGCCCAGCCTCCCACCCCCACCCCTTCCCAGCCGCCCTGGCTGGCCACACTGTTTATTATTATAAAGAAGGAATCTGGCCGGCTGGCCTGGAGAGGATCGGTCACAGCAAAGGGGCTGGCCCGGCTGGCTGTGTGGGCTGGGCCCTCGTGGCATGTGGCCCCCCATGCTGCTCCACTGTGGCACCCAGTCACCCCTCCTCCAGGGTCTCTCCTGCTGGGCCTGTGACTAGAGGTGGCTCAGAGCCTCTAACGCTCTGAGCTGGGAGGGACCCTTCTTAAATGGGTAGCAGAGGCCTAGAGAGAGACAGGCGCATGCTACAGTTGCATGGCAAAAAGGTACATTCAGGCTATGAGCAAGGGACAGGCTAGGCAAAGAGGCTCAGGGAGTCTGTAGACACCCCTAGAGCCTGGAATGGCATCGCTACGAGGCAAGCATGTGTGCTCCCTGCACGAGGATTCTCGCACCCACTGTGAGATGAGCGGGTCTGCAGCCGGCTCTGCCTTTTTCCCATCCACACACAGAGGTTTGGAGAGGTCCTTCAAAGAGCTGTCCCCAGGGCAGGTGGCGCAGCACGGCCGCTGGGACCCACACGTCTCATATTGCAGCCCTGCTTTCAGTCCTAGCAACCCCGCTTCCAGTCCAGCTTCCTGCTATTGTGCCTGGGAGGCAGCAAGTATTCGGGCCCCAGCCACCCCTGTGGGAGACCTTGATGGAGTTCTGGGCTGCTGGCTTGTGACTTTAGCCTGGTCCAGGCCTGGCTGTTGCAGACATTTGGGGAGTAAATGAGTAGACAAAAGATATTCTCTCTCTCTCTCTCTCTCTCTCTCTCTCTTTCGTTCTGTCTTTCAAGTAGATGAAAATAAATATAAATTTTTTAAAAGCTATTGGCTTGGAGCTGGTGTTGTGGCATAGTGGGTTAAGCTGCTGCCCGCAGCACCAGCATCCCATATTGGTGCTGGCTCAAGTCCTGGCTGCTCTACTGCTGATCCAGCTCCCTGCTAATGCACCTGGGAAAGCAGTAGAAGATGGCCCAAGTGCTTGGGCCTCTGCACCTGTGTGGATGAGACTCGGATGAAGCTTCTGGCTCCTGGTTTCAGTCTGGCCCAGCCCTGGCTGTTGAGGCCATCTGGGGATTGAACCAGTGGGTGGAAGACTTCTCTCTCTCTCCCCTCCTCTCTGTAACTCTGCCTTTCAAATAAATATATCTTTAAAAAAAAAGTTGTTGGCCTAAAAAAATAGCATCCCTATTCTGAAGTGCTGCCTTAAAAGATTTTCTTTTACATTTATTTGAGAGGCAGAGACAGAGCTCTCACTTGCTGGTCCACTCTCCAAAAGCCTGCAGCAGCCCTGAGCCAGGCCGAGGCCAGGGACCCAATCCAGGGGTCCCACGTGGGTGGCAGGAACCCAATCACATGAGCCATCACCAGCTGCCTCCCAGGGTCTGCTTTAGCAGGAAGCTGGAGTCAGGAGCCAGAGCCAGGCACAGACCCCAAGCACTCTGATGTGGGATTCAAGCATCCCAGCTGGCTGAATGCCGGCCCCAGCTCTGTCCTCCTGTCTGGCCAGGGAGACGTTTCTAGTCAGTGTTATTCCCACTGGGGTGGTTTGAGGAGGTAGGAGCTGGTGAGAAAGAGAGCCACATTCCTGAGGGCACAGTCATATGCAAATCCAAATCCCGGTTGGAGTTTTCCTAACCGCTCAGTCGAACACTTGCTGTGTGACCTTGAGCAAGTTATTTCCCTGTCTGGGCCCCAGTTTCCCCTTCCATACAATCAGGAGTAGGACAGCAGGTATTCAGGGGACTTTCAGCCAAATGAAGTGGTAACATCGACCGGTAGGGGGCAGTAGGGGGCGGGCGGCACAGGCAACAGGCTGGAGGACAGAGATGACCCAGAAAGGACGCAGGGCGGCTGGACGTGACCTCCCAGGCCATCAGGCATGACTCCCGGCCACCCTAGGTTGTGCACCCAGGGACCTCCTCGTGCTTCTCAGGGGTGGCTGTGGCTCCCGCCCACCCCATGAAGGCCCAGGCAGCTGACTTGGGGAGGGGAGTGGGCTTGCCTGTGACCACTCCCCTTCGTTAGGGAGAGGGCTGTGCAGTGGAGAGAAGCCACCTGGGACATCATGGGTGCCACGGTCAGGGATCAGGCATCCCCTCCCTGCCACACTGTTCTGCCGGAGTCGTGCTAGCTCCCCACCCCTGTTTGCCCATGGGAAGAGTGCTGTGTGCCAGGAAGCCCTCATGACCCCTCCGCTTTGGGCCAGATCAGAAGGACAAAGGTCTGAAGAGAGAGCCCTGTGGATGAGAGGGAGCCCCAGGGGAGCAGAGTGCGAATGTCAAGTCCAGCGCAGGGGATCAAGGACGCGTCAGACGCCGCTCCCAGGGCCCCAGCCCTCCCTCCTCCCAACACATACACTTCTTCCCCCCTTTCCCACCTCCCTCATCTAAATAAATCCACTCCATCTTGGCCACATCCGCCAGCAGCAGCTTCCCTCCCTCGGGGTCCTGAGGCTCCCACGACACAGGCAGACCAGGGAGGGGGAGGCCTGCAGGCGGCCAGCACATGCACACAGCATGGATGGCTGCCTACACGCTCACTCACACGCTCCTGGGAATCACGTATGTGTGCAGCAGGCCATGTGCACACAACATGTGTACGCCCACACAGGGCACACGTGCACAAGCTCCCCCTGCACCCAGGGCACAGGCACGTGGCGCAGACTGCCGCTGGTCCTCTCTCCCAGGCCTGGCAGGGACGCAACCATGGGCAACAGATCACATGTGGGCCCAGCATATGCGACACGCACACAGCATGTGCGCACGGGACCCCCAGCCTCCTCTGGACACACAACCATACGCACGCACAGACACTCTAGAAAGCCAGTGTGCCGTGTACAGTTTTGAGCACTTGAACATAAGGATCCACTTGATCCTCAGTCAACTCCACGAGAAAAATGCAGTGATCAACCCCATTCGAGAGGTGGGAAAAGTGAGGCAGAGCATGTTTGAGAACCTGGCCTAGAAACCCAGAGCCTAGGAGCACAGAGCTCTACGTCACCCCCACACCACCACGTCTCTGATCAAGACAGGGCAGTGGGGTTCGACAGGGACAGACGGAGGTGAGCTTTGGCGGTTTTGCGTCATAGGCTGGAGAGGGCGGTATCAAAGAGGAGCCCACACCCCTGCTGGAAACACTGGGAGGCAGGAGGGTGTGAGCCCTGCGGGGACAGGCCATTTTTGGAGCCAGCCGAGAATGCGGCCAAAGGTCAGCACTGATAGCGGCCCATAAGCTGGTTTGGGGCGTTGAGGCGCCTGGGGGCTCCGAGTGGACAGAGGGACACTCAGACTGGGGCAGGGACAGGCTGGGCAGAAGCAGCTGGTGAGATGGGGAAGGGAGGAGGGGCTGCCGGGTCAGGTCCCAGGCCAGGGGTGCCGGGAATAAACAAGATGCCCGAGGGAGGAGGAGGAGGAGGAGGCCCAGGCCTGGGGATCACGGGGTCAGAGTCTTGGAATGTCAGAGCTGCACAGCCCCCAGGGGTCATCTGTCTGGTCCAGCCCCTCCCCGGGCCCCATTGAACAGACGGGGAAGCTGAGGCTAAGTGAGGGGAGGTCCCGCTGCTCTGGGAAGGGGGGCTCAGAGGCCTGAAGGGGCTGGGCTGGGTGGTCCCTGCCCCTAGCCTCTGCTCAGATGTGGGGGGGGGGGTCAAGGCTCTGGACTACAGGCCCCACCCTCTCCTGTCTGCAGCAGACCCCCCTCCCCCCTGCCAGGCAGGAATTAGCAACTGAGGCTTGGAGGAGGTGACTGGCTGAGTGGCTGGCAGAAGAGGGACACAGACTCCAGGCTCCAGACTGAGCCAGCTCTGGTCCCCTCTCGTCCACAGCACGTTGGTTCACAGCCCCCACCGACAGTGGGACCACAGGGGCCTGCGTTCTCGACCCAGCCCTGCCCCTCTCCGGGCCTCAGTTTCCCCATCTGTATAGTGGAGTGGACAGGGCTGACGTGCTGCGGCTGTGGCAGACAGCTGCGTGGAGCTGGAATGCCGGGGTGGGGGGCGGGGGTGGGGGGGAGTGCAGAGGGACAGCCAGGATGTCATGACTCAGCTCAGAGAAGGCAGCCAGCTCCAGCTTGGGGTTGGGTGGGGGAGCGACATCTAGAACTGGGGTTAGGAGGCCTCCGCCCACAGCTGGGGAGTACAACAGTGACAGCGGCCCAGCCTGGACCTGGCCGAGCCTGGCCCCTGCGGCCTTCCCCAGGCGGACTGAGATATGAGTGTGACGGGGCAGCATGGGTCAGCAGCCACCCTGAGAGCCAGGGCAGACAGCAGTGGCAGGGGCTAGGGAAGCTCCCGCCTGCCCCCCTAAATCCTATACCCCACTATGTCCGGTGGGGAAGGCTCAACACCCCACTTCCACGGTAGAAATCTCCCACCAGGTTCAGGGTCCGAGCCAGGGCTGGAGGGAGGTGGTGAGCAGCTGGCCCATGTGGCACAGTGGCACCCAGGCCCGGCACCTCTGCCACGCAAGCTCAGGACTGTGGTGTTTGCCAGGGACTCACAGCGGCCCCCTGAACAGAGCAGTAGAGGCCACCAAGCCAGTGCCTCCCAGTCCAGGAGGATGAAGAGCAGTGTGGGCTCACGGGAGGCCGTCCTGACCCCCAGCCCTCTCCCTCAAGCCCTCCCAGGCAGCCCTCGGCCCCGCCCTTCCAACCCCTCACTCTCACCTGTTGTCACAGTCCCACCAGAAGGAACCCTTCAGAAACACAGCCCAGATGTGTCTCTCGTGGGCCCTCGGTGGCGCGCCCTGGCCCTGCCCACAGCACCTCCTCACCAGCTCCCCAGGGCCCATACTTGTCACTCGCCCTCCCCAGGGGGCCTCCCCAGGGACACAATGGAAAGAAATGACCTATTTTCTGGAAGTCTAAGAGAAAAAGAAACATCTGTCTGGAGAGGAGCCAGGCCGATAAAGAAGAGACAGATCCCCCCAGGGACCCCCCTCCCCACCGCAGCACGGCCCCCTCACCCTCCAGAGCCAGAGCCCTGGGCCTGGGGGATGGGGAGAGCGCGCGGCAGCTCCTTGGAACAGCGCGTGGGAAAGCGCTCAGTGTGTGCCTCACGGCCGGCCGCTGGGGGCCCAAGGGAGGGGCCCGGGTCCCCACAAGGCTGGGAAACAGCCGAGAAGGAGGTCAGTGCGGGAGGGAGGCCCAGCGGCGTCTGCCCCTGCCGCTGCCGCCCACAGAGAGAGCACTTCCTGCCTCTCTCAGCGCCTCGCTGGCCCCCCAGGCCATATGGCCTGGCTCTGCCCAGGCCCACTGGGTCCCTGGCCCACAGTCCCTTGGCTCCCTCTGGGCCTTCATGAGCCCTTGGAAAAGGTACAGGGACCCCGGTTCCCTTGAGAGTAGCACCAGGAGAAAGAAGAGCGACCCCTGGCGCAGCCCTCATCAGAGCAAGCCCAGGCTGTCAGGGCTGACGGACAAGGAAACTGAGGCAGGGATATCGCTGACCCAAGACCCCAGAGCTCGCTGGCTGGCCACACGGCCCTGGAGTGCGCAGACTCAGGGTCCCCGTGACAGCCCGTCTAAGGCAGGAGCAGCGTGCAGGAGCCCCACTCACGGGGGAGCTTGACCCATGCTGCCGGCCTTGCTCTCTCCGGCCACTTCCCGCCGCCTGCCCTCATCCTCCCACACTCTCTGTGCACCTGGGCGAAGCTGCAGCTGAGGGGTACACAGTCACAGCTGTTCTCAAGAGCCCTGCAATCCCGGGGCTGGGAGGGGCCGCCCGTACCACCCTCTGCTTGGCATCTCCTCCTCCCTCCCTGCCATCACACACCTCTGGTGATGGGGGTCTAACCCCCTCCCCTGCGGCCCACCCCGTTCTTGGCAGCTCATTGTCAGAGGCCAGACAACCCATGAATGTTCTTCACTGCATTGAGTACAGCCTGCCTCGCTGGGTCCTGCTTCTACACACCCACCTCCCGCCCCATTCACCACTCCCCAAACTGAAAACAAACCCAAGCCCCTGCTAATCAGAGGCAGGTACTCTGCTAGACGGGATGCCCCACTGATTTAGCTCATCCCCACGGCCCCGCATTATTCCCACTTCACAGAGGAGGAAGCTGAGTCTCCGAGAAGTTTGGGTGGATGCCTTCAGTCACATGGCCTGTCAGTAAAGAAGCCAGGACAAACAGGCCAGTTTGACATGAAAGCCTATATATATATATATATATATTTTTTTTTTTTAATTATTTGCTTGAAAGGCAGAGAAAGAGATATCTCTCATCTGCTGGTTCACTCCCCAAACGTCTGCAACAGGTGGGGCTAGGCCAGGCCAAAGCCAGGAGCCAGGAACTCAATCCAGGTCTCCCATGTGGGTGGCAGGGACCTAAGTACTTGAGCCAACACTGGCTGCCTCCCGGGATGCACACTGGCAGGAAACTGGAATTGGGAGTGGAGCCAGGACTTGAACCCAGGCACCCTGATAGGAGATGCGTGTGCCCCAAGCAGTGGCTTAACCACTGAGCCAAGTGCCCATCCCCAAGCCTGTAGTCCTGAGCACCAGGCCAGACCACCTTTGCCTGCAGAGAGCCGCTCCCATGTGGTGCACATACTCGTGGGGTCCACACAGAATCCAGGCTCTTGGAAACAGGAGGAATCTCGGGCATCACTGAGGGCAGTGGGTACGCGGAGCCTGCCCCAGGACCCCCACCGTTTGATGCCGGCTGGGCATAAAGTCAGGAGCTGTGTGCACTGCACACTCAGGGCCAGCACCCGGGGCTGAGGAGACCCTGGGTCTGCCAATGGCAGGGCCTGTCCCAAAGCCATGTGAGCAGAGCATCCCAGCAGCCGTGCTAGGTGTGTGGCCAGAGCTGCTCCAGGCCTGCCCCCGCTGGGGCCCCAGCAGCCCCTCCACCCTGCACAGCCGGCAGGCCCTCTGCAGCTGCAGAGTTGCAGGCCTCCGCCATCCCTGGGCTGCCCCCTGCCCCCCGCCCCCCAGATCCTCATCTCCGGCCGGTGCCATGGCAACGGAGAGCGCCAGGCCCTGGCAGCTGAAAGAGCCCCTGAGAGGGGTCCCAGGCTGAGGCTGGGGAGGCGGGTGCGGCAGGCGCAGACAAGCAAACCTTCTGTTCCCAGGCTGCTGCCAGCCCCGGACCGGCCATGCGCCGGGGTGGGAGCCTCTGATGGAATGGGTCCTCAGAGCCAAGTGGGCAGGGGGCAGGCAGGCCGCAGGACCCCCACGTACCAACCCACCAGCCAGAGTCCACAAGGTGAGCAGGGGTTGCGTGCTAGGGAGATTCCTGCCATTGACTGATGCCAATTAGCGGACATTGACATTCCCCTCAGAGCCCTCCTGTGCGGCCACTCGGGCAGGGCGAGGAGGCCCTGCTGCACTGACCCTCTCGCTCCCTTGGCGTCCACTCCCCCAGCGGTCTCTCCGTGTGCTGTGACCCTCACTGCCTCAGTTTCCCCCCTGTAAAGTGGGGCTGGCCGTGAAGTTGTCGAGACTGGTCCAAGGCGGCCGGATAAGCAAAATGCTTAGAACACGGCCTGGCACACAGTCCTCTGCGAAGCCAGCGGACATCTGATTGTTATTACCGGTTCTCTTGCGGGGGAGTAAGTCACTCCCTCAGCCCAAGTGCACGCCGAGACGGCTCGGCTGGGCTTGGAAGCCAAGGGGTGCGCGTGAGAGATGAGATGGTGCAGAAAAACCCCTGCCCGCCCAAAAACTATCCTCGGGAAGGGGCAGCTGCTGTGCCTGCAGGGAGTATGAGCAGCCGCAGCCATCCCAGCACGCCGAGGCTCAGTCAGGGGCTCTCGGCCCAGCACAGCAGGGACTTTCCACCCAGCTGGCATCAGAACCCAAGACTGATGACTCCTAGTCCACCATCTACTGAGCTTTCCGACACCTCGGTCTTAGTCCCTTAATTTGATTGCCCACAAACCAGAAAACCCATGTAATAATTATTTAGAACAGCTCTGAGCTCCTCAGATGGGACTCGGGCTTACAGCAGGTGCTCAGTGGATGCTCGCCCAGCACGAGAGCTCAAACGGCTCTGCAAGGTCGGTGTTTCTGGTCCTCGGGCCTGGGGTCTCAGCTCCTGCTTTCCTCTTGCCCTCCCACCCCCACCCCAATAACAGGCTTCACGAGGCTGGGAACTGGGTTGGGCAGGCAATGGCGTCTCGCCCTCCAGAGGGGTGATAAGGGAGAGCGGGTGCAGGCAGAACACACGCACGCATGGGACTCCGCCATGCCAGGCTGTGCCCAGTGCCGCCAGGTCGTGGCAATGCATGGGAGCTCAGCCAGGCTCCAGCCCGAAGCCACCTAATCTCAGATGCGAGTCCTGGCTCTGCTACTTGTTAACGGTGAGACCTTTCTAAACTTAACTGCTTAGAGTCTCAACTTCCCGGAAAACCACGTTGCTCTGAGGGTTAGAGGTGGTGATGAGAAGCACTGGATACCAATAAAGCACTCAGTAGACAGCGACTATTGCCATTACAGGATTATTCCAGGGCGGAGGGAAGCAGGGCCACCTGAGGACTGTGGCCTTGAACTAGGCCTTCGAGGGTTGTGTGTGAGCAAGGTTAGGAAAGGGAGATTGACAGGCGTGTGGGAGAGATGGCAGGGAGGGCTGTGCCAGCCTGGAGCCTGGGGCTCGGCACAGGCATGCAGTGGGTTGCTTTGGGAAAGGTTTGGAGGGCTGGGACAGGATCAGGGTTTTTCTTTGGAAGCGCAGGGAAGCCGGCTTTCCGCCATCAACAGTTATGGGGGTTGGCTGGCTGCTGGCCGGGCAACAAAAATGCTGCGGCTCCAGGCTCTGGGGGTGGGAGGGGTGGGGGCTTCATGCAGGGGAGGGGCATGAGCAGAGTGGCATCTTAGGGAGGGCAGTGTCTCACATGAAGCCACCCCAAACCCAGCCTGAACTCCCTAACGAGACCTTGGGACATACTGTGTGGAGCAAGTACAAATTGAAAATGCAGGCTCCTTGTTAAAATAACGAGAGTTTTGAGTTGATGGGTGCAGAGATTGAACCATGCGTATACCCTTCTAAGCAAGAGGCTTCCATGAAGGTGGAAGTCATTCTTTCTCCCTGGACTAAGGGGGAGCCCATCCATCCATCCATCCATCCACCCATCCGTCCATCTGTCCAATTGTCCATCCAGCCTGCTATCTATCCATCCATCTGTCTATTCACCTGTCCATCCATCCATCTGTCCAATTGTCCATACATCCATACATCCATCCTCCCGGCTATCCATCCACCCATCCATCCATCCACCCGTCCAACTATCCATCCAGCCTTCTATCTATCCATTCATCTATCCATCTATTCACCTATCTGTCCATCCATCCATCTGTCCTATTGTCCATCCAGCCTTCTATCCATCCATCCATCCTCCCACTAATCCACTTCTGCATCTCTCCATGTATTTATCTACCTATTCACTATTGCAAAATCCATTCAGCAGGTAAGTGTCAAGCTGGAAGCTGACAAGGACATAAACACAGAGGGCTAACTCCCAGTCCACGGGGTCAAAAGTGAGCCTTTCCTTCAAGACGTTGTCTGGGTTGGGAAGGACCAAGTCTTCTGTGACATGTTTATAAAGCTGAGCCCTGCCCCTTGGGGATGGCTGGGCTCCCACCCCCTGCCCCACACCCACCCAGGATCAGCTTCAGGCATGGAGAAGCTTGCGTTCCATTTCCCAGGAAGGGAAGGTGCCAAGGGCACCTCCAAGGATGGGGGAAAACAGCCAGGAGCAGCCTGGCAGGGATGCTCCGGGGCAAAGGACAGAGCCAGGTGGACCTCCGGGGTCCCTGAGAGTCCCTCTGGCCCCTCCCCCTCCCCCTCCCCGACTTCCCCTGAGAGGAAACTTCAGCCAGACTGGAGAAGTGGAGTGAGCCGAGGTTTGCTCGTCCAGAAAGCTACCCAGGGCTTCCCTTCCCTCCCTGGGATGGCCGTGCTTCTCTGCAGCCCAAACTCTGCCCTCTGGCCTCACCCCAGAGAGACGTGGCGGCTGAACCCTGGACACAGTGCACAGGAAAACGGGTCCCGGGTTCAGCACCATCCCTGACGATCCGTCGGGCCTTGGGTGCATCCCTTCTCCTCTCTGGGAGCTACTGTGGCCCCCACACACGAGGAAGTCCACCCAGGTGGCCCTGAAAGCCTTTTACACCTCTGACATTGAGGAACTTTCCACGCCATCCTCCCGCGCGACGGCCCTGTGCGTCACAGGGCGGGGAAGCAGGTACCTCGGGCAGACCAAAGCTTTCGAGTGCCCGAGACATCAAATAGACCAGATCTGAAGGGAGGCGGAGAGAGGGCATTCACGCAGCAATACGCTTTGATTTCCAATCTCCTCTAGCAGGCTGGGGGTGGGGTGCCCTGGAAGTCATCTGGTGTTGAGGGGTGCGGGCAGCCCTTTTGCTGAAGCTCTGGACCTGAGGCTTGGGAGGGGCTGCAGCAAGTGTGTGAATTCCACACTCACTGTCCCCGGAGGTGGGCTCTCCATCCATTCCTCCCCCTTCCCTCCGGACCCCATCACTCTACGGTACCAATCCTTGCTTCCTCCTCAAATCAGAGCCCAGGAGGCCCACAGGGTCACCACACGCATCTGCAGCCCTAACACACCCACTGCCCCAGTCTCCTTGTTCACGATCCCAGGAAAACAGGCAGGTGGGCTCACCAGGAACACACCCTCCGAGCCCCAGAGAAACTGAGCGTGCAGAGGGGCTGCTCTCGTTGTTCGAAGGTTCCTCCTCCTTGTTGCAGGTTCAAGTTTTCCATTAGTGGCCATCGATCTTGACCTCTTTCGGTAATTGTAGAAAGAAAGCCTAAGAAAGCCCCTTTCATCGTGACGTTAAATATGCATGACCCCTGAGCACATGGCAGGGCCGATCTGGGCTGGCTGGGATTGGGATCCTGGAATTGTTTTCAGGCTGTTAGGGAGTTCGGCAATCATTTGTGCCTACCTCCTTGGTGGATGGATAGGAAAACCAAGACCCAGAGAGGGATGGACTGGCCCACGGTCACAGGGGTTGATGGGCTGCTGACCACCTCTGGAAAGCTGCGTGGCCTCCACAGCTGATGCTGGGTCCCCAGGGCTGTCCCGACCCCACTCAGCTCTAGAATCAGAGATACCCAGGTGCAGGCCCCCGGCTCCATCACCCCGCTCGGCCAGTGGCCTCAGGGCTGCCCCCAGGAAATACAGGGACCTCATTCAGCGCCTTAGGTCATCTCACGGCTCCCACAAACTGCCCTACTGCTCACAGAGGAGACTGAGGCCCAGAGAAGCAAAGCCCTGGCGCAGAGTCACACAGCCAGAAGCTGAAGGGACAGAGGGCTGGTCACTAACTGGTCATCTGATGCCCGAGCCTGGCTTTGTTTATCCACGGTGCCCACTGCCTCCCAGATGTAGAAGCAGCCTGGGGAGGGGACAGGAGCTCTGAGGTTGGCCCCACACGGATTTGAATGAGCCAGGGCCAGTGCTCTGTCTGCTGACTGTGAATGCACGGTGCTTTCCACCACCTGCCTCACATCTGGCGCCAGTTACAAGTCCCAGCTCTTCTCCCCACAGAGGAGGGAGGGCTGCCCGGTAACTTCTGTCTAAGAGCAGGAGAGCAGGGTGCTGGCCACACAGGCTCCTTCCTCTCTGCAGACCAAGCTAGGGCCCTGCAGAAGACAGCTGCACTCCCTCCATCCCGCCAGGGGCAGGCTCCGCACGCACGCCACTGCTCCCTGGCCAGGAGCGCTCTGGCAGCAGGAGGGTTAAGCCTTTGGCTTAAGACAGACTCTGGTCCCAGCACCAACCAGACTGACTTGCGTAGCCCTGGGAAAGCCACTCTGCCTCTCCCAGGCTTGGTTTCCTCATCTGCACAGTGGAGTAACAACAGGGATTTCAAAGCCTCGCTAAGAAGATTGCAGAGTGTGCCTGCCTGCCTGGGACTGGATGTCCCCGAATGGGTGAGACACAGGAGGACTCGATGACTGTGAAGCAGCTTGATGAAGGCCTTTGTGTGCTCTGGGGACGACAGAGGCAAGCAGAGCCATCCCTCGGTGCCCAGGGCTGGCGCAGGGGACAGAAGGCAAGACAGGGAAGCCTGGGGCCTGGACAGGCTCTGATGCGTAAGTGGCACACAAGCAAGAGGAGGGGGCCGAGCAGCAAGGCTGCCACACGAAGTGCATGGCAAGCACTTGCAAGACTGGAAGGAGCCAGGAGGGCTGCCTGGAAGAGACAGAGCAGGGAGGATCCCTGGAAGAAAAGTGATGAGGAAGGGCATTCCAGGCAGAGGACGCGAGGGCAAATGCCCACAGGCAGGCTGGTACAAATTCCTTCTCGGATTCTAGGATCTGCCTGGCAGGAACAAAAGGCCCGAGTCTGCAGCAATGAGGCAGGGGCGCTTACAACCTCTCCAAGACCTGCCCCCAACTCGCCTCACTGCACCCCCCACCGTGGAAAGCAGGGGAAAATAGCCGCCCAGTGCCTCTGGTGAGCACTGCAGCAGAGCCCGCTCACAAAGCACAGCCCTGGCATGCAGCAAACGCCAATCGGTGCAGCTGGGGCTCCTGCGGGCACTGGGGAGCCACCGGCAGCCTCCGGTTCCAGGATGGAGAGGAGAGGGGCACAGTCCAGCTGGAGGGAGGCGAAGAGGGGTCCTGAGAGCTGCCGCCTACGCCTGCGCCTGCAAAGGAGCCCCCAGATCTGACAGCCGGGCCTCAGTTCCCCAGCCCCAGCGGCCACGGGGGCCTCCCTCACCCTCAAAACTTTCCCAGCGGCTGGGGGTTTGGAAGGACATCTCAGGAATCTGGAAAATTTGCAAATCCATTTAAATCCCCAGAGGTTGCCTAGTGGCAGGCTGGCCCAGGGCCAGAGCCGATTCTTAGAAGCAGAGCTGGGCCGAGGGGCAGGGGCTGTGGCCCTGAGGTCCCCAGTGCCCCGCGAGGCCCCCTTTCTCTGCCCCCTGCATGCCATCCCCCAGTTCCCCTCACTCCTGCTCCTGCCAGCTATCCCCAGCCCCGCAGCCCGTACTGTGCCTCGGTGGTCCCCACATGGCCCCCACATGGCCCCCAGAAACTTCTGGGGGTGTTTGATGAGGGCAGGAGGCAGCAGGGCTCATGGGGGTAGGGGGCAATGGCAGAGGCCACCCATCCCAGAGCAGGAGAATGGAGAGAACTGGCTCCTCCAGTCCTGACATCACCCAGAGCCGCCCAGCCTCTTCCCATCTGGTTTTGTTAAAAATATTTCGCATTTTTTATTTTTTTTTTTACCTACCCAAAGAGGCACAGGCTGGGGTAAGGGGACAGGGCACTGGGACTGGGGTTCCCACCTCTCCCAGTTCTTACCTTGCTGCTGAGTGTTCTGGTGTGAGTACTGTCCCGGGCTCTGGACTGTCACCCCCTCCAGGAAGTCCTCCTTCTTGCCCTCTCCCCGTTATCACAAAGACTTCGCTGGACCCACAAGGGGCAGCAGCAGGGGTAGAAAGGCAAGAAGGGCCGTGGCAGACTCCTGGAGACTCAGGAGAACGGAGGGTCCGGGGGCTGCAGGGGAGGAGCGGCCCAGTTTCGCCTCACGCCCCAAGCATCCTTGGGGAGGAGCAGGGCCGCCAGGAGGGGCCGCCCTGGGTCTGGCTGGCTGAGCGGGCAGGGCACCGGCCAGGCAGGGCTCAGGGGCTCAGCCGTCTCCTCCCTGTTGATCTCCTCTCTGGCTCGCAGAACTGTCCCGGGTCCCAGAGAGGGCGGGCGGGGACTGCCGGCCCAGGCGGCCCCAGGAGCTCGCACCACTGTGGGCTTCCCTGCCCCCCCACTCTGGGGGAAAGGCTGCAGGGCGGCTTCTGATTGGCCCAGCCGGGGGAAGGGGGGTGCGGGCGGGCGGGAGGGTGGGCGCGTGCGTCTGTTTTCAATTTCAGGTTTTTTCCCTCTCTCTTTCTTTTCCCCGTTTCTTGTTTTTCTTCCTCCTTTCCCTCTGCTTTCTCCCTCCCGTCGCCTGCTCTCTCAGGATGTGAGGGGATGTTTAGAAATTCCGCAGCCCACGCCAGCCGCTGAGTCACTTTTATTAAAGAGTGGCCGGGCCTCACTCGCCTGCCGCCTGTATCTGGTGGCTGGTGGCAGTCTCCTCTTGCCATGGCACCTGGGGGAGAGGGAGAAATCACCCTGTGCCTCAGTTTCCCCAGCTGTCAAGAAAGCTCTGGTCATCTATAGGGCCGGTTGGGCCATCAGTCAGTTCTTCTGCAGGCATATTAAGCAACTGCTGTGTGCCAGCTGGGGTACTCAGGGCTGGGGACAGTGGCATAGCAGCCGCCTCTGATCGGGGGCCCTGGCTGAGCAGGAGGAGAGGCGGGGAGAGTGGACTCAGGGGTGGGGGTCGTCCAGCCTGAAGGCCATGTCAGGCAAGGCACGGAATCAGGCTGCCTGGCCCTACCAAGGCAGCCACAGGCAGGGCCTAAAATTCAATAAATCCATAGCAGGCTCATTTTTAAGCTGATCATTTTGTATGGCCTGGGAATCATACTATAAATACCTAAATGACCCTTGGCAGAAAAAAAGGCTCCCCACCCCCGAGAGGGACATGTGACCTAAGCTTGAGGGAACCAGGGAGCGCCTCTCAAGGATGGGACCCAGAAGGGAGGGAAGGACACCCCAAGATGCTCAGAGGGCAAATGCAAGGCTCGATGCGAACCGGCCAGGGAGGAAATACAATCTGCCCAAGGACACCCAGCACACCGCTTCAGATCTCAAGATACATGTTTTGGGTGCTCAAAGCCCCTAGAGGACAAGAAGAGGATTTGTCCCCATTTCACAGGCAAGGAAACAGAGGCCCGGAGAAGTGAGCTGCACTTCCTGGGCCCACAGGGCAGGGGCAGAGCTGGCAGAACCTGACTTCGGGAGACGCATGCCAGAGGAGACACGCCCGCCAGCACAGATGGCACCCCTGCCCTCCTTCTCCCCTGCCCTGGGGCACTTCCATTCCTCCCACCCGCCTTCCCCACAGGGGTCTGCCAAGGCCCAGGTCCCCGGCTGATGCTCTTCCTTGGACTGGAAGTCTCCAGCCCTCTGATGCCAATAAGACACTGCTTCAATTAAGGGGGCTTAGAGAGCAGAGCTGAGCACCCCTGCTCCCATGGCTGTGCATCTGGGGAAACTGAGTCCCGGAGGAGCAGAAAGGCACTGGGGCCGCACAGGACACGGGGGTCCTCCATACTGCCCCTGCCTCTCTGCCTCCCTTCCCCTCCCAGGCCTCTGTGCAGCCAGCATTTGCTGGAGCACAGCGATTCACCTTGCAATCATCTCTTGGTCTTGCCCCCATCAGGACTGTCTAGCGGAGCATCCTGGCTACACTGCCTGGAAGAGAGAGAGTCCCAGGCTGGCCCCAGGCTGCTGGGGAGGTAATGAGAGTGTCCTGGCCCAGGACTCAGGGGCAGCAGGGTCGTGGGGGAGCACAGAGAGACAGCACAGACTTTGGGCCCCCAGAAGAATCTGTTGTGGTCCCAAACGCCCTCAGAAATTGACAACTCCTCTGTTAGCACTGGCCTTGGTCTTTCATCTCCCAAGTCTTGTCCTGGTTGCTGCAACCAGGGCAACTTCGGTTAAGACTGTGGGAGACCTCAGATACAGCCTTGGCTGCTCCCGAGCCTCAGTTTCCCCACCTGTTACATAATCCTGGGCTGGAAGGCCCTTGGGATGCTCTGTCTGCATCTTCCCTTATAGCCGGGCTCTGGCTAGGGAGACAAGGCTGGTGGGTCCTAGGGCAGACGAGCAGCTGGGGGCCAGAGAAGAGGCACAGAGGGGAGGGGGCAGCTGGTAGTGGCTCCCCTGGGAAGCTGGCGGCCGCCTGGTTTCCGGCTAGCCCAGCCGTCCGGCTGGCCCATCTGGAACCACTTAGCCCCTACCACCATTAACCCTTAGTGGGCACCAGGTTGTACTCCTCTCAACCGAGCCATGGCTGGGAGGCACGGAGCTAAGTGGAGCACCACGGGGCATTGCTGAGGGCGGGACAAGCAAGGCAGTGGCGTCACAGCTGCTAGCACAGGTCTGGGGCCAGGGACTGAGCTCCTGTTCAAAGCCCAGCTTCTCCAGTTCTGGACCCTGTGGGTTTGGACCAGGCAATGTCAACGCCTGAGCTTTGGTTGCCTCGCTGCAAAACGGAGATCTTTCAAGGACTACTTCCTGACTGGCAGGAGCCGTAGTGCACTGGGAGGGTTCGGCACGTGCCCGGGAGTGCGGTCGCTGAAGCGGCGACTCCCTCCCTGGAGCAGCAGTCCGTCCCCATGTGCCCCTGGGCCCAGCATTCCCTGTATGTCCCAGTGGGCAGGGCAGCAGCAGCAAAGATGCTGGGAGCCCGGGCCAGCCCCAGATGCTCCTGTCTTGGGGAGGGCAAATGGGCAGTGCGTACCCTGACATGTGTAGAGAAAGAGGGGGCCTCCGGGCCTTGGGGCTCAGCACTTCCCCTCTCCAGAGTGTGCAGGCACACCCTAGAGTTAAGGACCCTGGGCCCTGATGCCAGCAGTTCCAGCCCAGCTCTAGCACTTCCTAGCTAAGGGACCCTGAACAACTGCATTACCTGAGCTCCCTGATACTCAGTGCGTTTGGCTGTAAAATGGGCACACACACCTGCCTCACAGGGCTGAGAGAGCGCACAGATGCACAGGCATTTTGTGCGTGTCCTAGAATACAACAAGAAAGCGCCGCAAAAGGCGACAGCTGATCCTCAGCTGGAACGAGCTGCTGTCACAGGAAGACATAAGGCTGGAGGGGGGCTCGGGCGACCCACTCACCTTATGGCCGAGATGACTGAGGCCAGGGCGGGACGGCGCCCTGCACAAAGCCCTGTGACAACTGGGGACACCACTGAGGCTTCTGTCGACGCTCTAGGGCCCGTGCTGTTCCTCAGAAGGGGACAGATCCCCTCCCCTCCTCCCCTCAAGACCCCCACCCACGCTGGTCAGAGCCGGAAGCAGCAGCTTTCAGTGGGGCGGGGGGTTAGGGGCCGGAAAGGGAGCCTGAGTGGGAGAACTCCCAGGAGGCCTGCTCAGCACTCACTCAGGCAGGGCCAGCAGCCACCACATCTGGCTCTCCCACGCTCCCAGCCTGGCCCCATGGAGGGGGTGGGGTGAGGAAGCAGCACACATGTCCCAGGCCGAGGCCAGAGAAGGGCCCTCAGAACATGTCCATTGGTCACGCGTGGAAACTGAGGCCCAGACATGGAGGGGACTGGCCTGAGGTTCCCCAGTGCAGACCTTGGGTGGGGCAGGCAGGTCCCCACGCGCATGGCTGGGATGCCAGAGAGGCACCACGTGGGGGTCTGTCCCCACCTCCTGGACACTCGGCACAGCGGTCATCTGAGCAGGCCGCAGGCCCACCCCGGATGCCCAGGACTCCTCTTGTTGGGCCAGATGGTAGCCACCGAGGCGCACCAGGATCCCAGGGCGTGAGTGCTTCAAGATTCTGCCTGCTCAGCCCCTCCCCAGCACCGGTGCTGGCTTCTGCCTCGGAGGTGCAGGAACACAGGGAATGGCAGGTGTGCCTGTGGCCCATGCAGAAGGGTCGCACCTTCAGGCAGGGCCCTGCAGGCCACGTGGCTCTCCCTCACTGGACAGATGCCCCTTAGGGCCAGAACCTGCTTGAGGGTGTCCAGCAGCTCTGGGGGTGGGGGCCTCCCGCTCCAGCTCCCAGGCCTTCCTCTTCCTCCAACTATCCTCCCACACAACAGTGTGAACTGAGCTCCCATCGTGGGCCTCGGAGCTCGGCACGAGCAACACCACAGAGAGCACTCAGGCTCGCCGGGGGTGCCCAGCGCGACGAGACAGAAAGTCACAGGCTGTGGACGCGGGCTCTCATCTGGGCAGAGCGAGCCTTCTCCGACGAAGAAACACTTCGATGTGCACGGAGGCTGAGAGGCCACATACAAAGCAGGGATGGAAAATAGTGTCTGTGGCAGAGGGCAGGGCATGGGCGAAAACTTGGAGGCTTAGAAAGAGCTGGGTGTGCTTGAGCAGAGAGGAAGAGGAGGAGGCCTGCAAGGCTGGAGAAAGAGCCGGGGCCAGGACAGTCCGGCTTTTATCCCGCGGGCCAGCAGGGGCCACTGCAGGATTTTAAACAGGGCACAGAGGAGCCCAGGCCACTGCGGTGCGCTGTGGAGCATGGATGAGCCCGGCCGGGGCCGGGGCGGGGGCGGGGGCAGCGCCGAAGGTGTGGTGGCAGGGCACAGGCTGAACACTGCCCTGACTCTCGGCCTGCCTGGAAGGCTGCAGGAATGCACCCTATGAGGGACTCAGGACTTCCGGGTCCCGTCTGTGAGTGGTCCTGGCCCCTCCATGTTCTCCACACAAAGGGTCACACCCTCCTGCTTCCCATGAGGCTGTGCTGGGCCCCGGGCCTCGACTCCCGCGGCCCCTCTGCTCCCTTCCTGTCTGTGAGCCTGGAGCTGAAGTTTCCCCAGCAGCCCTGGCCTCCTGGCATTCCTGGGGCCCGTGAGCCTCCCTGTAGCTGCCTAGAGTCCCAGCGAGGGGAGGAAAGATGTTGGGAGGAGAGAAGGGGCTGATGAGCGAAGCAGCCTCCCAGGAGCGCCCCTTGTGAGCCTCATCTCTGCCCCCTGGAGCTGGGCAGAGCAGGAGTTACCATCCTCACTGCCAAGGTGGAAGCCAGGATTCAGAGAAGGGGTTAACTTGCCCAAGGTCACAGAGCGAGGCTGAGGCTCGCTGGGACTGGCCTCAGTGCTGCGTCTTTGCACTGCAGCCCAGAGGCAGCTTCCAGAGCCTGGAGGTGGGGAGAGCCGGGCCCAGAGCCTTTCCTCTTGCAGGGCCATAAACCCGCGTAAAAGACCCAGTTATCACCAAGATCTTTATGAGGCCATCGGCTCTGCACCCCACCCAGGGAGGCCCTGGCCCGGTGTGTGAGAGCAGCCTGCAGGGAGGGCTTCCTGGGGGAAGCCAGAGGAAGGAGGGGTCCAATAAACACCACTCCCAGAGATACGGGCTGTCAGGGAGGAAGAGGCTGCCCACAGTGGGGACAGGGGCTTCCCCGTGGAAGCTGCGAGAGGAGAGGTGGGCATTGTCCGGCCACACATGGGGAGCAGGAGGCCTGGGGCTGGAGGTCGCCTGGTGGGTCAGAGGTCAAGGTGGGGAGGACTCCCAGCATGGTCCTCTTCAACAGAGAGGGAGCTGGGGGGATGCCCCGCCAAGGCTGCGCAGGACTCTGACCTGGGGGGTTCTACCTGGAGAGAGGAGGAGGAGGGGGGAGCAGAGGTGTTTTTGCATGAAGAACCCAGAGGAGGAAGAGGAACCAGCTATTTGTTTAAGCAAAAGCCCAGCTAACATGTTGGGGGGCAAGAGGCACACACATTTCCGCATTAGAGCAAAGGTGAACTGCCACACTGGCCACAGACCTGCGGCGTGGCCCCCACCGCGTGGCTGCACCTCTCCCAGCTCCAGCGTCCCGAGCTGCAGAGTGTGGCCAACAGTGAGCCCTTCCTGGTAGGACTGTGCTGAGGACGTGCAGAGACGCCGCCTGGGAAGGCCGGCATGCAACCGGCATCGGGAACTGCTGCGAACATGGCTCCGGTGCCCAGGGAAGGGCTACACCTGCAGCCTGAGATGGTGCAGTGCCAGGGTGTGGGAAAACCGTGGGCCCCAGGGCAGCCCACTCCACGGGCAGGGCGCAGAACTAAGGGACCCCCGCCTCCACAGGAGCAGCTGGGCCGGCTCCCCGGGCCTTCCAACTCCCGGCTTTGAACTCTCCTGATCAGAAACACAGCCCTGGCTTTGCCCAGACAGTCCCCTGCTGCTTCGGCCCCCGGCCCTCAACTGTCTCCCAAGCGCTGACCCCGTCGTCCTTACTGCTCTCCACCCCAACACACACACACTCCAGACCCGCTCAGTTCTAGGGGAGCACGGGCCCTTGGGACCTCAGAGTCTCTGGTCGAACTGACCCCGACCACGGGTCCTTCCCCACTCCCCAGGGCCTGGCTCACAGGTCACTTCCGCCTCCAAGGCTTCCCTTGCTCCCCAGTCCTGATCCTCACCAAGATGTGACTTGGTATTTAGTGGTGATTATTTGATTCATGCCTGTCCCCACTCCTCATCTGGAGGCAGGGTCTCACCCAGTACGGAACAGAGTACAACACAAAGGAGGTGCGTTACTGGGTAGTTGTCCAGTTAATGAAGACGGGACAAGTGAATTCCTATACTCACCTATGCCCACACCGTCTAACACACTCTTGGCACTAGGGGGCACCTAAACAGTGCCTTCCCCAAGAACAGGCATCTTTTCCACAGCTGTCCTCACCAGGGACCCCCCGTCAGTCACTTACATACCTCCTATGACGGTGAGCTCGCTCTCTGTCAGGACTGCCCATTTCATGATACACAGCCCTTTAAAGAGCCAGCCACCCGCGTAGGGGTGGTGGAGATCGGAGCCGGCGTGTTTTCTCTCAGGTCTCCTGTCTGCCCCGTCTCCCTCCCAGACGCAGAGCCGGCCCCAGGCCTTCCGCTCCTCCACCCTTGCTACAGTTCAGACACGGAGTGCCCCTTGCCCTCTTCCCTTGCCTCCGTGCACTTAGTTTCTCACTGACTCCTTGAGAGGTGGGAGTCCGGGCAGAGCTCAGAGCTCCAGATGGCTTCTGAGCAACACGTCCACTTCCTTCCCAGCTCAGCTGCCGTGTGCCCATCTGTGTCAGCGGCAACCCAGCGGCCCCCGTCCCTCCTAGCAGCAGCCTTCATTTGCTATGGAAACTCGACTTGGGCACTGATCCCTTCTTTTTCAGGCCTCAGTGCTTCTACCCATAAAATGGGAAGAATTCCTTTGAGCAAAAGGCGGCGCCCCAGGCTTACTGAATCCGCTGCTCAGCTATGATAGAAGAGCAGGAGTCTGAACAGGGCCAGCTCCGTGCACAGGTCACCTGTGCAGTCACACAGGGCCCAGTTTATTTTCATTTTATTTGAAAGGTGGAGAAAAAGAGAGAGACGGATGGAAATTTCCAACGGCTGGTTCACTCCCCTAAATGCCCACAGCAGTCAGGGCTGGGCCAGGCTAAAGCCAGGCGCCTGGGACTCAATCCTGCTTTCCCACGAGGGTGGAAGGCACCCAAGCATCTGAGCCATTATCTGCTGCCTCCCAGTGTGCAATGAGCAGGAAGCTGGATGGGAAGCCGAGTAGCTGGGACTGGAACCCAGGCACTCCAATATGGGATGTGGGCGTCCCAAGTGGTGGCTTAACACAGTGCCCAATGCCTGCCCCCACAGGGCCCGATGGGGGTACTCTGAGGGCCGTCACGTGTTCACTTTGTCCCAGGCTCTGCACACTGGGCCCTGACCTTGACACATCTGCCTGGTGCTGACAAAATGAATCCTGAACACCCTATCGTGTGTGAAGATCCAAGAGAGAGACACAGAAGACCTGGTCCTGCCCTCTTCTGGGTGCCACACATCACTGCAGGTTAGGTGGGGGGTTAGGGGCACAGGAGCTGTGGGAGTGTAACCTCCATGGGGCTGGGCTTCAGTACAGCTCCCTCAGGCTTCCTGGCCAGCACGAGTGAGTCCCTCCCCATATCTCACCACCATGTCCCATGCTCCAAGCTCACTCAGCCCTCAGCCTTCCCCCTCTCCAGCTTAGGTGGCTGGGAAATGCTTCCCAGTTATTAACAGGATGGAGAGGGGGCTGCGTGGGGGGGGTACACAGGGTGCATTTAAAATACTCAGGTGGGGCGCAGCTGTTTAGGCTGCCTCCCCTCCCCACCCCAACCCCCCACGCCTGCATCCCATATGAACACTGGCTGCTCCACTTCCAGTTCACTCCCTGCTAATGCACTGGGAAAAGCAGCAGCAGATGGCCCAAGTGCTTGCCCTCCTGCACCCACGTGGGAGACCCAGACAAGTTCCAGGCACCTGGCTTTGGCTTGGTCCAGGCCTGATCCAACCCTGGCCATTGAAGCCATTTAGGGAGTGAGCCAGTGGATGGAAAATATCTCTGTCTCTCTCTAACTCTGCCTTTCAAATAAATAAAACAATTCCTTAAAAATAAGTAACTAAAACCTGGGGTGCCCCAGCTATGATAAATGATTGCAACTCACACAAACCAACTGCTATACAGATATTTTTGAATCCTTTGGAGTGCTTTGACTACGAGCCGTGTATTAGGTAATAGCCAGGAATTTGTGTTGGTTTTGTTAGATGTGATCCTGGCATGTTATGTAAGAAAATGTCCGCTTGTTTTAGAGTTGCGTGAAGTGTGTAGGGGGAAAATGATATGACATCTGGAATTTAAAAGGCTTTAGGAAAAAGTGGAGAGAAGATGAGGGAGCGTGGCAATACCTTAGTAATTGGGTAAGCCGAGCTACACAGCTCATCAAGCGATCCTGCTTTTGTGCAGTCTGAAACTGCTCCATCATTAATACCAATAATAAAAGGGTAGGGGTGGCCAAGAGAATTTGTGCCGTTTCCCCGGAATGTCCCCAGAAGCCTCGGGCTCCGGGGATCCAGCCTGTAAGAGCTTTCGCCAGCGCAGACCAGGGACAAACTCTCAACTGCAGGCAGATCCGTGCCCGCGCATATGCGCATGTTCCCGGGAAAACAGCCTCAGCTTTCAAGCCAGCCAAGGGGTCGTGACCCCGCCCCCTCCCCCCAAGGGAGGAAGGGCCACCACCTTGCAGACAGGAGCCCCGCTGGAAGTCAGGCTCACCCTGTCCCCGTCACTGCGGAGCACCGGGTCAGGCCCGCCGCCGCCGCCGCGTGCCGGGATCCCCAGCCCGCCCCTCGGGGCTCCATCCTGCACCTGTATAGGGGTGGAAGACTCGGTGCAGGTAGCGGTGCGGGGACCCCCCGCCCAGGCCAAGCCCCCGCCCGCTCTGGCCGGTCCACCTCCCGCTTGGGGCGGCAATTTGTCTCCTTTTGAACCCCCGCCCCCGACGGGTTTCCCCCTTTGATTCGCGGCCGGAGGCTTCCCCCCCGCTTTGAAATGCAAACCCGCCAGGGCTGGGGCCGCGGGCGGCCCGGAGCTATAAAAGGCCTGGGTGGGGCGGGCGCGGCGTCCGGGCTGGGGACTTCAGGTGAGCGCTTGCTCGTCATCCGGGCGGCCGACGGCAGCGGCGGCTCCGGGGCCCAGCATGCGCGGGGTGCCCCGCGGCCACTATGTACGTGGGCTATGTGCTCGACAAGGACTCCCCGGTGTACCCTGGCCCCGCCCGGCCCGCCAGCCTCGGCCTGGGCCCCCAAGCTTACGGGCCGCCGGGCCCGCCCCCCGCGGCCCCGCAGTACCCTGACTTCACTGGCTACTCTCACGTGGAGCCGGCCCCGGCGGCCGCGACGGCCTGGGGCGCGCCCTTCCCTGCGCCCAAGGACGACTGGGCCGCCTATGGCCCCGGCCCCGCGGCCCCCGCCGCCAGCTCAGCCCAGCTGGCCTTTGGGCCCCCTCCGGACTTTAGCTCTGTGCCTGCACCCCCTGGGCCTGGCCCGGGCCTCCTGGCGCAGCCCCTGGGCGGCCCGGGAGCCCCATCGTCACCCGGAACACAGAGGCGGACGCCCTACGAATGGATGCGGCGCAGCGTGGCGGCCGGCGGCGGTGGCAGCAGCGGTAAGGACCCCTCTGGAGCCTGGCGCCTGCGGACACCCCAACCCCCCACCTCCCGGGCACCGGCAGGTGCTCACGCCAGGCCCAGGCGCCCTCTGCCTGACCTCTGCCCTGGCCTTGCTCGGTTTCTCGGAGCTGCCTTCTCAACCCCTTCGACCCCTGCGGCCCTGAGGGGGACGTTCTGTCAGCACCCCTCGGCTGCAGCTCAGCCACCCAGAGCCTTAGGAAGCATGAGCCAGCCCTCTCTCCGTGATAGGCGAACTGAGACACCCCCCAACCCTCGCCCCCAAGAAGGGAAGCAATGGCCCTGTGGTGGCCAGGCTAGGCAGAAACTGAAAGTAGTGCCCCGGACCCCCCATCCCAGGGCTGTTTTAGCAACACTGGTTCTGGGGCCTCCTGGTTTCTGTGCCAGGGCTCGCAGAGGCAGCCAAACCCACCTCCACAAGGGTCCATCCACTGCCTGGGACCATGAGCAAACCACTTTGCTCTCCAGGTTTGGGTCTCCCCATCTGACAGCCAGGAGGCTGGGGGGCGGGAGCTGAGCCTCAGAACTGAGTAAGAGCCCTCTGTGGTTAGGTCGGGCAGGGGTCCCTACCTTAGCCCTCCAGAGCCTGGCCTGAACTCTTGACCCTGGGGGAGGGGAAGCTGGAACAGTTGGAAAGTGGGAAGGTGGCTGCAGTTAGGCCCCAGAGTCTGTGAACCTCCTGCCCCCAGGCAGGCCTCTCTGATCCACCCTCTTCAAAGGCAGGGGAGGGGGCAGGACAAAGGCCGGGCTTCAATGAGGGGAGGCCTGACCTCCTTTATGGGCCCCCCCCTTTGTCATGTAACAAGCCAGTGCCTGGGCTCGCTAGTGACTCCTGTTGGCCGGAAAGTGAACATGCCGCCCCATTGTCCAGCTTGTGTCCGGCCTGTTCTGACAAAGGCCACCTGGCCTTGGGGGCGGAACCGGCCTGCCCACCCTTTGATGTCCCGCCCCTCCTCCTCCTCCTCCCCCTCCCCCAGCTGGAGCAGGGCTGAGACATCCTCCTCCTCCTGTCTTTACCCCCATCTCCCTCCAGGGCAGAGGATGCTGAGAAGGGTTGATGGACAGGTTCTGGCTGGCATGGCACCCCCTTTCTCCAAGTCCCAGGAATGGAGATCCTCCAGGGAGATCCTCCAGGGATGCCTCCAGGGAGATCCAGGGGACCCGGCCTTGCCACTGGCTTCTGTGACCTTGATCAAACAACCAGCCTATTGATAGGTGCTGGCCCAAGGCCTTACCTGTATCGACTCATTGAACTCTCAAAACGTAGCACCTGTTAGCGCCCCATATTGAAGACCATCTAACCGGTGGCCGGTGGGGCTGGGACTTAAGTCCGAGCAGACTGTGCTCTGCTCCTTTGCACGACGGCTTCTGGCGGAGGGGTCATCTTTTCTGAGTCAGTTTTGCCATTTGTGGAATGAGAGGGAAGAAGGTTGGGAAGTGGTTTGCACCCATGTTTGCATTACAGGACTGTTTTTGAAAAATCGCATGGGTACACAGATCTCCTCCCTAGAGAGAAATGTGGCATTGTTGGGCAGACATGTTCAGGGCTTCTGGAACACCCCCCCCCCCAGAAACCTTGCCCAGGACCCCAGGTTCACAGCCCAGCAGTGGGTCCTGTGGGGGAAGGGCCTGGGGCCTCCTGCGGCCGTGGTCGTGGCCGTGGCCGTGGGGAAGCTGGAGGAGGAAGCTGCCTTTCCTGCTCCTCTGTTCCTCTTGCTGCTTCCTGCCTATCAGGGGCCTCTGGCAGTGGATGGGGAGCGTCCCCCATGGACGGGGACATGGAGAGAGGCCATCACCGGATGCGGGGAAGGAGGCGGCCGGTGCTGGTCAGAGGACCTGCCGGAGCCGGGGGAGTGTCAGGTGTGTGACGTCCACTCCCTCTGGGCACCTGAGCCACTGCTCCGGCTGCCCCTGTGATGTCAAAAGTCAGATGCAGATGAGTGACTCTGCCCAGGACAAAGCATTTCCTGCTTTGCTTTCAGAAAGTGGAGGGAAGGGCCAGGGGAGACTGGGGGTCCCACAGCTCCAGAGGAGTGGCTGCCCTGGGGAGCAGCTGCGGGTATCCTGGCCTGGGCCTTCGTGAGGCCCAGAGCTGCTGTGGCATCTGACTGTCCCCTAGCCTCTCCCCTCTTCGGCCTCAGTTTCCCCCCCTGGTTTCCAGGACAGTCCCTGTGGATAGCGACTGAGGAAGGGCCAGGGGTGCAGCCCCACCTTAGTCTCTAGCCTGCTACCCTTCCTGGCCTGCCCCTTCACCTCTAGCCTTCTCCAGTATCCAAACGGGACAGTTAGAGACTGGGCCTGCAGACGGGGAGGCCAGAAGGCTGTCAGAAAGAATGTTCCAGACTGAGCTCAGTGGAGGCTGGGCTGGGCTGGAGGTGGAATTAGTCCCTTTGGACATTTCCTGTGGTTTTCCATCACATTGAGGACCAACCCCTGCTCCCTGAGGTCTACAAGGCTGCCTGGCGTTGGCGCCTGGCCCCTGGGGGCCTCCCCAACCTCACCCCAGGCCCTTGGCCCCATGGCGGGCCCACTCCTGCCTCTCCAGCCCTCTTTTCATTCCTCAGACGTGCCAAGTCCAGCTTGAGTCTTGTGCATGTGCCTTCTGCTCTCCTAGGAAAGCTGTTTGCCTGACTCTTTGCAGGCCTGGCTCCTTCTCACCCTTAGGGCTTAGCTTAAGGGATGCCTCCTCCGAGAGGACCTCTGCGATTTCCCAAAGCAGACTCTCCCCGGTGCGCATCGACACTGTCACTCCACATGGGTTTGTGTGTTCCCGTTCTCGGGAGCTGCAGAGCCCTACCTGCTTGACCCTTCGTTGCATCCCAGGCACCCAGCTCATTGCACGGTGTTTGGTAGGTGCTCAGCGCACTTTGTCAGGTGCGCAGGGCAAGTGAGATGGCTCTGGGAGGATAGGGGACAGCTAAGATTCGGTCTTGACCTTGACCCCAGTTTCAGAGGTCACTGTCTAGCCAGGCTGTCCTGGCAGCTGGCAAAACCCTGGGGATTGCAGTAGCTGGGGCTGAGACTGCGGCTTTCTTCTGAGAAGTGGGTGGGGACCATGGGCAACATAAGGGAGAGGCACTGGACACCAGCCAGACTCGAGCCCTAAGCCAGATATTAATCAGCTGTGAATGGTTCATGTCACATGACCGAGCCCGGGATTGGAAATGACTCCAGGGATTTTGTTGTCTGGTCTTCCCTCTTGGCATGTATCAACACAGTGTCTCTGTTGGGAGATGGGTGTGTTGTCCTGTGTTGAGGGCTCAGCCCCCAGGTGCTTCGCAGGCAGGTGGTCCATTGGGGAGTTGGCTCCAGGATGGGACCATTGGGACTGCCTTCCACCTTGGCCTGTTGCCTCTTCCCTCCAGCCTCTCTGATGCCCTAGCTGTCCTCTAACCCACTGCTGCAATTGCCTGAGCACAGCCATGCCCTCCGACCCAGAGCATTCCAAGGGGACAGGCATTCGACTTGGCTGTTAAGATGCTGGTGAAGATGCTTGCGTCCCACGTCAGAGTACCTGGGTTCAATACCTGGCTCCAGGTTCCAACCCCCGCTTCCTGTTAATGAACAGCCAGGAGACAGCAGATAATGCAACCCCCATGGGAGACCTGCATGGAGTTCCTGGCTCCTGGCTTCAGCGTGGCCCAGTCCTGCGTATTGTGGGCATGTAGGGAGTGAACCAGCGTACAGGAGATCTCACTCTCTTTCCCTCTTACTCAAATAAATAAAAAGTTTAAAAAATAAGAACATACCATGGCTCCACTGGTGGAATTACCACTCCATGGCTGCAAAACACAGCCCTATTTCTGTGGCATTCAGAGCTCCCCACCTTTTAAGATTTATTTATTTAATTGAAAGGCAGTTACAGACAGAGAGGTAGACAAGTAGAGAGGTACAGAGAGAGAAACAGACAGAGGTCTTCCATCCTCTGGTTCACTCCCCAAATGGCCGCAATGGCCAGGGCTGAGCCAGGTCCAAGCAAGGAGCCAGGACTTCATCTTGGTCTCCCACATGGGTGGCAGAGGCTGCTTTTCCCAGGCCATTAGCAGAGAACTAGATCAGAAATGGAGCAACACGGACCGAACCTGCACCTGTGTGGGTGCCGACATTGCAGATGGCGGCTTTACCTGCTGCACCACAGCGCCAGCCCCTGGAGCCCTCTTGAGAGCTGGCCCCCACCCCAGTATTGAAGCCCTGCTCCACTAGCTTGCTGAGATACAGTTACTCACTGGGCAGAGTTCAGGTCTGGACTGCGCTCCTGTGAAACATTGTGTCTTTGGACAAGCTACTTCTTTGAGCCTGGGTTTCCTCCACTGGAACACGAAGATGTTAACAGCGCTGCACCTTGAAGCAGTGACCTTGTAAGCACAGGCCTGCACCTGGCTGGCCCACAGTAGGTTCGCAGTGGCCACCTCTGCCAGTCCTCGGCAGGTGCATGCCAGCACACACCTTACACTCCTACCTGACCGGTCTGGGCCCTCCCTTCCCTCTCCTGCATCTTCACCAATTCAGATGCTGTCCATTCTCCAAGGCCACCTCTTCTAGGAAGTCCTCCTTAATTCCCTCCCCCTCCAAGCACTGTAGCAGGCTCTTGTTTAACAACATTTATCCCTGACAGCCTACTTTCATTGTCTTGTGTATCCCTGCCAGCTCTCATCTGTTACCCTCCTCAAGGGCTAGTCCTAGTCAGTTCCAGCCTCACCCTCCCTTGCACGTAGTAAGAACTCAAAATAAAGCTAATAACTGGGGCCAGTGTTGGGACATGGCAGGTAAAGCCACCACCTGTGACACTGGCATCCCATATGGGTCCCTATGCTCTCCACTTCCAATCCAGCTCCCTACTGATGACCCATGAAAAGCAGTGGAAGGTGGCCCAAGTGCTTGGGTCCCTGCCACCCATGTGGGAGACCCAGATGAAGCTTAGCCTGGCCCAGTGCTACTCGTTGACCCTATCTGGAGAGTGAACCAGCAGATGGAAGACATCTCTGTTAACTCAGACTTTCAAATAAATAAATAAGTCTTTTTCTTAAAGCTAATAACTGTGGCATTGGCCGAGGCCTTCCCACGCGCCAGGCACTGTGCCAAGGGCTTGACCTGAGCGATCACAACAACCCCGAGGGGTGTGAGGCTGTGTTATTAGCCTCATTCTGCAGATAAGGTTAATGAGGCTCGGCGAGGGTAGGGTGCCCTGGCGGACTCAGGCAGCGAGGCTGTGGCAGTGCAGTGCTCAGGCCCAGGGTCTGCCGCACTGCGTGCAGCGAACGTGCTCAGCATCCCGCCATGTGCGTCCCAGCCCAGGTGCGGGGAAAGGAGGCCAGCTGGGGGATGAGTTATAAGAGGCTGGGTGGGGAAGAGAAGGGGGAGGCACAGCAGGGGCTGGGCTGTTGAAAGCCGTTTCTCAAGGCAGAAGCTGCATTTGACACCTCGGCTCTCAGATGTAGCTGGGAGGTGGGATGACCCAGTTAGAAGGTGGCAGTGGCTTTTTTTGGTTGGGTGGTTTCCCCTCCCCTTGCTTCGGCAGATGCGGCCGCTCAGAGCTGAGGGGATATTCGCAAGGTCCCGGGCGGCCTTGTTAGCAGCAGGGGCTGGCACAGCGCTGGGAAGGGATCTGAATGGCTGGCCTCTCAGGCTCGCACAGAGGAGCTCCTGGATCTGGAGTCAGGGCCATCTTCATGCTAACACCGAGCCTGCCCCATGTCATACCCTCTCTCCTCCACATACAAGCCCGCACCTGCAGAGAGAAGGGCAGGTGCCCGTGAAAGCCCAGAGTGCCGCTGCAGGCTCAGCACCCTCCGCTGATTCCCCGTTGCTCTTGAAATCAAGTCCAAGCCGTTTGGTGGAGGCTCTGCTGGCCTCTCCTTGCTCATCTCAGGTGTCTCTCAGTTACTCATCCAGGAAGGCAAGCAGGGATGTTCTCTGCGGTGCCAAACACTCTTCCAGGTGCTGGATTATGGCCTGAACAAGGCAGACTACCTGTACCCACCCTCAGCGAGCTGGCATTTCTGGCCCTCACCATGCCCGAGGGCCTCTGCACATGCTGTTCTGGCTTCCTGGACCATCCTTGCACATTTGTCCCATAGAAACTCCTCAACCTTCAGATCTTGGCTTGAAGGTGCCCTCCCGCAGGAGACCTGCCCCACATCCTTCCTGCCCCGCATCCAAGCCCGACACTTAAGTCTTCCTCCCAGCAGGCTCCTAACCCCAGTTCCTGATGATCTCCTTGGCTGGTTATTCATCTGTCCCCGCCAAAGAGAGAATGGCAACAAAGTAGCGAGCCTCTGTCCTGGGAGTCATCACAGAACTGGAGGGCAGCGAGCGCTTTGCATTTGTTCTGACCCCAGGACAGCGCCAGGCTTGAAGCTGCTGGCTGGGTTAGGGGGGGCAGCTTCGCAGGCAGAGCTGAGCGACCAGCTGAGGGAGCAGACCTGGGGGCTTGGCTGGGGCTGGAGGGTGGTGGTGCCCCTTGCGAAGATGAGGAGGTGGCAGGTTTGGCTTATGTGTTCCACAGGATGGCATCAAGTACTCCAGAGTGCCAGGCACGTGGTAGGCAGAGGGTGAGCAGAGCGGCAGGGGCCTCCTGTCATGGAGCAGCCGGATGAGGGGGGCATCTGCCTGGGGGAGAAAGGGCTGGGGTCCAGGGCCCCTCCCTGCAGGTGAGGCTCCAGGCTTCCGCCCACGCAGGGCTGGTGGAGCCCTCGCTTCCTCACCAGAGCAGGACCCAGCAGGGTAGTGGCCAGGAGCCTCCGCCGTGAAGCAGCCTGGGCCCTGGAGACCACGGGACACAGAAGGGCTTGCAGTCCTAGAAGGGCTGTCCAGGCTGGACAGGAATGCGGGCCTTGCTTTCAGTGCCGCATGGAAAAGCTAAGGAAGATAAGCAGAGCCGGGCGGCGGGAGGTAGAAGAGCTGCTTCAGCGCTAGCCCCAGCCCCATCTGGCCGCGGTTCCCCGGTGGGAGCTGCCCACAGGGAGTGCTGTCCAGCGGGACTTCCTGCCGTGTCGGAAATGCTCATTGTCTGTGCCGCCCCCGGGCGGGCCACCAGCCGTTGTCTCTCCAAGCTCTTGGAAATGGCTAGTCAGAAACAAAAGTGTATATTGCGTTGAATTAATTTTGATATAAACAGCCATGCGTGGCTAGAGCTTGTTGCATTGGAGAGACTGGAAAACCCCCTTGCGGGCCTTCTGGCGTGGGGTCCTCCATGGCCCATTCAGGAACCTCGCCCACCTCCGCTGGCTGCTTTGCCCCTGCCGCACTGTCATCAGCTTCGCTGTTATCCGCGTCACAGCCGGTGTTGTCGCTCTCCCCTCCTTAACTCGGTCCTCACTGGGTCGTGGAGGCTGCCTCCTACAGGAAGCAGTTATGGACACATCAGCCAGGCTTGGGTGGCCCAGCTGGGTCCACACCATCGGGGCCATCTCGCCTGCAAGTCCCTTCCTCTTTGCTGTGTCCCAGAGCCAGGTCAGAGCACGGACCTCAACAGTGAAGACGGCGGGGTGCGGTGAGGCAGTGATGACCAAGACTCTGCGGGGAGGGGAGCTAAGGCTGCTGGGCTCCATTAGGAGGCCTGGCCGGCCCCATCCCTGACAGCAGAGCTGTGATACAGCAGCTGGCCACTACGGGTCGGTCAGGACAAGCACCTGATCATGGCGCTGACACGAAGCAGGTGCGGTCGGGGCGGCCCCCACAGAGGTACTGCAGGTGGGCAAACAGGTCCCCCCGGTGACCTGGTCCTCTCTCCCCGCTCCCAGGCCAGCGGTTCCCCATCAGGCGACATTCCTGCCTCTCCGACATCGGCTTCAGCAAACAGCTCCGGTGGTCTCTTGGCACTGCAGCTCTTTGCCCCTCCCAGGCTGCGTCCCATCTGCTCTGTCCCTGGGCAGGAGAAGGCTGGCCCGGAGGAGTCACGTCCTTCAGCCAGGGAGGGAGGCATCCTGGGACTCTGTCTGTGGGCAAGCTCAGGGGATGTGCCGCCTGTACCCTGGCTGTTGCAAACCTCCCGAGGGTGCACAGCCATCTCGGCCGCCTGCTTTGTCGTGTCGGTGTGGACGCCACCGCAGGTTTCCCAGCACACTTATTTGCACGCTCTGCATACTTGCAATTCCTCCTCCTGCAGAACCCTGAATGATGCCCAGCTTCTTGCCCGAAGCCCCCCTCTTTCTTCCCCATGCCACTTTCCAGGTTTTCTTGCCTCTCCTCCCAACAGTCCCCAGCCGGGTCATCCCTTCCTTCGGACAGACAGACGGGAACATTGAGGCCCAGAGCCGACGAGGTGCTGGCCAAGGACTCAGTGAGTCGGGGTCAGGCTGGGACAAGAAATCAAAGCTTTCAGTCCCACAGCCAGACTCCCCCTGGGGGCTCTGCGTAACCTCCACCAGGCCCCAGAGAAGCCTAGGCCGGCCTGAAGACACTCCCGGACTGGGGGAGGGGAGCCCCTCCCATCTCTCCCACCCTCCGTCTGCCTGTGGGCTCTGTGGCTTCGCTCAGCAGGTGGCCCGACAGCCCCTCTGGGCCTGAGCCCTCATCTGGAGAAAGGGGACTTTTTTCAGTGTCATCCTGTGATCGCCCCACCACCTCCCTGAGCCCCTTCCCACCCGAGAACCCCTGTTCCTCTCTTGGTCATCCTCAGACTGGCAGCACCCACAGCCCCTTGCCCTCTCTCCAGGGTGGGTCTGGGGGACCCAGCTGGAGGAGGGGTGGAGCATGCCCCCCTGTGGGTGTCGCCTGGGGCACTGGGCAGCAAGGGTGGGGGGTCTGGTTCTCAGGGGAGGGCTGGGATCTGCATGGGACTGCAGAGTCTAGAGGGCACACGGTGCACAAGCCCAGAGAAGAGCGCCTCACTCGGGGCCACACAGGCGGCCTGAGACCGGGCCAGGGCTTGACTGCGGCTGATGCCTCAGAACCCGCAGGGGCTTCTCAAAGGCAGCTGGGAGATGAAGATGCTGCAGATCTGGGGTGGCGCCTGGGAATGAGCATTTCTAACAGCGTGTGTGAGTGTGTGTGAGTGTATGAGTGTGTGTGAGTATTACAAGTGTATGTGAGTATGTGTGTGAGTATTGTGTGTTATGAGTTTATGTGAGTATTGTGTGTGCGTGTGAGTGTGTATGAGTGTATGTGAGTATGTGTGTGAGTGTTGTATGTGGGTGTATGTGTATGTGAATATGCGTGTGAGTGTGGTGTGTGTGTGTGTGTAGGTATGAATATGTGTGTTGGGGTGGCTGAGTTGCTCATGCACAGCTAGTTGGGACGGGACCAGCCAGGGAGGGGTCACAGATGATTCAGGGCTGCATCTGTGGTCAGAATCAAAAATCAAAAAAAGAGCTGCTCATCCCGGGGCCGTGAGCCGAGCAGGAAGAGGGCAAAAGAAATGCTGACCCAGGACTGTTTGATTTTCTTGGAGCCACTCATCCCCTCCTGGAGCAGAGGCCACACTGTGTCCTTGCCTGGCCCTGGCTGGGCGCGGAGGCCCCACCCAGGCCCCGCGCCGGGCAGGCCTGCTGTCTAGACTCCCAGGCTGGGAAATCGGGCTGAGAGTCCTTTCAACAACCTGACAAACAGCGTCAGAGAATCAGCAAACGCTGAGAGCTTGTATCCCCGCGTTGGATGCACCTTACAGAGAAGTGGTCTCCAGCATATCACTGCCCATCGCGCAGATCCCTCTGCTGGCACGCCGGCCACAACACAAGATGGGTCCCTTCCCCAGGCCCTGCTGACGTGCTGGGCACACATTCCGAGTGAGCCCCGGTGCAGCTCAGGCTCGGAGACAGAGAAGAGCTTAGGTGGTCCCTGCTGTCTCTGAGGCCAGGCGGCCCTGGCCACCTCCGCTCTCTCATCTGTGAGATAGGAACAGCAGCTGCTCCAGCCCAGGGTGGTTAAGAGATAGGCACAGTGCGCCCGGCGCCCAGACCTGCTGGCTGTCGTCTGAGTTACAGCTGTCCCCACGTTACAGGTACAGAAAGGGTGGCTCGGCTGGGTGAGGGGAGTGTCCTCGGGCAGGCCACCTGGGAAGGAGCTACTCAAGGGCCACGCCCCCTGAGCCCCCCTACCCCCGCCCCCAGCTGGTCTGAGTTTCTGGAGCCAAAGTCCATGCTTGGAAAAAATCTCCCCAGGCACTTCTGAGGCTGCGGTTCAGGCACTTGGAGCCATCAGCTCGAGGCCTCTTAGGGCTCCAATGAGCACGCGGCCAGAGGTGGGGAGTCTGCTCCCTCCCTGGCAGCCTGAGCAGCGTGAGCCAGGGCGGAAAGAAGTCTCTCAATGGAGTGAGAGCTCTTCCACTATACTCACCCCCTCCAAAATCTGGGGGCTCCCCACCTCCCTCCTACCCACCCCCACTGGCCTCTGGCCCAGAGGGTTACTCATGAGGTGGCTGGGAGCGGCCAGCCCCTCATCAGACACCTGTTACGGGAGCCTGGACTTCCCCTGAGCCTCAGCCTCCCAGGGGCCTGTAAATCATTCATCCCTGGCCCTCTCCCCACCCTGCCACTCTCACGCACCGCCCTGCCCCCTCCTCCCTGGGCTCCCGAGCCGACACAGGTGCTCTGAGGACAGGGAAGGGGAGATGGCTTGCAGCAGCAGTCAGGAATTCTGGTCCAGAATGGTCTATTCTGGGAATGGAGCCGACTCCTGTCCATAAAATTAAGAATTCATATCTGCACCTGGTAACAATCCCCGCCCCCGTCACCCCCAGCAGCAGCCCCTATATCACTGGCTTCCTGAGTATTCTTTCAGGAAGAGCTGTATGAGTGGTGCACACACATGTAGAAGTATGTGTGTTTCTCCTCCACGTTTACCCAAACACGCCATCACATACCTTGCACAGCATTCTATGGGCTATGTAACTTAGAAATCACTACATATTGGTACATATGGAATTTTATAACTTGAATTTTTTTTTTAATTTATTTGAGAGAGAGAGAGAAAGAGCTCCCATCTAATGGTTCACTTCCCAAATGCCCATGCTGGCTGGGCCAAAGCCAGGAGTCAAAAACTGAATCCAGGCCTCCCACGTGGGTGGCAGGGAGCCTCGTCATTGCAGCCGTCCCCCCTTCCTCTCTGGCTCTGCATCTCAGGAAGCTGGAGTCAGGAGTCAGAGCCAAGCAGCAAACCCAGACACTCTGCTGTGGGACACAGACATCTTACCCGGCATTGGAACCGCTAGGCCAAACACCCATCCTGTGCCTCCCTGTTGATGTCTGCATCCTGGCCTTCTCTGTGGGCGTGGGCGTGGGCGTGGGCATGGGCTTGCCCGCTCTCATTCACCCTGTTGCATCCTTACAGTCACATGCGTTGCTGGGAGAAACCGCTGCAGCTGGGGTGGCTCTCTGCAGGCTCAGTGCTGGAAGTGGCATTCTTGGTGGAGGGGTGCATCCATGCTAGGGGCGGCTCTGTGTCGCAGGCTAGCCCCGTGGAGGGCGTTGTACTTTCCACTCCCTGGACAGTATGTGGGAGTCCTGGTTGCAAAGCCAGGGATGGTTTGTTCTTCGGCAAAGCTGTTTTCATTAGCGAATCCACGTGCTCCCAGCAGCTCCAGCAGACAGAAGTTGACCACGGGCCCAGAGAGGGGGCCAGCTCACCACTTCACCGTCAGCTCATCCCACAGCTAGGGCCGCAGCTCCTCCCACCCGGCTGGAAGCCAGAACACCCCGGGGCTTTGTGCCCCCTCCAGGAGGGATGGCCCTTGGCCATCGCCCCTGTCTGAGCCCGGCGTCTCCTATCTATGAAACGGCCGCAGTGGGTGCCTGCTGGTCAACAGCACTGGGGAGTGAGGGCTGGGTGCCTTTGTAGATGCTGGGTGGGCAGCTACCCTCACCCCCAGCCCAGGGATCCCCAGCGTCTCCTTTCCCAGGACGAGCAGAAGGCTGCTCTGCTGTGTAAGCCTTGGTGGCTGACGCCTGTTGCGCTGGGTTAGGCACCAGCAGGGGCGGCGAGAGCTCCAGGCCAGGGGTCATGGCCTCAGGCAGCTCTGTGTCTGCCGGGGCCTCGGCGATGGGGACTCTCCACAGAGCTCCAGCTGCAAAGACTCGGCAGGCCTCTGGTTTGGGTCTCCAGCTGCCCAGGACCGTCCTGAGCCTTGGTCAGTATCATGGGAGCAGACCAAACCGGGGTCCCTTCTGCCAGCGAACTCCGTGGGGCTTGGCGGTGCCAGCATCAGGCAGAGCTGTTTTTGAGCCAGCATTGGATTTTCCAGGCCAAGGAGGGTTCCCGTCGGGAGCCACGACGTCAATAGCCACCCCTCGGCCCTTTCCTGGGTCCAGCCAGGCCTGGCTGGGGGCCGAGGCTGTCCCATGCTCCGGCTGTGCCGTGGGCTGTGCCTGTGGTTACGCCGCTCCAGCAGGAAACCCAAGAAACAGCTGCTGCCTCCCGTCCTCCACAGAGCCGTCTGGCTCACGGCAGGCCCAGGGCTGTCCTGCCAAGCTGCAGACTTTGTGGCGGGGGTGCCAGGGCCGTGACCCCAGGAGGTGACTGCCTGGCTGTGATGGGGACACTGCGGGGAGTGAATGATTGTTCTCAGACCACCCACACCTGGTGGGACTCGGCTATGCCGTGTGCACCTCCTAAGACAGCCATGTGCTCAGCTTCTTGCAAAAGAAGGTGGTGGGGAGCCAGGCCCCAACCCAGCCCGGCCCAGCCCAGCCTTGACTGTTAATGCTCAGTCCAGACAGACCTCTGATCCCAGCCCCAAAGGGTGCCCCGACATAACCCCGGGCAGTGCTGCAGTCCAGCCCCGGGCCCCAGCCTGAGCCCCCCATGGAAGCCCAGTCACCGCCTTGTCTCTGCTAGGCTATTGCAGGTCTCCCTGCCCTTCCCCGGCCTCTCCCAACCTCTTTTCCATGCAGCAGCCAGAATAATAGGAACTCCTACCTCAGGCCTCTCTCTGGTCCCCTCTGCTTGGACCTCGGCAATGGCTCCATCCCCACGGGGAAAACCCAAGTCCCTCCATGTGTCCCCTGTCCCACCAGCTTCCTCACACATAGAGGCAGACCTGCTCCCACCCCAGGGCCTTTGCACCGGCTGTTCCCTCTGTTGGAAGCCCCTTTCCCACATATCTGCCCAACTGTGCATCTCATCAGCTGCAGATCTTTGCTCTAATTCCCCTGCCCCTTCTGGGGCCACTCTTTAGAATTCCCCGCTTCCACTTTGTTTTCCTCTGGAGCACTTATCAAGTATTTTCCATGTTTCTGCCGCTTGTGTCCATCTCTCTCTCCCTGCCTTAGAACCTAAGCTTTGAGGGCAGGGCTGTTTTGATTTTGCTTGCTCACTGTGGTGCCCCAGCACTGGGCCCACAGCAGAAGCTAAGTGAGCAGTCAAGGAGCCCAGTGGCTTCTGCTGTGCGCCCGGGCACAGGCAGGAGTGTGCGAGGCTCAGGCAGAGTGGCCCAGCTCGGGGCCAGGGCCTTCTGAGGTCCTGGCAGGTCCAGGGTGCCCACCAGCAGCTCCAGTCCTGTCTTTGAGCCCTACCCCAGCCAGTTCCTGCGTCGTTCTGAATCCCCTCCCCCTGCCCTCCATCAGGCGCAGGAGGCGGCTGTAGTTCCCCATGCATCAGGCGACCCTCGCCTGCCAGGTGTGCCCTGTGTGTCTGACGTTCAGCCCTGTGGGCGAGGATCCTTGAATTGGAACACCTGGGCCATTTGCCAAAAACAGGCAGATTGCAGAGCCAGGTATTTGGCACAGTCTTTACGACGCTGCGCGGGACACCTGAATCTCCTATCGGAGGACCTGGGTTCAAGTCAGGGCTCTCCTTCGGATGGCCGCTTGCTGCTAACGCCTACCCTGGGAGGCAGTGCTGATGGCCACAAACTTGGGAGACCTGGATGAGCTCCAGGCTCCTGGCTGCAGCATGGCCAAGCCCTGACTGTTGCTGGCATTTGGGGAGTGAACTAGCGGATGGGAAGTCCCTCTCGGTCCATCTCTTTCTCCCTCTCCCTTTCTCTCTCTCTCCCTTCAAATAAAAATGAAAATAAAAAATGTTTTTAGAGTACAGAATGCACCCCAGGCTCTCTGCTTACCTGGGCACGGACGTCCCAGAGCTGTGTTCATCAGGGGCTCCCCGGATACAGCCAGCCCGCAGCTGTGGCCCCGAGCTGCGGGTCTGGCAGCCAGCGTGGGGCTCCAGGTCGGGACAGGGGGACGCTGGCCGGAAGCCCCCAGCTCCACTGGCAGCTTCGCTGTGCAGCACTCAGCAGGTTCCCCTGACCTCAAGCCTCAGCGCCTCCCCGAGTGGGCACAAGAGGACTGCTTGCGCCCTGGGCTGCGAGTCCACAGGGCACCAACGAACAGGCAGGATCAGGGCTGGGTCCCAGGAGCGGAAGGCTGGCTACGGTGGGGGCACCGGGAAGGTGGGACGAGGTAGGAGAGTGTTCTGAGTCCCGCCCAGTCCTGGTGGGACACAGGCGTGCTGCGTGCACCTCCTGAGCGCCACGTGCTCGGCTTCCAACAAGGCAAACTGTGTGAGCCCAGAATGACTGCTCTCCCAGGGCCGGGCTGTGAGCCCTGGCCACTGGCCTGCGTTACCCTTCTGCCCAGGGGCCCTTCCTGGGCCTTTGACAGACTCCTCCTCCCTTTCCTCACCTTCCCTGCTGGCCCCTTTGCTTCTCAGGTAAGACCCGGACCAAGGACAAGTACCGCGTGGTCTACACCGACCACCAGCGCCTGGAGCTGGAGAAGGAGTTCCATTACAGCCGTTACATCACCATCCGGCGGAAGTCCGAGCTGGCTGCCACCCTGGGGCTCACTGAGCGGCAGGTGTGTGGGTCTCCCCACCTCAGCCACAGGGCCAGCACAGGGAGTCTGGCCTCTAGGCAGCCAGGCAGACGGAGGAGCTCTGGAGGGGGAGACCAGAGAGGTCAAGTCTCCAGGCAGTGGTCACACAGCACTAGAGGAACTAAGCTGCTTCCAACATGCCCTCCCCAACAAAACCCAGCACTGCTGCCTCCCAAAGAGGGGGCTCTGATTGGCTGTAGGCTACGGCAGGGTATGCTTAGTGCTCCTGAAGTCTACAGGAGGGAGCAGTCCCAGGGAGAAGCAGGAGGACTTCCTGGAGAGTGGCAGCCCACTCCTAGGCAGGTCAGGAGGAGGAAGATGACAGAGACGGGTTCCTTGGGCCAGGGGAGGGACCGAGTTCTAGACCAGAGAATGTGTTGGGGGTCCACGGGGTCTGGGTGGCTGGATCTGGAGGAAGCCCACGAGGGCCACATCGAACAGCTGGGCCCTGCCGTCCAGTCCACCTCTGTCCCCTGCCCTCGCCTACCCCCGTCTCTGCTGTCCAACCCCTCAGGTGAAGATCTGGTTCCAAAACCGGCGGGCAAAGGAGCGCAAAGTGAACAAGAAGCAGCAGCAGCCGCCGCCACCCCCCCAGCTGCCGCCGCCGCCCCCCCTCGATGGCACTCCCAGCCCGGCTGGACCGCCCCTGGGGGGCCTGTGCCCCAGTGGCGCTGGCCTCCTGGGCACCTCCTCCCCCATGCCCGTCAAGGAGGAGTTTCTGCCCTAGCCCCCTGTGCGGCCCCACGGGCTGGGGCACCTGGGGACTCAGGCGCTAGGACTGTGGCTCCTGTGGGGCCCAAGAGGCCCAGTGTGAGTCCAGCCCTGCCACCTGCGTGTAGCGAGCCTGCTGGGCAAGGGCCTCTTCCAGTTCCTGTGGCCCGGGCCCCTGGGGGAGCAGGGAGTCCGGTGAGGAGGCTCTGCCTCCCAGGGACATCTCAAGGCCCAGGCCGCTGCATGAGGCCCCACCTCCTCTGTGGGTTATTGGGGGTGGAGTGGGAGACTAGGAGGGGGCCCCCAGAGAAAGCGGATGGAGTGGAGAGATGGTGGGGTGCTTGCAGACAGGACCTGTGGGTGAGAACGGGGTCTTACAGCCTCACCTCCACGCCTGCCCCATCCGACCAGGCTCGGCCCTCCCCAGCCTGGAGGCTGAGCCCAAGGCCCTGGGACTGAGCACCCCTCAGGCTGCAGAGCCACTTCCTCTGCGAGGGAGGCTGCTGGTGAGCCGGGTTCCTCCCCCAGCCCCAGGGAGCCCCGAAGGCTCCCTGGGACCGGGCGGAGCACTCGGCCGGACGGGTGTTGTGTGGCGAGCGGAACCATGAGGATGGAGCTTCAATAATAAATTTGCCTTCCCTTTTTAAACACGTCTAAAAGTCATTCTTCCCTGCAGCAAAGCAAACTGTCAGTGGCACGTACCCCATCCCTGCGTCAAGGTCACTGTGGATGCCTTTGAAAGGTCATCACGGGCCAGGTCGAGGTGGGTCTACCAGATGCCATCCAAGCCAGGTCCATTTAGTCGGCAGCTGTATCAGACCCAGCCTGTCAGCACTTGGCGTGTCTGAGCTACGTCTCCCAACACATGACAGTCATGGGTGCCTGCCTGTGCCAGGCATAGCTGGGCCTGGGAAGTACACGGTCCCTGCCCACCCACGCTGCCCAGCCGAGCGGGAAGACGGCTCTGTGCTCAGATGAGGGGGTAGAGCAGGACGCAGGCCCGCCAGGCAGGGAGAGCTGAGCAGTCTCCTAGCCAATCGTGGAAAGTCTGGAAGGCTTCCTGCAGGAGGTGCTATTTGGACTGACACCTCAAGGACTGGGGAGTGCTCAGCAGGCCAAGAAGGGAAGGATGGTCAAGAGGGATGTGAGTGCCAACTGAAAGTGCAACTTGGAAAACCCGGAGGAGCCGCTCCGCTCTGCTCCATTGCAGAGATGAGCGGACTCTGCTATCAGGGCCTCTTCCCCCACAGAGGGCTCTGGTGCCAGCTACCTGTTCCTCTGCTTACTGTTCTGGGAGGTGGCCAGGCCATGAAGTGCGTGTGCCACCTGCCTGTGCCACCCTTTGCTCCGGGGACGCATGATGGCACGGTGGTCCCAGCACAAGCCCCTGCAGAGAGCAGGCACTTCCATCTCAGCAGTAGACACCAGAGCTGGAGCGTCCCAGAGGGAAGGGCCAGGCTTCTGAGAGCAGAGGGAGCCGGCTGGGGTGGCAGGCAGCCAGCACATCGTTTTAGGATCTTCTAAAGCATTTGCTGTGTGTCGCTGGGCTATCTGCTCATCTCTGGACCACAGGTTTGGGAAATCCTGCAGTCTACTCTGGGGAGTGCCAAGGGTATATTAGCACATCAGGGGCTCTGACAAGCCCCCTAGGGTTTTCTTTAATCCAGCATTCCCCATTTTCTAAAACCTAGGAAGCCCTTACTGACCCCAGCATCCCACTGCACTCCACACGCCACGCCCACTCTGCAACTCAGTGCGTTGTCAGATGGCCTGGGTTCCAGTGTGACTACGTCTGGGCTGTGGGACTCAGACAAAGTACTGAGCTCCTCGGAGCCTCAGCCACCTCTGCTGGTTAATGGAAAGAAAATCCTGTAGCCGATCTGAGCGCCGAGTGCTAGCCACCTGCTGCCCGGGCTGTCATATCCTCGCGTGAGATGCTGGCAGGCCTAACTGATGCTCTAACCACCCCCACCCCCGATGCTGAGGACAGATGGGGCCTGTCCCCAGCCTCAGGACAGGCTGGGCAGGTTGCTGTGGTTCCACCTGCAAGGTCAGAGGCTGCCTGGGCCCACAGGTGGGCTGCTGATCGTTGTCAATGGGTGCTGGAGCGCCACGGGCAAGGATTCATTGAGGGTAACTCGTAAGCTCCCCTGTGCCTCGTGGGTTGCCTGTCGCCCATGGGATTCTGCCAGAGGTTGGGGTGTTGTGATGGCTCAGGAAAGGCTCCTACCAGACCCTGCAGCCATGCCAGGGACAAGAGAAATGGCCGGGGTCCCTCTGCATAGAGTGACTGTATGTTCTGCTGGATGGCAGGCACTATGCTGGTACTGGAGACTTGGGACTCATAAAGCAATGATCTGGCCTGGCCTGAGCCCCTGAGGCCCACAGACCAGTTACGGCCTCTGGCCAACCATTAGCACTCCGTTTGCACAACTGTGGGGTCCAGTGGCTCCTGACCCCATTGAGAGAACCTTTGTGGTGTGGAGCAGCCAGGCCCGTCACAGGCGTGGGCTGTGCAGAGTGCAGGGGCTGGGGCTGGGGGTGGAGTGCTCAGGGCAGGGAGGCCTCCAGCAGCAGGGGGTGAGTGAGACTACTGCAGCAGCAACAGGGACTGTGGGGTTGGTGCCCGCAGCGTGGCAGCCCAGCACAGGGCACTCCCAACCCAGTGGGGCACCCCGGGCCCTCTTTCTCTGAATCGCACCAGATGGACCAGCCGTCTGCAACCCCGCTTTTCACGGCCGCCACTCCTCGGTGTAACCAACATGTGCTCGGCAGTGACAAAACCTGAGCGTTCAAGCAAATTAAAAATGTTTATTTATATGCGTTTAAAAATATCTCCCGATATAATAAAAGGAAGTGCATTTCCATCTAACACTTTCCTTGAATCAGTGCACATCTCCATTTCACTTCTGGTTGATGTGAGACAGAGAGAGAGAGTGAGAGAGCGAGAGAGAGAGAGAGGAAGAGAGTGACAGAGAGCGAGCACACAAGCCAGCTGAAGGGAGGGCAAGGGGAGATTGAGTGTCCCCCCTTTGGACTCCTAAGCAGCTGTCTTGCTGAGTAGCACCCAAAGCTCCTCTGGAATCGGGGAGAAGGGACGCAGGTGGAAAACAGTGTCAAGCACGCTTGGCCACAGAACTCCGAGCCAGCTGTGTGACCACGACACTGGGGCTGCAGCGGGCAGACTGGCTGATGAAGGCAACATCTTCCAGAAAATCTGAGGCTTTTGTTTTGTCCAAAGTGCAGGTTTTCCCAGGCAGAGCTGTGGCGGCGAGGAGAGAGGTGACCTGGGTGACACACACCGGATGGGGCTTCTCAGCTTCGACTTGGCCGCTATATCACTGACCCCTCTGGGCCTCAGTTTCCCCATCTGCAAGACCCTGCACCCCACAGCCCCAGTGACTGCACTGATGCTCAGAGGTTACCTGGGATGTGCTTGCTCCAAGGAAAGGCCCACGTCTCATCCCACCTGCACCTGTGGGAAGGGAGCCCCATGCCAGAGCCAGTGCCAGTGCCAGTGGGCAGGGAGGCTCAGCATGGCTGGAAGGGATGTGGTGAGAACAGCTGCAGAGGGCCGTGGCGCTTCCTCCCTAGAGCCCTCCTGGCTTTATCTTCGAAGCCCGGAGATTCTGTGTTCCCTGTGACCTTGGTCACATGACTTCACATCTCTGAGACGGTTGCTCAGGTAGACAGTGGGATGCACACACCTGTTTTCTCAGACTGTTGTAAAGAATTGGGATCAGATGTCCATGCTGATGCACCCTCCAGGGCATTCATGGCTGCCCTAGGCCCCTAAGTGCAGGCGGGAACAGGACTCAGGAGACTCCTTCCTCCCTGCCCTGGGTGGCCAGCTTCAGGGGAGGAGACGCTGGGTGGGGTCTGGGTGGCAGGGCAGCAGCTCTCCCCCCAGCCCGAGCTTCAGCGGAAACCCTTCTGTCCTCTTTCCAAGCTCCAGGGGCAGAACAGACCCCTAGCCTCACCTCTCCCCAGGGGCCTCCCCCGCAGCCCCCGGGTCTCCTGGGAGGCAGGCAACCACCTCTGGGGTTAATGTCTCAGCTGGGATGCTTAGAGAGTGAAAAGTCAGGATCTGGAATGGACAGGTGCTCTTCAGCAAACATCCCAATGCACTCATCACAAGTTGGAAATGTCACAGGTCAACACACCTCGAATACACGTATCCCCCTGCCCCGCCCTGGCACGGGGCAGAGCAACACACGGCACTGCCCAGGCTGCGGTGCCGACCCTCGGGATCGGGTAGCTGGCTGGGAGCTGCCAGGGAGCACCACACCGCATGTTGCTAGCCTCAGGAGTGACCCCAATTCAAAGCCCGTTTTCTACCGCTCAGCGTCTATAACTTGGCACCATCACAAAGTCAAAGACACGTGGAGCTGAAGCACTGTACGCCAGGGACCGCCTGCACAGGTCAGCGCCCCCAGCACACACGGGCTCAGTCCCAGCAAACCGGCACATAGGTCTGCTCCAGCTACGGCGCTCCCGTCCTAGCCACAAGCTCACAGCACCTTCTCAGAGGTCAGCCGGGCACACACTGGCCATGGGTCCATTTCACAGATGCAAACCATAACTTCCCAAAGTCCCACTGCTGCTGGTGCATTGTGCCCAGGTTCTAACAGTCAGAGCCCTAAACCATCACAGCAACGTGGTGGCGCTTGGCTGTCTCTTCCCCTAGCCCAACCCCCACCCCCTCCATTGCACCTCTATCCCAGCAATGGGAGTGCTAGCCCCGGAGGTCCATGGAGCCTGACCCTGGGCCTGGTGTCACCGAGTAACTGACCCTCTGTCCTTCAGTTTCCTCACCTGGTGACCAGGACAGACGGCACCTGTCTCTCCAGACCCCCTGCTCAGGACCTGCACATTTCGGGTGCTCAGTAAGTGTTGAGAGATTGGATGGTGGCATACGTGGCTCAGGGCAGAGCTAGCAGCCCCAAGGCCGATAGATGTTAACTGTGCACCTGCTGTGTGCCAGGCCCTGGCCTGCACGTTTTCTACATCTACCTCCCTGAAACCCTCACACCACCCCTGTAAGAGAGGTAATAGTCTTATCCCCATTTTCCAGACAAGCATCAGAGAGGCCACAGGCAAAGACGTGATGGGACGCTGGAGCCCACCGCTGGGCTGCTAGTGTCCACGTGCATGGCCTCTCTCCTGGCCCAGAGAGGGCAGGTCACTTGCCCAAGGTCACGCAGGAGGAGCGGAGGCTGAGGGTTTCCGTCGCCAACCCCCTCCCCACCTGTTCGGGCCCCTCCAATCCGCAGCTGTGCGTGCGGGGGCGCGCGCGCATCCCCCTGCTGTCCGACTGTCAGCCGGTCTGTCTGGGTGACTACGCGGGTGCAGCCTGGTACCCCTCCCCAGCCTCGGCGCTGCGCAGAGAGAGGCAGGGCGTTCGCTGTGCCCGGCCCGCGCCCCACGCCCGCAGTCGCCAGACGGCATTGCCTGCGCCCGCCCAGCTCCAGCCGGTGCGCAGGAGCCGCCGGGGCAAAGGCGCAGCAGCAGCCGGTAGCCAGGCTCTCGCTGCCCGGCTCGCTCTCTGCGCTCCGGGGAAGCCGAGCCGGCGAGCCCCAGCGACCCGCCCTCCAGAATGAAGAAGCTCCAGGGAGCTCACCTCCGCAAGGTAGGGCATGAGGGCGGAGGCGCACCTGAGGGAGGGCAGCAGAAGCCCGCGCCCAAGGAAGGCCGGGAGAGGGGGCACCCGAACCCGCTGGGGGAGGGGCGGAGTTGAGGGTCGCCTGGGCGCGATTACAGGGAGGGGCGGGGTCACGGTTCCTCCCAGCCCCCATAGCCCACATCGCTCCTCACCTGGGGTCGGAATGGCACGAGCTGGAGACCCTGCTTTCTTGGGCCAGACCCTGCCAACAGGTGTCTGCAGCCCCAGGTGGTGCTGGGCAGGGCTGGCTGGGGCCAGGCACTCCCCTCTCCCCACTGCCCCCCACATCCTCCAGGGGCTGATCGCTTGGCGAAAGGGTGCTACAATGGCTGACCACCAGCCTCGAACTGGATGAATTTGGGGGATCGTGAGTGGAAGCTGGGGGTCCCCACCTGGTCCCCACCTATGCACTCTCAACTGAAGCAGCCCCCACTAGCCTGCAGGGGACCCCTGTTCCTGCCTGCTCCGCCCTGAAGGCCATTGTCACTTCCTCCCCACCCCCTTCTTTTGCCTGGCAGCCTTCCCTTCCCTGCTGAGCCCCCAGGCTGCCCCCCAGCAGGGCTGTAGGAGGCAAAGGTGGGGAGGGGGACTGGGAGCCCCCAAGGATGTGGCAGGTAGAGCTGGAAGACCCAGAGGGCGCTGGGGTGCGGGGCTAGATCTCAGCCTCTCCCCACCTGGCTTGGACTTCCCAGCCAAGTTTAGGTGAGGGAGTGGGAGGAGTGGGAGGACTGGGGGAAGCTTGCTGGTTTTGGGCTTTAAAGTGCCAGCCCTCACCAAGAAGTCTGGGTCTGCGACTTTGGCCAAGTCCGTTCTCCGGTCCAAACCTCCCTTGGTCATCCCCAGAGTGGAGCACTGAGGCCCCCCGCTGAGTGTGCGTGTGGAAGGGGCCAGAGCGCTGTGGGCTAGCAGGGCTGGGGGAAGCCCTCCACAGGGGCTGGGATTTCCTACACACACACACACACACACACACACACACACACACACACGGGGCCGGGGGGGGGGGAGAGAGCGAGAGAGAGAGCGAGAGAGAGAGCGAGAGCGAGCTTCCTGCCCTCCAGCAGTGGGGCATGGAACCACTGGGCTAAGTGGACCTTCACTGGGGGCCATCTGTGTGGCTCTTGGGCCCTGTCCCCATCTTCCCCACCCTCATCTCCCCTCTTTGCTCTCCCTCCCCACAAGAGCCCCTGGCCCACCCTGCTGGGCCACACGTTATGTCAATAGCCACTTTCTGTGCAGCGGGGGTGCCAGGCTGTGGGCTTAGCGAGCTGTGTCATTTAATCCCTCAGCAACCCTAGGGCCAGCCTGTGGTCCCCACTTTATAAACACAGCAACCGAGGCAAGGACAAGTGAGGCGATTGCTTCCCTGATTGTGAGCTGCTGGAACCAACAGGCTGGGTGGGGCCACCTGTTCTCAGGATCCCCTCGCTTGGTCTCCAGGAGAGGGGTGCAGGGAGTGAGCAATGCCAGGGACCAGCAGATGGGCAGCGTCGCTCAGAGATGAGTGTGGGCCCTCGTCTTGCTCTGCCCTTAATGTGCCGTGTGACCTTGGGCTACTCCTTCCTCTCCCTGAAGGAAACCCGAGTTCCTCACCTGCACAATGATGAAGTTGGACTCAGGATTCCCATGGGAGCCCGGACCCTCTCGTTGCCACTGCTGCGGGGTGGGTTCAGCCTGGCAAGCTCAGGCGCGCACTCCTGCATGACCCTGAGATGGGGAGGAGGGCTCAGGTGTGGGATCGGCACACCCAGGTGGAAGTGTGAAGTGTCTCATTCAGTTCCTAACCCTGCCCCATCCTGGCCGAGCTGGCCTCCTGGGAGTCACCCATAGGAGGGTTGGCGGCTCTGGTGCCCTCCTGATTGGCTTAGCTTTGGCCGACCCCATCCCCTGCTCTTGGAGCAGGAGCAGGCTTCCCTGTGATTGGGGGAGGAGGGGACGAGCCGGCAGCATCCTGCTCTTGGAACTCTTGTCACCATGGAAACAGAGAGCCAGACCCGCTCTGTGAGCAGGGAAAGGGCAGCTTCTCTGGGGGGATCAGAGGAGCCTCATTACCACACCCTCTCGCCAGCTGGCCTGGCTGGGCAGGGGGTCTCAGGGTGACAGCCCTGCCTCACCACCCAGTGCCAGGGGCCAGTGTCAGCTGGCAGCTGCCCATCCCTCCTGGAGCTCACCTGGGAGCCAGAGCTGCAGCCCAGCTGCAGAGACAGCCTTGGGAAATGGGCCATCGGGAGGGAGGGGGTTGCACGTGAAGTCTGGGAGCTCTGGCGTGTCCGAGATCCCAGCCGAAGAACTGCCAGGTGCATGTGTGCTTCCACCCTTGGAGCCTCGTTGCTTTCGAAGTGGCTTTTTCATTCTCTTTTCATTGTCACCGACACCCCGGAATCAGGCAGGCTGTCCCTGTCCCCAGGGGCCAACAGCCAGCCTCAGGCAAGTTCACCATGGGGGTCCCTGAGGGTCAGCCCAGCACTGTTATCCCATTGCTGTCACCTGAGCCCGAGCCCGAGCCCTGCCCCTCAGCCGGCACCTGCAGGCCTGTGACACAGCAGCCCTCCTCTCCTTTCACCATCTTTACCCCGGCAAAGCCCCCTCTGTCACCCCCTGCTGACACCATCCTGGGGAGAGGCCCTCGGCCAGCTCTGAGCTGCTCCTCGGACGCCACAAGTGTCCCCTAGACTGCACAGGTAAATCCTGCTCCAGAGACTGTCAGAGCCAGAAGCCCATGAGAGATGGTGTGGACCCACCTCTCCCCAGGTCCATCCCGTCCCAGCAGGCTGGTCCCTCGAGAACCGTTTCTTAAAGGAAGTTGGGGATGCTCTATTCCGGTCCTCTTGGGACAGCCCCTGTGCAGCCTCGGCCACTACAGGGTGCGATAAGTGCTGCAGCAAAGAAACAGCTTTGACTCTGTATCAACCCAACTGTATCCAAACTTCTTTGACTCAAGAATCTTTTAACAGGGCTGGTGCTGTGACCTAACAGGTTAAGCCGCCACCTGCAATGTTGGCGTCCCATATGGCTGCGGGTCCAAGTCCGGGCTGCTCCACTTCCAGTTCAGCTCCCTGCTAATGCTCCTGGGAAAGCAGCAGAGGATGACCCAAGTTCTTGTGGCACCCATGTGGGAGACCCAGAAGAAGCTCCTGGCTCCTAGCTTAAGCCTGGCCCAGCCCTGGCTGTTGCAGCCATTTGGGGAGTAAGCCAGCAGATGAGAGCCCTCTCTCTGTATATCACCCCCTTCTCTCTGTAACTCTGCCTTCAAGTAAATAAAAAATGAAGCTTTTAAAAAATAGGACCCTTTGTCCCATGGAATACCTATAAATATTCCAAGAGCTGTGTTTTTTGGAAAGACTGGTTCATACGGTGCTCCCATTGTTCAGATGGGGAAACTGAGGCCTGAAGTCACAGTGAATTGGCACAGACCCGGGACCAGAACTGTAGTCTGTGGACTCTCAGTCCAGTGGCATCACAGTTTTCCCCCAGGCAGCAGGGGGTCCTGCTCTCCGAAGCCCCAGATGGTATTTGGGGAATCCGCCTTCTTGCCTCTCCACCCTCCTCTGCCATAGGGTGAGTTTCGGAGGCAAGCAGGCCAGGTGTGGCTGCCCCTTCCTCCTGCCCCGCTCCCCGGGGTCTCTTTCTGGGAGCAGCTCCCTGCATTGTCGGCACTCCACCCATGTCTTTGGGCTTCCTTCCAGGTGCCAAGCCCGGGCAGCTGTGGACAAGTCAACTTCCATGCCCCGGGGCTAGGATCCCCAGTGGCAGGAGAAGAGCCTCACCTCCCAGCCCCAAGCCCAAAGAGAGAATGCCCAGTGGGCCTCCCTGCCTACCTGGAATCGTGAAAAGGGACAGCAGCCTCCATTCTCCTGTGCACTCGTCTCCTCTGAGCACAGCAGGACTGACTTTCCAAGACAGATCAGGCTTCAGTGGCTTCTTCCTGCCCATGAGCCGAAGTTCACAGTCCTCAGTGGGCCTCTTATGGCCTCCCTCAGGGGCCCTCCCATGCCCTCCAAGCCTTTGCTATGCTGAGGGCCCCTGGCTTCATCCTGTTTCCTGCGGCCTCTTTCCCGAACACCCTCCTGTCTGGCCGCCTGCCCTTTGGACATGCTTCACCCTGTGTCTACAGCTGAAGCAGAACTCCAGCAGTGGAGGGTGAAGCCCTGGGCTCCAGATCCAGCTCCCCCACAAGGCAACCTGCCACAAATGCGCTAAGCATGAGACCTCTTGAGCTTCAGGTCTCCTAGTGATTCAAATGGAGTTTAGATGTGCACCTGCGCATTGAGCTGTGGTTCTGGTTTAGTTTTTGAGAGAATGAGGGAGCAGGTGAAAGAGATCCCATGCACAGATTCATTCCCTGAATACCTGCAATGGCTAGGACTGGGCTGGGTGAGGTACTCAGTCCAGGTCTCCCAAGTGGGTGCGGGACCCAATTTCTTGAGCCTTTATCACTGCCTTCTGGAATCTGTACTAGCAGGAAGCTGGAGTCAGGAGCTGCAGCCAGGTAGCAAACCCAGGTGTTCTGAGGTAGGACATGGGCACCTTAACTGGTAGGCTAAACAACCACCCTTTTCAAATATGTACATATATTTTTTTCAGAGTTGTTTTGAGACTGAAACCAGGCATGAATGAAGTGGTGTGGTGAGCTCACAGCAAGTGCTTCATAACCAGTAATGGTTACTAGGACCATCATCTTCATCCTTAGGGCCAGCCCTTGGATTTGACCTCTGTGTCAGCCGAGCTAAGGTCAAGGTCTTCTTAGTGCCAACACACCCTGCTGACCCACAGGGGGCTCCTGCACGTGGCTCGCGCAGCACAGATACCAGCACTTGTGTTTCCCTTTCAGCCCTGCTCAATCCAAATTCTTGTCCAGCCTGGCCTCACCTTTCTCCCTCTCTCCTTTGGTCTCTCTTCCTGGAAGCCCATTACCCCAGACCTGCTGATGACCCCTAGTGACCAGGGGGATGTGGACCTGGACATGGACTTGGCTGCAGACCGGGGAAACTGGACAGGCAAGCTGGACTTCCTGCTCTCCTGCATTGGCTACTGCGTCGGCCTGGGCAACGTGTGGCGGTTCCCCTACCGAGCCTACACCAACGGAGGAGGTGGGGCTGAGGTCCTTCCGGGGGCGCCTGGGGGGAGGGGCAGAGGGAGCTTTCCATGGCCTTGGCCACTGTGCATTACCTTGGACACAGTTGGTTGAAAGTGGTTCGCAGTGGCCTGGGCTTATCCTCTTGCCCCTTCCATCACAAGCCCCTCTGCCTTCCCTCTCATGCCCACGATGGCTGCCCACGCGGTTTTCTCCCTTGGGCTGGGCACTTGCCTCCTCCCACCCCCTCCAGAGCCGTGCTCCCCCTCCCACTCCCTTTTCGGCATCTTCGGTCCCCCTCCTCCCCAGTTCCTTCCATTCTGACACAAACACACACTCCCCCATCTCTGTCCCTCTTCCCATCAAGCTGCTGTTCTGAGTCTCATTCCCAGGAGCTAGGGTTGAGCACTTACTGCCTGCCAGCCCTGGGCTGCGTGCCCATCTCGTTCAACCCCAATGACAGCCCTCGTGCATACAAATGCTGGGCCAGCCAGGGTTGGGAGAGGCCAAGGGTCTTGGCCGAGGTCGCGCGGCGGCAGACTCCACGCCACAGCCCGGACTCTCTTCTCCAGGCCCAGTGTGTTCCCGCCACTGTCTCTACCAGATTTGTTCAGGCAGTGCACACAGACAAAGTGAGAGCCGCACAAAGCTAGATGGGGCAGAGAGAGGGTGTGTTTGTGTGACTGGGAAGTGCAGGGTGGAGCCGGCCCGGACCCTCCAGGAACGCGATGTCATCCACGGCTGGCTCCAGGCTCTTTCTCTCTGTCTCTCTGTAGTGACCTCATTTTCTCCCTGCAGTTGGGGTGGGGGTGGCCACAGGCGACTCCGGAGTGACTTCAACCTCGGCCTCAGCCTGGCTGAGCAGCCCCAGGGCGGTCCAGCAAGATCTGAATGAATGCGTAGAGAGCCACAGAGAAGGCCTGTGATTGGTGGCTCCGGGCAGCCTGTGGAGGCGGGCGGGAGGGCAGCAGGGGCTGGGCTGCTGGGCCTGGCAGCCGTTCCGGAGCCATATGGCAGTGGGCACTTCTCTGAAGGCGATGCCGACGACTGCCAATATGAGAAGAAAAGGGGAGGGGCTGAGAGGCCCAGGAAACCACAGGTGGCTGCCACCCGATGGGAAGAGGAACGGGGGTGGGGGGTTGGGGGGCAGGGGGGTAGGGGGGTGGATTGCAGCTGGATCCCCAAGGGCTGCCCTTTCCTGGGGGGCAGGTCACCCTTGCTTATCTGCTGTGAAAGAGAAGACAGAGCTGCAGGCTCGGGGTCCCAACCGCCATGAGAGGTGCTCCCTCCGACGGCCAGGTGGCGTCTGCCAGGGAGGGGGGCCTGTGAGCTGGCCTGCCTGAGACCTCCCCACGGCCTTCCTCCTCCTCCTCCTCCTCCTCCTCCTCGCAGGTGCCTTCCTCGTGCCCTACTTCCTCATGCTGGCCATCTGCGGCATCCCCCTCTTCTTCCTGGAGCTCGCCCTGGGTCAGTTCTCCAGCCTGGGACCCCTGGCCGTGTGGAAAATCAGCCCCCTCTTCAAAGGTGAGGCCTCCGTGCTGGCACACACCCCACCCCACCCCCTCGAGTTCCAGGCAGGCAGGGAAGCTCAGGAACGTGGAGCCTGCTGGAGGCCCCACAACGCAGCCTCCCCCTCTGCCCTGCAGGTGCCGGCGCGGCCATGCTGCTCATCGTAGGCCTGGTGGCCATCTACTACAACATGATCATCGCCTACGTGCTCTTCTACCTCTTCGCCTCCCTCACCAGCAACCTGCCCTGGGAGCACTGTGGCAACTGGTGGAACACAGACCTCTGCCACGAGCACAGGGGGGCCCAGGACCGCAACGGGGCGCTGCCCCTCAACCTCACCAGCACCGTCAGCCCCAGCGAGGAGTATTGGAGGTCAGGGGGCCTGGGCCGGCAGCCGTCTGGGGGTGCAGGGAGGTGGTGCGGAGACACTGCAGGGGGCTAGGCAAGCCTCCGGAAAGCTGCGTGCAGTGCCGGTCCAGGTGGACCTCGCGTCCTACCCCCAGCACGTCACCCGACCAGCTGCCTGATCTTGAACGTGGACTTGGCTTCTGCTGCTTTGTCTTTAACATAGGGATGATGAGCGCGATGACTTCAGAAGGCTGTGGTGAGGTGAAAAGGAAGGGGTGCATACAAATTGTGCGGTCAGTGTAGGGGTTCGTACGTGTTCAGCAAGGGCCAGCTGTTGCTGCCAGTGAGGGCGACACCCTGGCGTCTGTCACGGGGCTGATCATAGCATCCACCTCTAGGAAGCAGTCCAGCCATTGACGCGGTCATTCATTCGTGAGCAGCAGCTACAGTATCCACAGGCGGAAAGCACTTGGCAGCACGGGGATGTAGATGATCTCAGCTTAGTCTAACAGGAGAGACGAGACGATCACAGAGTAAGGGCTGGATGTGAGCATTACCCAAGGCAACGCGGGTGAAATGGTTATCACAGCGCCAGGCGCCCTGCGAGCCCCGGGAATGCTGGGTGTCTGGTGGTCCGGCTAGTCCTCAGCCTGTCCCCTTCCCCACTCAACAGCTCAGAAAACGAGTCCAGACCTTGCTCAGTAGTGAGTGCCGACATCAAGGACTCCTCATTCCTGATCCTGTTCTGGAATTTTCTCGGGTGGACTGCCTGGTCCCTGAGTTGGGACTTGGGCTGCCCAGAGAACCTAGATCCGAGAGCCCTATTCCTGCACCTGCAAAGGGCCGCTCTTTGGGATTTTGCCCCCAGTGGGCCCTGTGTCTCCAGCACGCATGCTCTGTGCAGTTTGCTCAGTTGCTCAGTTCAAGTCCATCTGCAGTGCCTGCACCCGCTGACGAGCGTGTCTGGATGAGCCTGGGTCTGCAGCTTGCAGCCCAGGAGCTTGATGTGACGTCTCCATGGCGATGCCACGGCCCACTGCCTCGACCTGGGTTGCAGGCAGGAGGCACACAGCGCTGGCAAGAGGGCTTAACTGCAAGCAGTTTAGCGAAGGCACCATCAGTGACCAGCAGTGGGAAGCACTGTTAGTGCCTCTAAACCAAGGAGGCAGGCGAGGGACGAGGGGCGAAGGAAACCCTGGGAGAGGGGATGCCCACTTAGGGCAGTGGCTGCAGAAGCACACAGCCAAGGCCAGCCCCCCAATGGGGTGTGTGCATGTGTGTGTACACTTGTGTGTGTACGTGTGCAGGCACAAACACCCACAACCCTCATTCCTCCCACCCTCCAGTCTCCTGCTGTCGCCAAACCCAAGTGGGAGCCCAGGAAGAAGGGAGGCTGGGTGCTGGGGCAGGAGAGACCATCCTCCCAGGAGCAGAGCCTGGGCAGAAGGGTGGAGAGGGCCGGAGCCTGCTGCATGCGCCCGGACCCCTGCTCTACAGAGCAGGGCAGCAGGGGCCACTCCGGCCTTTGTCTCCCACAGCCGCTACGTCCTCCACATCCAAGGCAGCCAGGGCATCGGCAGTCCCGGGCAGATCCGCTGGAACCTGTGCCTCTGCCTGCTGCTGGCCTGGGTCATCGTCTTCCTGTGCATCCTCAAGGGGGTGAAGTCCTCGGGCAAGGTGAAGTCGGGGCGGCCCTGGAGGCCGGGTGAGGTGGGGGCTTCCTGGAGGAGGCAGGCGCCTTGGAGCGTTCAGCCAGAGTTTGTGGAATTGCTCACATGGGAGAAGGGTTATGAGTCAGGGCTCTCGGAGATGCGAGTGACCTGGGTCCAGTTGTCACACTCTTGGACGCCTGAGGGTGTGTGTCAGGCACCGCAGGGGCTGCTGGTTCCCTGGATGCTCTCAGGAATCTGCCTCTCTCAGTCTCTGGGCAACGCTCTCCTCTGCACTGGCTTCCTTCTTCACAAGGCGGCCACTAGCCGTTCTGCTTCTGTCAGGGTTCTCTCTCTGCCCAGTTTGCAAATGTCCCGGAATCCAGTCTCCCAGGGTCAGCTGGGCTGAACCGCTGTCTGTGGCTGGGAGGCTGCAACACTCTGCTCAGCCCAGCCTGGATCACATGCCTACCTCTGGGGCTGGGGACAGGATCAGTGTCGTTTGGAGAAAGTCGGGGCCCTGTGAGCAGAGGCAGACAGACTGAATACTGGGAGATGCGAAGCCACACATGTCCATGTTAGGGGGTGGAGGCACAGGAAGGGCCCTCGGGCTGTCTGGGAGGCATCCACAAGGAGGAGAGCCACTCAAAGCACAGGACAGGAGAGAGCCATCTGGCGAGGGCTGAGGGGTCCTCGGCGTCACAGCCGGGCAGTGGGCAGGTGGAGGCTGGAACGCACCTGCTGTGGGAGTGGCTAGAGCGGAGGGGGATGAGGGAGGACCATGAGCAGCTGGGGCAGGCCAGATGTCTGACAGCCACGTGCAGTGCTTGGTGGGGGGCAGGCATGGAGGAGGAGGTGGCCTGGACCAGGGAGTTGCAATGCAGGTGCATTTGGGACGGCCTTGGGGAGCAAGTGCAGATGCGTGGAGGGACGACAGAAGAGTGGAGGGAGGAGCATCCTAGACGATGATCCGGGCGTGGAGCACCCCAGGCTGGAGAGGCGAAGGACTGAGTAGGGTCTGGGGCAGAGGTACAGCGTGGGGGGCTAGCGCCTCATGCCATCAGCTCCCGTGTGCCGCCCACAGGTAGTATATTTCACAGCCACGTTCCCCTACCTCATCCTGCTCATGCTGCTGGTCCGTGGAGTCACCCTCCCTGGGGCCTGGAAGGGCATCCGGTTCTATCTCACCCCCCAGTTCCACCACCTGCTGTCTTCCAAGGTGAGGCCCTCAGTAGGGCTGGGGCGTAGAGGGAGGAGTCGGCTGGGCCCAGGACAAGCAAGAGTGTTCACTGGGAGAAGTGGGGGCACGGGACAAGAGTCCTCCAGTGCTCAGCCCCAGGGCCAGGCTCATTCATGAGTCCAACCGTCCTTTGACGTAGATGCTGTTCTCCTCATTTTGCAAAGGAAGAACCTGAGGTCCAAAAGGGTTCATGGGAAGCTTAAGGTTGCAAGGCCAGGGATTGTTGGATCCCAGATCCCAAGGGAGACATTGGTGACAACGCTGACAGCGAACATGCATCACCTGACTCTGTGCAGGTGTTTTAAGTCATTATGTCATCTCTCCCCACCCCCAGCACGAGGCAGGCACTCTTCCTATCTGCCCTGTTGTGGACGAGGGACCTCTGGTCCAGCAAGGTGATGGGGCGTGGCCAGCCTGCACAGCTGGAAAGCAGCAAGGCTGGGGTCCAATGCCAGGCCCCTCTGACCGACTCCAGGGAGGAAATGAATGGGTCACACAGGCTCATTGTTCACACGAATCCACTGGACACGGGGCCTCGGGCACTGCTTCCTCCAGAATTGGACCAAGATAGAGACCCCCTTCCAGATGCTGGGTGGGCAGCTGAGGCCCGATGTCCCTGGGAGCCAGGCTGCTGCCCACTCTGCCTGTCACCTGGAGCCAGCCCTTCCTCTCTGCCCTCCCTCATCCATCCCTGGCACAGGTGTGGATCGAAGCTGCTCTGCAGATCTTCTACTCCCTGGGCGTGGGCTTCGGGGGTCTGCTCACCTTTGCCTCCTACAACACGTTTCACCAGAACATCTACAGGTCAGTGCCCACTGCCTCCAGCCCCTGGTGGCCAGGGAGGGCCTGGCAGTCGAGGGCGCAGCCGGCTCACTGTGGCCTGTGATTGGACTTCTCCTGGTAGAGACACCTTCATCGTCACCCTAGGCAATGCTGTCACCAGCATCCTGGCTGGCTTCGCCATCTTCTCCGTGCTGGGCTACATGTCTCAGGAGCTGGGCGTGCCTGTGGACCAAGTAGCCAAAGCAGGTGAGCAGGTGGCCAGGCGCTGGAGTGCAGGGCTGGGCTGGAGAGCTTATCTGTGGGCCAGAAAGATTGTGGAGGGCACGGAGTGTGTGTGTGTGTGTGTGTGCACCTGTGCACATGTGCCTGTCCTCATGGGTGTCTAGGTATCCCTGTGCACCAGGCTGGGTGTGTACCTGAATGTACATTAACCTGAGGCTGGAGTTCCTGTATGAGACGGGCTTGTGTCTTGTTTACTCAGTGAATCATGTCCTGTGCTGAGATATCTGCGTGGAAGGGACTCAAGTCAGTCCACCCTGCACCAGTGGGTGCGTGTAAGGACCAAGGGTTTTTAAAACAGCTCATGGAGGGCCGGCACTGCGGCTCACTTAGCTAATCCTCCACCTGCGGCACCGGCACCCCAGGTTCTAGTCCGGTTGGGGCGCCAGGTACTAGTCTGGGTTGCTCCTCTTCCAGTCCAGCTCTCTGCTGTGGCCCGGGAGGGCAGAGGAGGATGGCCCAAGTGCTTGGGCCATGCACCTGCATGGGAGATCAAGAGGAAGCACCCGTCTCCTGGCTTCAGATCGGTGCTGGCCTTAGTGGCCATTAGGGGAGTGAACCAATGGAAGGAAGACCTTTCTGTCTCTCTCATTGTCTAACTCTGCCTGGCAAAAAATAAAAATAAATTTAAAAAAAGCTCATGGAAAAACGTGTGTTGTAAAGAAGCTGTGTGTGGATTTCAGAATGTTCTACACCAAAACAAGCTGATCTTTTAATTTCATTTTCCACCGCCAGCGCTGCAGCTCACTAGGCTAATCCTCCGCCTTGCGGCGCCGGCACACCGGTTCTAGTCCCGGTTGGAGCACCGGACTCTGTCCCGGTTGCCCCTCTTCCAGGCCAGCTCTCTGCTGTGGCCAGGGAGTGCAGTGGAGGATGGCCCAAGTACTTGGGCCCTGTACCCCATGGGAGACCAGGATAAGTACCTGGCTCCTGCCATTGGATCAGCATGGTGCACCGGCCGCAGCGGCCATTGGAGGGTGAACCAGCAGCAAAGGAAGACCTTTCTCTCTGTCTCTCTCTCACTATCCACTCTGCCTGTCAAAAAATAATAAAAATACATAAAAAATTTCATTTTCCACAAACTTGTTGAAGCCCTCATGTGTGTCCTGGAGATTAATTGGGCAGAATTACTGCAAAAGTATATTCTCAGGGGGTTTTGCGTTTTGGTCTTGTGTTGATTTGTGTACTCATTAAGTCTTTCTTGATTAAAGTTTTACTTTCTTATTTGAAGGGCAGAATGACAGAAAGAGATGGAGAGTTCCTCCATCTGCTGGTTCATTCCCCCAAAGGCCGCAACAGCCAGGTGGGCCAGGCCAAAGCCAAGAGCCAGGAACTCCAACCTGGTCTCCCTTGTGGTGGCATGGACCCGAGTCCCTAGGTCATGCTCCTCTATCTTCTGCGGCATGCTAGCCGAGAAAGGAGCTGGATCAGAAACGGAGCATCCAGGACCGGGACCAGCACTGGTGCGGGATGCCAGCATGGCAAGGGGCAGCCTGGCACTGTGTCACCGCGCTGGCCCCAGGAGCTCATTTGCTCTCATCTAGGACCACATCCTAGAAGTTAAGAAAGCGTCAGAAGCATGCATTCAGCACTAATTTCTGGGTTGCACTAACGGGCGCGTGCAAGTGGACCTAAGTGCATGTGTGTGTGTGTGTGTGTGTGTGCGCATGCGTGCCCTGCCGCTGACCCCGTGTGCCCCGGGCCTAGGCCCCGGCCTGGCCTTTGTCGTCTACCCACAGGCCATGACCATGCTGCCTCTGTCGCCTTTCTGGTCTTTCCTCTTCTTCTTCATGCTGCTGACTCTTGGCCTGGACAGCCAGGTGAGCCCTGGCTCTGGCAGTGGGCGGGGTCTCTGGGGGGGTGGGGTGGGGGCAGAACGCTGACTCCCAGCCTCCCGCCCTCTCCAGTTTGCCTTTCTGGAGACAATCGTGACAGCGGTGACGGATGAGTTCCCGTACTACCTGCGGCCCAAGAAGGCCGTGTTCTCGGGGCTCATCTGCGTGGCCATGTACCTGATGGGGCTGATCCTCACCACGGACGTGAGTGGCGCTGCGGGGAGGACGTGGGCCACGCGGGGTGAGGCATTCGCCCCAGCAGCGGCTCTGCCACCTGTTCCCTACCCTGGGCCCTGTCTCCTGAAGGGGGTGATTAGGGTGGGAGCCTCACTTCTGCACTTGCTAAGCGATCTCGGACTTGCCCCACCAGGGCCTGATTTTCGCATCAGTAACAGGGCTAGCAGGATGCGGGCCTCAGACTCAGAGGAGAAGGTGCCCGTGCAGGGCGAGGCAGGTTAGGCAGACGTGGTGAGCTGCAGGGACCCCAGCACCGTGGTTTGTGTTGCAGGGGGGCATGTACTGGCTGGTCCTCCTGGACGACTACAGCGCCAGCTTCGGGCTCATGGTGGTGGTGATCACCACGTGCCTCGCCGTCACCAGGGTGTATGGTGAGAAGGGTGTGGGTGGCAGTTGAGGCTCCCCATGGTGGGAGACTGGGGCCGACCCTGCAGCCCCCCTGCACCTGCGTTCCAGGTGGGGGCACTTAGGGTGCAGGAGGGGCTGCGTGGGGGCTGCGGGTGGGCCATTCCTCCTCCTCGCCCTGTGCAGGCATCCAGAGGTTCAGCCGGGACATCCACATGATGCTGGGCTTCAAGCCAGGCCTCTACTTCAGGGCCTGTTGGCTGCTCCTGTCCCCAGCCACACTCCTGGTAATGGCCGTGGGAGGGAGGGTTGCTGACCGGGGCTGGGGATTGACAGCAGGAGTCCCCTCTGGGCGCCAGGATCCTGGTCCACCCCGGTCTCCCCGATGTCCCAGGTTTCACAGCAGCACTGGGCCCAGCTCTGCTGGGTTTGGTTGGCAAAGTGGGTGGGGCTTCCCCAGACCTCAGGGCCTGGTTCTTGGGTTGGAGCTGGGGTTGGGTCAACATGGAACAGGGCTGGCTAGGTGAGACCCGTAGAGGCCGCTGGGCACCTCGGGCTCTGGGACAACTCAGAACACTGCGGTGGGGGACTCCAGGCTGGGCACTCGGGCCCACCATGGTGCCCGAAGCCCCTGTCCCCCCATGTGGCAGGCCTTGTTGGTGTACAGCATTGTCAAGTACCAGCCTTCTGAGTACGGCAGCTACCGCTTCCCTGCCTGGGCCGAGCTCCTGGGCATCCTGATGGGCCTGCTGTCCTGCCTCATGATCCCGGCTGGCATGCTGGTGGCCGTGCTGCGAGAGGAGGGCTCGCTCTGGGAGGTGAGCCCGCCCCTGCCCAGCCCCCACTGCCTGGGTTCAGGTCCCAGGCCTCCACTTCCCACCGGCGTGACCTTGGCCATGGAACCAACTGTCTCTGAGACCCAAGGGGTAGTCATTATCTGCAGGCATGGAGCATAGAAGCAATAGCACTTCACAAGGATACCCAAAACCTGGAAGACAGGAATAGAGTGGTGCCGTGGGGGTCTGGACAGACCTCCAAGGAAGCCCCAGACCTGGCCGCATGGACAGGGAGAAGGGTGCTCCAGGCAGAAGGGCAACAGGCGCCAAGGCCCTGAGGCAGGGGGCACTCTTGTGTTTGAGATCAGCCAGGAGGCCTCCGTGCCTGAAGCAGAGGGAAGGTGGCAGGAGCCAAGGGAGGGAGACAGAGGCCAGGCCGTGGAGGCCATGGTCAAGGCCCTGGGTCCCATTTTGAGCCAGAGAAGCCATTGGCAGTCCCTGAGTGGCAGGGAGTGCGCTCCTAGCCCATGGGAAGCAGTGCCACTGTGCACCGAGGCTGCCTGTCACCACCCGAGACCCTGCCCCCTGCGGGCCTCACCTCCTGTTAGCCGATTCCTTTCCTTAGGGCTGGGGAGCGCTTCTCCCTGGTGGGGCAGGCAGAGGCCCTGGAGTGTGGTCTGAGGAAGGAGGAAGTCGGGACTGTCCAGGCTGAGTCATCATTAGTCAGCACCCCCCTTCCATGCAGCTGGGACTCTGAGAGGACAAGGTCACTGTCAGAAAGAGGCAGAAGGTCAGGGTGGGAGGGACGGGAAGGGCGGCTGCAGTCCGGCCTGAGACCCCTGGGTCCACGGCTCTTTCCCAAGAGCCCTTGCCTCCATAGGGCCGAGCATTTAACCCCAGAGCAGCTTCTGGATGGGCCTGCCACCCATCCACACGACAGCCTCCATTCCCAGGACCCTTCCTGCAACCTAGGAGGGACAGGGAGGCAGAGCACACGGAGCTCCGGTTACCACCCAAAGGCCACGGTGTGTGCGTGGCAGGGCAGGATTTACACAGAGATGCAGGCAGTGCTCCCTGGGGGACGTCCTGGGGTTGCTGCAAGGACTCTGCCGGCTCAGCTCCCTGCCGGGCACGGTAGCCGCTCCCTGACCACCGCCGCTTTCCCCTCCGCCCTCGCCTGCGCAGCGGCTCCAGCAGGCCAGCCGGCCAGCCATGGACTGGGGCCCATCGCTGGAGGAGAACCGGACAGGCATGTATGTGGCCACGCTGGCCGGGAGCCAGTCGCCCAAGCCGCTGATGGTGCACATGCGCAAGTACGGTGGTGTCACCAGCTTCGAGAACACGGCCATCGAGGTGGACCGCGAGATTGCCGAGGAGGAGGAGGAGTCTGTGATGTGAGGCAGGAGGCAGATGGACAGGAGGCCCTGCCCTCTGAGGTCACTGCAGTGGTGCCAATCCCCCCGTCGAGTCCCTGCTGCAGCCCTGCCCCATCAGGTCCCCTACATACGCACACACGCACGTGCACCCATGCAGAGCTGGGGGTGACCCAGCTCGGCCCCCACCCTGAGTCCAGGAGCGAGGCACTGGCCCAAGGTCACATGGTGCAGGGGACGTGACCCAGGCCTCCTGACCAGCCAGCCCTCTTTCCCATGGGACAGCTTCTTGTCTCTGTCCAGACCCGCCCCTCCCTCTCTTGGGAGCCCGTGCCCGCACACCCAGGTGTCGGGGGTCGGTCAGTTAAGTGGGGAGAGAGAACCCATAGCCTCCTGTATGCAGGCCCGGTTTCTTGAAAGAGGCAGGGGCTGGGGGCCCTGGAGGATGGGAAAGGCCTGCAGACAGAGCAGGAGGAGGGCAGGCTGAGGAGCCCCCGGGCAGGAGCTGCCAGCAGAGCCAGGATGAGGCCGAGCTGTCTGGGGCAGACAAGGCCATGTCAGGAGGAAGAACCGTGGGTGGGCGGGCCAGGGGTGCTGGAGTGGGCGGGGACTTGCATGGGACTGGGTTGGGGGTCCAAGCAGGGGGACCGGGGGCACAGGGTGGAGGTGGGAGGCCTGCGGAGGGCAGACAGGAGGTGCAGATGGCCTGGGTAGGGTGCTGCGGTTGGGGTATGGAAAGAAAGGAGAAAAGCCCATACCTTCAGCCCTGTACCGGGGCTCGGCTTTCGAGGTGGCCTTAGGAGTCACAGCCAGGCCCCAGGCCCCAGGCCCCAGGCCCCAGGCCCCCTCTGCTCCTTCCTCCCAGCCTTCGCTGTCTCCTCCAGCTCTGGCACTGCTGGGAAGTTGGCTTTGACCATGAGTGACCAGGGCAACCAAGGGACTTGGAGATGGCCCCGCATCCTGCTCCGGAACACGGGTCCTGGAGCCCATGAGAGGGCAGAGGCAGAGAGGCAGCCCGCGGTAGACGGGGCGGGTGCAGGTGTACCTAAGTGGGGCTCCCGCACACGGCCCTCCCCGGGGGCAGGGAGCCCTCGTGCAGCTGCAGCTGGGCCCGGGGCCCTGGCTCTCTCCTGACGCCGCCCCAACCCATCTGTCCTGTGTTGGTTGATTGTTAATAAAACCAAATGAGGTCATCCTCCGGATCCTGACTCCTTACGGCCGAGAGCGAGAAGCGGCTGCATGGGGCACCAGCAGCTCGCCTGGACAGGTGAGGCCGCTGGGGCTCAGCTGTCTCCTGTTGTGGTGCGCTCCTGGCTTGCTTCTCACACCTGCTGTGGGTTTCCCTAGGGCAGCGTGGTGGCGGGGAGGGGGGAGGAGGTTGGAGACAGAGAGGAAGGCGCTCGCTCAAGGCTACCTAGCCAAGGCAGGCAGAGTCCTGTGGGGAATATCCCTACCCCCTGCAGGGGCCCCTGCTGGCTCCAGCTCCCTCCGTCTGGGAAGCAGGTGAGGGCTGGAGCTCCAAGTCCAAGGTTGGGAGGAGCCAAGAGTTTCCCAGGCCTGTAGAATTTCCGGGTTCCACCCACCCCCTCCTGGCAGGGCCTTGTCATATAAAAGAGTCCCAGGGCCTTTCAAATGCGAGGCCCAGGTGTTTGCAAAGGCTTTGATTGGGGGTGGGAAGGAAGGGCGGCATATTGAGATATTAATAAATTCCCCCTGACAAAGGCCATGCCCCCTGCAGCCCTCTGTGTGGGGATCTGGGTGACAGAAAGGCTTGTCTTTGCAGACGACTGTGGCTGGAAGAATGGCCTCCCCGGTTCAGGTGCTGCCCCCTACTGGCTGGCAGGTCCCTGGCACTGGGCCTGCTCCCAGCATCCTGCGTGGGAGGAGGCGCCCTGGGCCCCAGCACTGGCCAGCGGCCGTGGTCTTGGGTGCTCCAAGACCCAGACTCTTGGCTGAGCCAGGGGTCTGGGAATGGAAGACCCTAGAAACCAGACTTCTCTTCCCAAGTCCAAAGTGGGAGGCTAGAGGGGTCTTGGGGTCTGCACTCTGTTCCTCTGCCCCCACCCGCACCCCACCCAGCCCTGGCCCGTGGACCCGTGCTGCCCTCGCTGGCCCAGTCTTCCAGTCTTTGCTTCCTCCGTTTCCACTGCTTGCAGACAGCACTTCCTGCAGCAGCAGCCCCCTCCTCCCTCAGCGGGGAAGGCCAGCGGCTGTGGGGAGCAGAGCGGTGGGTGTGAGCAGGACAGCTGACCCTCTGGGAGTGCGGTGGGGAGTGCGGTGGGGACTGCGGGGCAGGGCAGAGGAAAGCACGCCTGACTTCAGAGCCTCGGATCCAGGTGCCAGATCCCCTGGCTTGGGAAGAGCAGCCGGAAGTCTGAAGGTTTACGAGAGATTTCCCAGTTTGAAATGTGGGCGACTGACTCAAAAGATGTAAAATGGGCGGAGCTCACAGCCCAGTGGGCTGAGCCTCTGACTGGGACGTCCACACCAGGGTGCTGGGAGTGAGCCCCACCTCCTCTGCTGATCCAGCTTCCTGCTCATGTGCGCCCTGGGACGCAGCAGGGCAGCGGGATGTGGCTCATGTACTTGGGTCCCTGCCACCCACGTGGGAGACCCAGATGGAGCTCCTGGCTCCTGGCTTCAGCCTGCTCGAACCCCTGGCTGTTACAGGCATTTGGGGGATGAACCAGTGGATGGAAGACCTCTCTCTCTCTCTCTCTCTGCCTCTCTTTTTTTGTCATTTTGCCTTTCAAGTAAATCAGTCCTAAAAATAAGAAAACAGGAAGCAGTGGGACTCAGGACCTGTGCCCTCCCTGTGCTGGCCGGCTACTCTGCAGACATGGGGTTGAGCAGCGAGCGGCCCTGGGAGGCAGGGGTGCCGTGGAGGTGCCCGGGGCCTTGCAGGCCTGGGTGTTCCCCTGGGAGTTGGGAACCGCTGACGCCAGGGCCTGAACCATCTGCAGTCACTTCCAACAAACATGGCAGCAGGGGGGAGGGCTCCTCTTCACACCACTGGGGGGCAGCCAGAGTCCCAGGGTCAGGCAAGGGTCAGCAGACCCTAGGGGTCCCTCAGTTCCCCCGCCCATGACCCGTGTTCCCACAGCCAAGTTCATTTCCATACTGTAGCCCAGCATGGTCCAGTGCTTTCCAGCCTGCCCCCTTGTCTTGGCTGCCACCTGCTGGAATCCTAGGCATCCTTAGGTCCCTCCTCCGGGCACTGTCCTCACTTCCCCAACCAGAGGTGGACTCCTGGAGTCCGCAGGGAGTCAGACTCAAGCCCACTGCTCCGCAGGCTGTGTGGTCAGGACTCTGGCCTGGAGCTCCGGGCCACAGCAGCTGTTCAGCCACACGCACCCCACCCCGGGGAGGCCACTCTGCCCCTCTCGGCTGAGTTTCTTCCCCCTGCAGTGTGGGGAATGACAACACCCCCTTTGTGGCAGCACCATCCTGGGCTGGAGTGATGTGAGGCCCCCAGCCCAGGCCTGGCCTCAGTGGGCACGCGGCACACGTCTGTGTGTGTCCGTGGCCCCAGCCCCACCCACAGCCCACTACCGCCTCCAGCAGATTGCATTTCCCCCACCTCCAGGCTGCCCCAGTGACCCCTCCGAGCTGGTTCAAGGCTTCGTGCCTAGGAGCAGCAAGCTGCAGGCAGGGGCAGGTTAGCCTGGTGGTTAAAGCCTCTGTTAAGGTACTGTGTCTCACACTGGAGTATCTGGGTTCGATTCCTGGCTCAGCTCCTAAGTTCAGCTTCCTGCTGCTATGTACCTGGGAAGGCAGTGGTGATAGGTCAAGTAGTTTGGTCCTTCTCTCTCCATGTGGGAGACTTAGATGGAGCTCCTGACTGTTGCACGCATTAGGAGCGTAAACCAGTGGATGAGAGCATGCGCTCGCTCTCTCTCTCTCTCTCTCTCTCTGACTCTCAAATAAATACATTTAAAAGCAAAACAAAACTCTGGGCAGTTTTCCATTGGCTCTGGGTAGAATCAGCCAAGGGTTAAGAGTTGCAGGCCACTGATCCCGCGTGACCCTTGGGTGTGGAGCCTCGGGGTCTGTGGCTCATTTTTTGCTGCTGGCTCATGGAAAGTCCGGCTTCTCGAGCCCCAGGCTACTCCCTGTGGGCCTGAAGCCCAGCCGACACTGGTACAGGGCCAGCCCGGGGCTGGCTGCCCTGCCAGTCCCTGGCCAGCAGCCCCTGGGCTACGCCTCCACGTGACTTCCTGCAGCCTTGGCCTTGCCCCCCATTCCCGGGGACAGAGCACACCCCATGCCCCCTCAGTCTCCATGCTTTTTGTTCCACAGCCCCAGGGAGCTGCAGCCAGGAGGACCCCAGGCAGACTTGCGTGTCTGCGGGTCAAAGGCCAGTCTGCCTCTTCGGATCTGTGGCACCCAGCATCCGCGGTATAAAGCAGGGGGGCGGGGGATCCCTGCACAGAGGGCCACAGAGGACCCCACGGATGCTCCTGCCCAGGTTCTGGCCGGATGCCAGCGTTCACATCGAGTGGGGCGTTGACGGGCACCCAGATGGAGCCAGGTTCAGCACTACGTGCCTTGGAGGCTGAGCCTGCCTGGCCCTTCAGAAGAGAAAGGGGCTGGGGGAGAGCAGTGGGCTCCACAGGGTGCCTAGGGCTGTGCTGTGGGCCCGCCGGGGTGGGCGGCAGCACCCCTTCCTCGGAGATGGCCTTGGTCTGGCTCAGTCGCTGGGAGCCCTGGGGCTTTCTCCCAGCAGCAGCAGGAGGAGGGTGCAGAGTGGGAGTGGGCACGGCAAGACGATGGTCTGCGCCCCAGGCTTGGCTTTGGCCTTGGTGCTGCTGACCACGCTCGGGGCCTCCGAGAGCTCTGGGGCTTGGAGTGGTGGGAGTTGGTGGTGGGGAGGGACCTATAGGCTGTGCTGAGCTCGCTGAGTCAGGGAAGTGGGGAGCCTGGGGTGGGGCGGTGTGGCAGATAACCATGGGAACCAGAGACGGGCGCTCCACGCAGGGTTCCCAAACCTGGATACCAGTGAAATGCCAGCTGCTGGGACCCCTGCCTGGTGCCTGGCCTGCTCCCCCCACCGACTCTCACACCCAGAGACCCTGGGCTCATAGTGGTACCAGGGAGGAAACTGAGGCCCAGTTGGGGACCTGACCCAAGCAAGGGCACATGGGAGAGAGTGGTGAGCATCCCTTCCTCCCGGAGAGACAGGGGGCCTGGCCTGGCTCCAGCCCCGTCACCCCTCCCCCACTTGAGGCTCCGGGCCAGGCTGCCCTGAGGAAGTGCCCCCAGAGACCTTGGCAGCCCCGGGTGGAGCACGGAGGGTAGTTCCCGCATGAGCGCACCTGCCCCACCCTGCGGGCACCTGCTGGGGGGCGTTTCCCAAGGTTCTCTGTGAGCCAGTGCTGGGGAGAGCCACGTCACCTGCTGGGGCCCACCCATACCCTGGAAGGTCTGAGCCCATCTGGGCTCCCTCTGCCCTCTGACCCCTCTGCCACCCCCCCCCAGCCTACTCTGTTCCCCCTGCCAGCAGCCCCGCTGTTCTGGGCTGTCAGCCCCTGCCTTACCACATGCTCCCCACACTGAGCATCTCCGCAGAGCCCACCCAGCCCATCACGGGCTCTCTCCTCCCCTCCCTCTTCCGGGCTTCCATGCACTTTGCACTGCCAGGTCCCGCCCCCGTCCCAGCCGGCATAGACTGCTCATTCTCTGAGTGTCTCTCGCTATCTGGGACGGTGTCAGGGACTCCTGGGGGCCAGACCCGAGGAGTCGTCTCAGAGCCAAGCCAGCTGCAGGACATCCCCCGGAACAGGCTTTCACCATGGCTGGGAGACCAGCTCTCCCGGCCCGCCCCCACCCCGGGGCCCCTGGAGCAGCACAGGCTCCTGTTCAGGGAATGAAGAGAGTGACCGTGACAGCCCGAGAGGGGTACACCAAGGCCTGTGAGTGGTGTGTCCTAGAGAAGCCTCCTGGCCTGAGTGTCATTGTCATCTTTAACAGTGCTGTTGTAACAGGGACAGGATGTGTGGGGAAAGCACCTGTGAGCTATAATGCATCAAGCCCCTGTGAGATAATGGCAGTGTTTTAGGTGGAGTGAGTACTGAGAATTCAATGTTATTTCTCAAGATCAGCATGGTAGCCGCACAGAGGGCAAGGAGGGCCTGTAACACGCTCCTATGCTGCCACCTGCTGGCCAGTACCTGCAATGGCCGTCCAAGCCCTCAAGCCTTTGTGCACCTCCTGGGCTGCTGAATCAGTGCCAGGTGAGGGCAGAGCTGGAAGAAGCCCTGGAGCCCCTGTCTGCCAGCTCCAGGGTGAAATACAAACACAGGCCCCCAGGTATCTCTGCTCTCTCAGCCCAGGCTCTCACTGCCAAGTTCCTCACACATGCAAGGGGCACCCCTCTTAGGCACCCCTCGGGACCACACCAGCTACAGCCTGGAAAGCACTGATGTGGGGAAGTGGGAGGCCTGGGTGGCCGGAGACAGGACTGTGGGCTCTAGTGGGCTCGTGCCCTTGGCCTTGTGGAATCCACACCTCGGAGAGGGGCATGGCTTAGGGTGACGCTGTCCTCTGGCCCGCCTGCGGCTGTCCCGGTTTTAGCTCTGACGATCTTGCATCAGCATCCTGGGGCCGGTGGTCACTCTCCTGCGGCCAGCCGAGGGGCAAAGCCTCCGCATCACCACCTGGCCAGGGGAGGGCAGCTCCACTCAGGCTACTGCACTCTGCAGCCTGAGGCTCCCGCCCCAAGCACTTGGCCCACAGGTGTGCTGGTGGGGAGAGAGACCCTGCTGCCCCTTGTCCCCTGTTCTTTGAACCACTTTCAGGAGCTCTGAGGCCTAGAGGCTTGACTCTGAGAAGAGAAGGGGTGAGGCAGGGGGCTTTGGAGTAACATCCTCGAAGTACCAGGAAAACTGGGGGCTGCAGAAGAACCTTGCCCCCCGTGAGAGAGAGCCATCAGCCGGGCTACCCCTATCCACCACTTGTCCTGCTGAAGGGCACACCTGGGAGGAAGCTGCCTCCCGCCCAGCCCCGATCCCAAGGCCAGGGCACGCTGTCCAGATGCAATCTCTCGGTGACTGGCTCCGCCTTGAGCACCTGCCCCCAGGGGGTCCAGTCTGGACGAAGGCCAGGACACTGGTCCACGCGGGAGACCTGGGACAGGAAGCAAATACTTCCCACGGGAGTGCACAGAAATTTGCAGCTATTTATTGCACTGAAAACACCAAGAATAAAACAGACGCCCCATCTTCCCTCCCCGCCCCACCCCCAAGAGCAGAAATTTTTGAGCAGTGGTCATTCAAGTTCACAGCCACGTATTTAAAAAAAAAAAAAGAAGAAGAAGAAAAAGAAAGAAAAAGAAAGACCTTAAACAAACCCCCAAACAAATAGTAACAAAGAAACCAGCATGGGGAGTCCGGCAAACACATCCCCCCAAAAGGGTCTCCCTCGGAGGGAAGGCAGGAGGCCGCGGGTCAGGATTCGCACCAGCGGGCACCAAGCAGGCACCAAGCTGGCACGTTCCTGTAAACACAAGTTTGCATGCTGGAGCCCAGGCTTTGCCAGGAGTGAGGGGTTTTTGCATCTTCAGGGTGTTCTGCAGGAGCCCAGGGTTTGCCTGGGGAGAGTGGGCTCCGGGCCCAGCCTGCATCTCAGGGTCGCCCCGGGTGCCTGGGGTCTGTGCCAGGCGGCTGCGCACCCCCAGGGGTGGCCTCTCCCGTAGGGGCCATCTCAGCCTAGGGTAGGGACCTGCACTCCGAGAAGGGAAGTCATCCAGGCCCAGGGCAGACTGGCCCAGCTCACAGAGCAGGGTGGCCAGCGCTGGGAACGGCAGCCCGCTCCATGCATACGGCTGCTCTTTCCCTGGCCGCTGAGCAGCGAGTGACGGGCAGGTGGGTGCGGGGCGGGACTGGCCAGGGCCAGCAGCCACAAGCCCCGCCGAGCCCCGACACGTGTCCACGACGTCAGTCTGGCTAAGAACACTTAACCCTTTGAACTGACGGGGAAACTGAGGCAGAAGAAGGGCCCAGACCTTGCCTCAGGAACATCTGAAGGCCACACGCAGCCGAGGACAGCGCTGGGAACCAGTGGCCCACGACGGGGCCAGGCGGGTTTGCCGCTAGGGCAAAGGGATCCCTGGGCCTTCCTGGGAAGTCCTCTGTGCCCAGAGCAGGCCAGGAGCCCACCCTAGGCTGTGCCGAGGACAGAGGCCCGGGACAGACCAGCTTTCAACGGGAGGCCTGGGCGCCTCTCTCCTGGCCGGCAGCCTGGGCTTCTCGCCTGTCCCTGGGTAGCTTGTGATCTGGAAACCTCAGAAAGTTCTGGACCAAACGGCTTCGCCAGTCCCACGCCAAAGGACACCCAGGAGGGTCCAGGGATGGCGCCGCCTCTATAGCCCGGGGAGGGGGGTGACTCCTCCTCCTCTCCAACCCTTCAGAGGGGACTGCACCTCGTGCCGGCAGAACATGGCCGCACAGAGGCCAGAGCACGGAGAGGCAGCTACAGGACCCCGAGCCGGCACTGCGCGCTCAGCCTCAGTGGTCTCTTGTCCAGAACGTGTGGTTTTGTTGAGTTTTTTTCTTGTTTTCGGTTTTTTTTTTTTTTTGCAACATACTTACTGCATATAAAGTCATGCAAAGAAACGGTGCAGACAGGAGGTCCCATGGAGATGCCAAGCCACGCCTCCCCAGAGTCAGTCCCGGGGCAGGGAGACGGAGGAGAGCAAGGACACAAACTTGAACCCAAGGCCGAGGGATGAGGCGCAGGAGCGCCATGCCTGGGGCGGCTGCCCAGCGTCCCGGGACGTGCACGAGGGCGGACCCCCATCTGGGAGGGAAGCAGAGCCCAGATGCTTGCCCCCAGCTAGCCTGCCCCTCCTCAGCGCTGGTGTCTGGGGGTCCCGGGGTCCCCAGACGAACTGTGACGTCAGCTCACCTTGCGGCCACAATGGCAGCGAGGTTCTCTCTGGAGCTGAGCCGTCCTGGGCCCCAGAGACAGGGGCCACCTCAGAGAGGACCAAAAAAACAAAACAAAACAAAAACAAAACCAGAACAGAAAAAGTCTCCCCTCCCCCCTCCTCCCACCCCCCCACCTCGTCCCAGCCCAGCCCAGTCCTCCTCACAACGTTTCAGAGGTGTAGTTAGCACAGATAGCCATTAACGCGAGATCCCTTTACGAAATACACAGAATTTGGCTATAAAAAGGCATGCGGTCCGAGTGGGAGTGACACGGTACAGAGACGCTGTGTTCTGTGCCCCCCAAGCAAGACGAGGCTGCTGGGGACAGGGTGACCGGGGGCGGGGCCAGGAGGGGGCAGGCGAGCTCTGGAAGGCGGAGGAGGAGGCGGCGAGTGGGGCACCTGAGAGGGTGGCACTGCTCCCACCGGGGGCGCGGGTGGGCGGCCACCACGAGGTCGGCCGGCGGGGGAGAGGTAGGGAGGCGGTTTGAGGCAGGGGCTCTTGGCATCTGCCCGCTCTCTTCTGCAGGCAGCTGCTTCCAGGGGCTGGGGTGGGGTTTACTGCCCTACCCCGGAGCCCCTGGAAGAGGAGAGAGCTGCGAGACGGGTGGGCCGCTGCCCCTTCCTCGCCACTGCACGCCTCCCTCCCCCCAGCCCTGGTGGACACACAGCTGAGGGGTGTCCCAGCCAACAGCCAAGGCAAGGCCAGCAGCCAACAGCAGGGGTGGGGGTGGGGCTGGGGAGCCCTTGGGGCCAGCAGCCTGGACACCCAGGCCTGAGGCAGCCCTGCCCCCACAGCGGAGGGAGCGAGAGTGAGAGGTGGGCACGGGGGACCTGAAGTCAGGATGGCTGTGTGGACAAGCAGGTTTTCTTGATGCAGGTACAGGGGTGCCAATGGTGGCGGCGGCGGCGGTGGTGGGGTGAGATGGGGTGAATTCCAGCAAAATCCAAGTGGGAGAACCAGCAGCCACATTCCACGAACAAAGAGTGGGTCTCTGCCACGCAGCCACGCGGTGACCCCGCCCGGTCCTTCAGCTGTGAGACACGGTGTACACAGTGGGTACCATGCAACCCATCCACCTGCTGCCTCCCCCCAGAGCCTGCCCAACTCTGGCCCTAGGCAGCACCTGTGGGCCCAGTCCCCCCCACCCTGCCCCACCCCGCCCCACCCTGCAGCCTCTGAGCAGCTGCCAGCGGTGACCCCGGCTGTCTGTGGGTGCAGGGAGAAGCCCTTACTGCGGCAGGGCCGAGGGCGCCCCCGATCTGTGGAAGTGGACGATCTGCCACTTGCCGTCCCGGCGGTGCCACACGCGGGTCTCCTCCGACTGCGCGGTGCGGGGGATGCCGCCCGCGTCCAGGTATTGCGTGATGCGGATGTAGGCAATGCAGGCCGACTCGTCGCCCATCAGGTGGATGTGGGGGTTCAGGATGGTGGTGTGCACGGGCTTGCTGTTTCGAGACCACACTGGAGTGGGAATGGGAGGGGCAGAGGAGATACAACGGGGGCCGCCTGCCTCCCCGCCTCCCCTTCCTCAGCTCCCATGGCCCTCTCAGCGGAGGCCCTGCCACCTCTGGGGCTGGGCTGGGCCACCTGGGAGCTAAGGGCAGCTGCTGATGGCCAGAGGTCACGGCTTTCAGACCCGCCGAATTTCTCAAACACGGGTAATGGGATCTGAGATCACTCTTAGACACTGGAGAACAGAGCCAAGACGGTTACAGAACCACATGAGGTGGGACAGAGGCCCAGGCCCAGGTCCTGCAGGGACCGTGCAGCCAGGTAAGTGAGGGGACATGGCAGTGACAACAGGCCCTGGGCTTTCGGGGAGGCGACAGCGAGTGGGGGGACTGTGGTAAGCAGAACACCACGTCCCATCGAGAGAGGGAGCCCCGTCCACAGCTTCCTGAGGGCTGCCAGGTAAGTAGGACCCTTTCTGCCTCTCCCCAGACAATCTGAAAATCTGGGTTTTTAGGTGGAAAGTCTTCTCATTACCTGGCATCTAACTGCAGCATCACGCAGGCCACGGGGAATGTACCTGCAGCCCAGAAGTGGCTCGTGCGTTCCCTGTTTGCACCTCCCTCTCCCGTAGAATTACGGAAACCAGGGGGAGCACTAGAATCGTGGGGTCTCAGAGCCCTGAGCATGTAAGGGTTGCCTTAGTGGTGATGCAGGGAGCTCACAGCCTTCCCAGAATTTGGGGAAAATGTATAACCCATGGCAGAATTGACAACGGTCCCAGAAGTCGGCTCCTCCCTTGGGAAGTGTGAGCCGCCACCACTGTCATCGTCACCGTGATGTTGGCTCTAGAGACTCTCAAATTTCTCATCAAGGTAGAAACAAAGGCACAGTGGCCCAGGAGGGCTGGGCAGGGGGCTTCAGGACCCCACTCCAGAGAGGCTCCCGGAGCCTTCCCTGAGTGTGGCAGGATGCCGACGCAAACCCTGTGCAGAGCAGACTTAAAATGCACCTCCCTTGGACCCCCTAGTTCAGGCGTCTGTCATCTTAACAAGCTCCCCTGGCCATCCCCTCCCCCAAGACTGTAGGACGCCTTGTTCTTTCCCTGGATGGCAGAGAGCACCTGGTGACCCCCCCCCCCCCAACAGCACAATCCCCTCACACCTAGGCTGCGGGTACACGAGTAAAACCACCGGGTCTCAGGCCTGTAAAATCAGACTAGGCATTCTGGGCTTTGGGGCAGACAGAAGAAGCGCCGCCATCTCAGGGGTCAGAGGTCAAGCCCCGGCCCTGCTACAAAATGCAGGAGGAGGCCTCCATAAGTGTTCCCAACAGCCTCCAGGGCCAGAGACCCAAGGCTACCAAACTGCAATACACCCATTTCACAGACACGGAAACTGAAGTCCAGAGAGGCGACGTGACTTGTCGCAAGCTGCCCCACAACAGGCCGATGCCTCAAAGGAATGCAGTGCAACCCCCTGATGTCAGTGTCGCAGAGGGACTGGATTAGGGCCGTCTAGAACACCCCCCGAAGGGCCTGCGGCTCGGCATGCTGGAGGGACTGGGCCTTGCCGCGCGGGGACGGGCTGGGCGTTTGTCAGGAAAGCAGCACGCCACTGCTGGGCCCCCTGACCATGTGGCAGGCTTCCGGCAGCCCCTGTGGGGAGGGTGGACGATGGGGGCTGTATTCTTTCTGCACTTGCTAGGCCTTCGGAGCCTGGCCTCCGCCCGGTCTCCATTCTGCTTCGTGGGGACTGCAGAGTCCACGAGGCAACCAGCGCCCACCCCCCAGGGGCCGGCTGTGGGGTGGCAGGGGCTCAGGGTGACAGGGCCCTGCGCGGTGCGGCCAGCTGTCTTCCCATGAGAATCCCATCGCCACCGCTAGCCCTGGGGGCTCCGAGTTCAGGCTATGAAATAAAGACACAGCTTCCTTCCTCACCGCTGCCAAGGGGGTGGGCTCTCGGCTCCACACTCTTGAAGCTCAGTCTCGGGGGATGCGGGTGAGAGCCTCGGCTCCCAGCCGGGGGCTGCCGCCACGCGGACGGCGCAGGTGGCCTGGGGAGAGGACGCCAGAGGCAGGCAGGTGCCTCTGGACAAGTCGCTTCCCTCCCAGGGCTGCATTTTCCCCTTCTGCGCAAGGAAGTGTGGGACTCGAGTGACAGCGGCCACTTGAGGGTCACTCTGTCACCTTTACCGTACACGGGTCCCCTCCGCACTACTTCATTCACATCCTGTCCGGGATCCATTTGCTGTGCTAATGCACGTGAATTTACTTTAGGAGAAAACTTCCCGCCCCATCGCTGGCGAGCTAGGGGGACCACGGAAGATCACGGCCTTCCCCAGGCAATCCCGCAGCCCTTGCTCTCTGCTCTCGCCTGGGAGGGAGCTGGTGGGGACGGGGGTGAGGAAGCTGCAGGCAGGTAGGCACCTGCTGAGTTGATTCCCTCCTCGGGTGCCCACCATGCCGCTTCAGGGGCACAAGCCCCTCACCCTGGGGGAACCCCGGACCTCCCGCCTCTCTGTTCTGCCCCCAGTCCTATGCTGGGCTTCTGCACCTGTGGGCCTAGGTGAGACACAGACACAGGCCAAAAGCACCCTCGGTGAGGCCCGGGCTCGGCCGCCTGCCAGCCCCTGACTGCGAAGCCGCCGGGGTCTCCCCTGAGGAGGAGAGGCCCAGGGAGGACACACACGCAGGACAGAGACCTGGACACACAGGCAGGGGCACAGCAGCGTGAGCTTCCTGTCCTCCTTCCCCAAGTGTGCACCCACAGTGGGCCCATGCACAGGCACTGGCTGGGCACCTGGGGGGCCCCAGGCAGGGCGGGGCCCATGACAGGCGGGAGAGCCAATGGGAAAGCTCTCTTCTCCACCAAGAGACCCCTCCCCAGGCTGCCCCCCTCCTTGGGCCGGGCCGAGGGTAGGAGGACTTGTCACTCATGTCCCCTGGCCTCCAGGATGTCCCGCCCCCGGTAGCCCCACCCACAGCCAGAGGAGGGACAGCTAGCAGTGTACAGGCCAGGGTTAGGAGAGGGAATCAAGAGGGTACCAACCGCTGTCCACACAGAAGCTTCCTCTTCGCTGGCTCCTGAGCCGCCCCTGGGGCCCTGCCTGCCACCCTGCTGTGCCAGCCGGCGGAACACGGAACGAGAGCAGACAACAGGCACCCCAGAGAGAAGGGATTGCTCACAGTTTTCAAAATAGAATCGATGGAAGTCCAGGCCCTCGACCAGGTTCCCCAGGGCCTCGGGTTCGAAGGCCGTCATCCCGGGGTCGCACATCTTCCTGGGGAGAGGAAGCCAGAGAGAGGGGGTCGGGGGCTGGCGCAGGGGGAGAGGCTGGCCAACTCGGAAGAGTGGGGCACTGCTGACCGCATGGTGCCTGTCCACACCCAGGAAGCCTGGGCTTGGGTCCTGGCGCTGCCCCTGAGTGCTTACGAGCCCCCAGGCAAGCAGCTTAATCTGGTGAAGCAAGGCACATTGAGGGGTGCGCAGAGGCGTGGCGCGCAGGAGGGCGCTGGCGGGGAGGAAGTTCTGCCTGCTGTCTGCCCTGCGCCTCGCACCCCGGCCCAGTGCAGCGGACGCAGAGGGGGCTTTTCCTAATTTGTCTTCCCAGTGGGTGGTTGGGCCGGCTTTTTCCTTCCCAGGTGTGCACCTGCCAGGGTTCCCTGCGGTCAGCTGCAGCCCTGGCTTCCTCTTCCATGAGATGAGGCAAGGGAAGACAGAGCCTGGGCCTGGCTGCGCCTTTTCAGCTCACCACCCCCCCCCCCCCCCCCGCGCAGGGCTGTGTCTTCCGGGAGACCCAGACAGCCAGCTGCGACCAGCAGCCACTGGACTGCCCATCCCCAGGTGTATGGGGTCATCTGTGGCACAACACGGGCCCCTGTTTCAACAGCAGTGGAGCAGGGACAGAACACACCCCAGGACAAGCAAAGCTCCCCACCCAGGATGGAAGCAGAGACCCCTGGAATAGGCAGCAGGTGCAGCATTGGCCGAGCCAGACAGGGCCCTGGCAGGTGCACTGTCCTCACTCTGTGCTCTCTGGGGGGGTCCCTCCCCAGACTTCTCCCAGGGCCAAGGGCAGGAGATCTTGCCACCTCAAGTTCTGCAGATTGATTAAGCCAGGAGGCGGGGTCGGGGGGGGCTACACTCAGACCAAGCGGGATGCTCAAGTCCTTTCCAGCTCCACTGTCCTCCCAGGCTGAGCATACGGGAGACGAAGGAGCCCCTCTCTGGGAGGCATCTGGCTGCTTTTCCTGGACCGAAGGGACCGAGAGACCCTCTGCTGGACCACCATCATCCGTGTGGGGAAATGAAGGCCCAGTGAGAAGAAGGGGCTCACTCAGGTTACAGCAGACCAGACGCATGGGCACCACAGGCTCGGAGGTCGTGGCAAGGGCTCAGAACCCAGAGTGAGCTGTGGATGCGCCCAGAAGTGACATCATACAGAGGGGAGGCTTCTCCAGGGCCCCTAGAAATAGCACAGGGGGCTTGGGGCCCACAGGGGCCACCTCCCTCTCCCTCGCTCCCTGGCTGTATCTTTCCAGAGCCAGTGGCATGACATACCCCAGCTTAACTCTTTCCAGGGGTGGTTGCAAGACCAGGCGAGCAGCCTGGTTCCCACGTGCACACACACCTGTGCACGCGCCTTGTGCAGTCTCAGGTCTGTGCCTATCTGCACAACTGCATGCACACACACGCTCATGCTGGCCTCAGCTTCTCACATGCACCCTCCAAGCGCCCCATTCCTCCAGAGAGAACCGGCGACTGCCTAGGGGCTTTGCCCCCACCGCCGCTGAAAGCCCTCCCACAGTTAGTATGCACCTGGCCGGCTCCTGCAGAGAAACCAGGATCAGGCTGCCCCAGAGCGGACCCCAGCTGGGCTTTCCCAGCTCACCTTAACCCAAAAAGCAAGGATCATCTGCCTTAGCTTGCCACCAAAGAGCCTACATGGGGCCTCCAGACCCAGGACTCAAGGCTGAAGCCCGGAATATTTGCTCTCCTTGGGGCCAACTGAGGGCCTGCCTGCTTCTAGGCCAGACTGGGGAGGCTACGAGTGACCACCAGGTGGCGCTTCTGCTCAGCCCTTGCACACAGCTGTTGCTCCAAAGGCCAGTGTAGGTGTGGGTGGGATGCCCATCTGATAACACCTGTTCCCTTTTATGCTGTTTGCTGGGGGGGGGGGGAGGGGGGGAGGGAGGCTGCTGTATTCCCTAGAGGATCTAAGGTTGCACTGAGAGATACTTCTGTTCATCCTGCTCACTGAAGGTCCACACCCTGGGAGTGCTCACCCCTGGCAGCCCCTCTGAGCAGGTCCAGGGTGAGGCCTGCCTCCCTCCTCTCCTTCCCAGCTCATCTCCCGAGGAGGCCCACCCCCTCGTGGGGAAGCACAGGAGTTCTGTTGGAGCTCCTCCCGGGGAACAGGAGGTGAGGGGGAGGCAGAGCAGCAAGCTCGGGCGCAGCACACATCTGAATGCCAGACAGAAGGATGAGGCCGGTGCGACCCCCAGCACATGCACAGTGAGTGACGGAGGGCCGCCGCCGAGGACCCCAGCGCCAGCCAGCAGCACCCCGGAGCCGCGACCCAGGCAGGCCATGCAGGACGAGCCCAGCTGACTCACGTGTAGGACTCAAAATCTCCATTGCTTATGGCTTCAATCAGCTGCTCTGTCACTTTTATAATTTCCTGTTTCCGCACTGCAAGGCAGGAGGGGACACAGAAATAACAGAGTGACAGTCACGAAGCACCCCCCACCGCTTCCTGCGGGCTCGTCCAGGATGCACGAGCCCCGCACGGCTCGGCTCGGGCCTGCGGGCGTGGTCCTGGGTAACGGGGCATCGCCACCCTCAACTCGCAGAGGAAACACAGGCTCGGCTCCCGGGACCAGGTGTCGGGGCGCCCTCGGAGGCGAGGGGCAGTCTTCACCTGCGTGCCACCCCAGGGCCCTTGGTTCCAGCATCTGTGACCCTACCACATCGCTCTGCCCTGTGCATCAAGACAGGAGCCACCCTGGCACCGTCACAAAGAGCCCAGGAACATCTCAGTGCTCCCCGTCCACTGCACTTGGGGCTCCACTGGGTGCCAATAGCCATCAGACACCGAGCTGGCCAGAACATTCTAGGCTTAATGAATCCAGGGCCTTTCCTGGGTCTCCCCTGTCTGCCACTGACACACTAGCAGCGGATGGTCTTCCTGTCAGATTTCTCATTAGGTGTGAGACGTTCTGAGCCTCAGTTTTCCCATCTGTGAAATGGGAACACCAGCCTCTCTGATTCCTACAAAGCCATCCCAGACAGCTCTTTCTCGACCCAGGTCCTTACACACAGCCTAACTGTGGCCTACACAGGTATTTGTAGGTATGACATACAAAGGTATGACAGAGTTGCTATCGGGTGGGACAAAGCCTGGCACACGGGTAGGTACCCATTACCTGCGGCCCAGTCCTAGGCCCAGGGGCTCTGTCATCCTCCCCTCTCACACACCTGGGAGGTGGGCTCAGGCCAGCTTGCTCTGTGTTGCACCTGAGTGACCAAGCCTCAGCCAGGAAGGAGTTGGCAGCCAGGTGTCCAGGCTCCCGGCACAGCCTAACAGGGTCTCCTGGGTGCAGGCCCCCTCTCCCTGCCCCACAGGCTCAGAGATTCAGCCCCAGAGCAGCCCCAGGCAAGGCAGAGGAACAGTATCAGGCCAGGTCTGCACGGCCCTCGGTCTGGGAGTCCCAGCCTGGCAGAGGTCCTCACCGGCCTCTTCCTCCACCAACCTGCCCCCTGCCCAAGCCTGGAGCTCGCCTCTGGCCCCGAAGAAGACAGAATCACAGAACCTTGGGGCTGGAAGACCCCTCGGAGGCCCGGGACTCAGCCCCTGTGTCCAACTACTGGGGAAACCGAGTGACGTCAGTGAGGGGCTGAGCCTTGCTGCACGACATGGAACCCAGCAGGTGCAGAGATGACACGCAGGGCCTGCGTTTCCCGTGGGACCTCGGGACCTAACCCCCCAGCTGTCCACACTCACCCCAAGCGGCTGCCTGCTCGCCTCTTCCCCGGCTCAAGTATGAGCTCCTGGAGGTGTGCCCTCGCCCCACCTCGGCTGTGCGTGACACAGGCCCAGCCCCCACAGGCCTCCATTACAGAGCAGACGCACAAGCGAGTGTGCTGGACCTTGTGCTGTGTGCTTAACCTGCAGGGGCAAAGCCTCGCGGCACAGCGCTGCCTCCTGTCACAGGTGAGCCAATGGAAGCAGCGAGAAGATAGTGGCCCTGGTGAAGCTGGGACCCCAACCAGCATCTGCAGCCCCCAAGCCCACCCCACTGGCCACACCTGTGCTCAGCGCAGCCCTTGAACATCCTAAGTGCTCAACAGCTGGAGCGAGCACCTTTCAGTGTCGGTCACGTGGTGACCCACCCATCCTCGCTCTCCTGGCCGATCAGAGGCACCTGGGCTGGGAATAAACCCACCTTTAGACCCTGGGTGCTGCCCAGTTCCCCTTGCTCGCTGAGGCCTTGCCTAGGGCTGGAGCAGAGGCAGCCCTCGATACGTATACACGGCACAAACAAATGAATAAACACATTCCAAATCAGGCTGGGGCTCTGTGCCCTGCCCCCACCACACCCCACCCTGGGAATCACCCGGGACGTCTGGACCTCTAGGGCCCTAGGTGCTCAGGACCTGGCCTCCTGGTCAACCCTGCCCTGCTTCCTGGAAGCTGAGATGCAGGAGGGGAAGCAAGAGGCCGGCGCATTCCGGCAGCTCCCACGTGGAATCCAGGGACAACTGGGGCAAACCCACGTGGTCCTGGCGGGTGGCAGGGACTTGTGCCACCTCCCATGCCCTTTGTGCAAAAACTTGGGGCCCCCTCCCACCTGCCAGTCCACAAGCCTGTGCTCCCTGGCCTGTCCCCTGCAGGCTGTTGCTCACTGCCCATGATACCTGGTCCCCTGCGTCCCTAGGAGTGCAGGACCCGGCTTCCGGGGAGACTGGCAAAGCAGTCGTGGGCATGGATTCCAGCTCTGCCACTCCAGAGCTGTGTGTCCTTGGGAGGCAAAGGACTTCCGTGGCTGCGTTTCCCCACATGCATAATGGAGAGACTAATAATCCTCGCCCCGCAGAGCTGTTCTGGGGCCCGAGCGAGTCAGGGCTATGTCAATAGAAATAGCTGACGCAGAGGTGGTCCTTGCTCGGAGCCAGCTGCTGTTGCAAGCCCTTTCTACCAGCTCAGTTACGTAAACATCCAGGCCGCGTGCAAAGCATTTAGGGCAGCGCCTGGCAGTGCATGAAAGGGAGAGTGATTGTTATCATCTGGCCGTGTGGGGATGGGAAGCTGCGCCCGAGGAAGCCGTGAGACTGCAGCTAGCAGGGGCCGCTTCCCAGCCGTCTTCGCGTGGCCCCCGCACAGCCCCTGCACGGTGGGCCAGCCCTCCCAGTCTCCACCGCTGCCTTCCTCCCACTTGCCCCTGGCTGTCGTTCTGGATGTCTTGCTGCCTCCCGGGGCCCTGAGTGAGCACCTGCTCCTCTAAGCCCTGGCTGCTCACCCTAGCCAGGGCTCCTCCTGCGTGTGGGCTCCATGTCCTGCGACAGGGTCGCCATTCACTCTTCTGGGGTCCTTGAGCTGCCTGGATCCATCTCTGAGTGGGCCCTCGTGGGCTCGGGGCAGCCGGAATCGTGCAGAAGGCCAGTTCTGGGGTGGCACTCTCCATCCCTTCCCCATGTCTGGACTGGACACTGCACCCTGTAAATGCAGCCTGTGCCTCCAGCCACCCAGGACACCTCATGTGCCAACACTGAAAGCCTTAATGGACAGGAATCTCCCTCACCTTGTTAGGATCTGGGGACTTCATGCTGCTTAGACCTGGAGAAAGCTATATTCCAGGCTGGGCCCTATCCATGCTCTCAGCAGCGCCCCCTTGTTGTGCAAGGAGTTTGTCCAGCAGCTGCTCAGTAGCAACCTCTGGCGTTTCTTTGCCAGGAAAGACGAGAGGACTGAGGCCCAGAGAGGCTAAGACAGTCCCTCAAGATCACACAGCATGACCAGGCTGAGATGGGAACATCATTCCTGACCGATCTTGTCCAGAATGGCTCTGCCCAGATTTGGAGCTAGCTCTTTTGGTCAGAGAAGAAATGAATTTTTCAGGGAGCTGCTCAGAGGGGTTGGGCAGAGCCGTGTGCTGCCCAGAGGGCCAGGGGCCTGTGTGTGCAGCCAGAGGCACTCTGAAATATTCATGTCCCTTGCCTTTCTCATCCCCGGAGGATGACATTTCTCATTAACTTTAATGCTAGGCCCAAGTCTGCCGCGGCAGCTGCCAGTCTCACTGGGTAAGAAGACTTAACACATTAACACCAGGAAACAGCATGCCTTCCCTGAGGCCTGGAGAGGCTCGGGGAGGCCGAGGCTCCTCTCCCCCACCACACAGGAAGTCCCCGGCTGGGCCAGCAGTTCTGCCACAACACACGGCCTCTAGCGCAGAGAGTAAAACCACCACCTGCAGTGCCAGCAGCCCATATGGGTGCTGGTTTAAGTCCCGGCTGCTCCACTTCCCATCCAGCTCCCTGCTGATGGCCTGGGAAGGCAGCAGAAGATGGTCCAGTTGCTTGGGTCCCGGCCACCCGCGTGGGAGACCTGGCTGTTGCTGCCATTTGGGAAATGAATCAGGGGATGGAAGACCTCTCTCTCTCTCTGTCTCTTCCTCCCTAACTCAGTCCTTCAAATAAATAATACAAATTTTTGAAGATGGAGAAAATAAGAGCGGGAACAGGGCCCCCACACCTGCAGTCACTGGCTCTCCACACCTCCTCTTCTGCACGCCTCACATTCCTCTCTGGGGCCGGGGCACAGGGAATTCAAATCCAGCCCTTCAGGGATTGCCCGTGCCACAGCCCTGGGATGCGGAGGACCTTCCCAAAGGCGGGGTTCGAACCTGGAGCCCGCGGCCATCCCTGGAGGCAGAAGGTGTCTCTCATAGTTCCTGTCTTGCATTAATAGCACACGCACAGTTTGCATGCTGTTCAAATAGTTCTCGGGGTGCTTCATATATCAATATTGGTGTTAAAAGCATCCTTACGTAAAATAGATGCTCCAAGAACGTGCCACGGGGCTCCCTGTCATTCGACCATGAACGGTCACTTAGAAAAAGAAACGTAGCCAGCAGCTACCGCGTGCCAGATGCTGCACGCGCCTCGGGCTTCCTCCCGTTCCGTGGCCCCAACACAGGCCTCTGAAGTTGAGCCCTTGGATTATGGAGGAGTCTGAGACTCAGAGAGGCTGGATAAGTTGTCCAGGGTCACCCAGCAAACAGACCCTGGTGAAGAAATACACAGCTGGTTCACCAGCATGGTGCCGCCCAGCTCCGAGGCAAATCCCGGAGCCTGACTCTGACCGCTAGGATAGCGAGCCTCACGCCCCGGGGAACCTCTCGGGAGCACAGCGTCCTGGTGAGCCACAGTCCTGTGGAGCAGGGGTCCCCAGGGCCGGGCCAGCACGCACTGTGATAACCAAACTTGCGGGGCTCAGGATGTGGCCTGCGGTGCTGTGGTGTAGCGGGGGAAGCTGCTTCTCGCAGGGGAGGGGTGGGCAGCACTGTGATGTAGTGAATTAAGCTGCCACTTACAGCACTGCCATCCCATTTGGGCACCAGTTCGAGTCCCAGCTGCTCCACTTCCAATTCAGTTCCCTGCTAATCTGCCTGGGAAAGCAGTAGAAGATGGCCCAAGTGCTTGGGCCCCTGTACCTGCATGGGAGACCAGGAAGAAGTTCCTGGCTCTTGACTACGGATCAGCCCAGCAGCAGCCATTGCGGCCATTTGGGGAGTGAACCAGCGGATGGAAGATCTCTCACTCCCTCTCTGTGTAACTCTGCCTTTCAAATAAATAAATCTTTGGGGAAAAAAAAATGGAGAGGGGACTCAAAGCCAGGCCCTTTACTATGCATCCCAAGCTGCATCTGGACAGCTGTGCCCAACACCCACCCCAGGGAAAAAAGCAGTTCATTCATTATGTCACAGATACTTCTCATGTCTGCAATTCAGGCTTTCAGGCCATTTGCCACATCACACAACATGACCGCCCCCTGCCTCAGCCAGGGGTCCTGGAAGACAGGCCCCACCCTGCGGGTGCCCCTTTCTCATCACTCTCCACAGTGGGGGCACTGTCATCATGACCTGGTACTAAAGCAAATCAGCCTCCTGTGGTAGCCCCAGGGGCAGCCCCGGGCCACCTGTGCAGGGCCAGGCCACATTCTTTTTTTTTTTCTTTTAATGATTTATTTATTTATTTGAAAGGCAGAGTTACAGAGAGACAGAGAGACAGAGAGAGAGAGAGAGGTCTTCCATCCCCTGGTTCACTCTCCAAATGGCTGCAACGGCCAGAGCTGCGCTGATCTGAAGCCAGGAGCCAGGAGCTTCTTCCGGGTCTCCCACGTGGGTGCAGGGACCCAAGGACTTGGGCCATCTTCCACTGCTTTCCCAGGCCATAACACAGAGCTGGATTAGAAAGGGAGCATCTGGGACTCGAACCGGAGCCCATATGGGATGCTGGCACTGCAGGTGACAGCTTCATCCACCATATCACAGGGCCGCCTCCCCCTCCCCCTCCACTTCTGATCTGGGCTCTTGCTCATGTGCTCCCTGGGAGGCAGCAGGTGAAGGCCACCCATGTAGGAGACCTGGATAGAGCTCTGGGCTCCTGGCTTTGGCCTGGGCTAGCCCTGGCTGTTGTAGCCATTTGGGAGAATGAACCAACAGTTGAGAGATGGGTCTCTCTCTCTCTCTCTCTCTCTCTCGTCACTCTACCTTTCAAATAAAAATATATATTTTTAAATACTCTTTTCCATATCATTGCATTTCTAAGGCAGGCCATTTCAACTTCTGAAACAATATCTAAGCTGGCGCGGCGGAGTCCCTCCCCAGGCATCACAGACGCCCGAGGGTGCAGACACCTGAGCTTGTGCGGGAGCACAGGGCTGGCTCCCGGGTACCGGCAGGGCAGCCTGATGTGGCCGATGCCTCTGAGGTCAGCCCTTCCTGCTCCTCCCTCCGAGCTCCCAGCCCACGTTTCCAGACACGTGGAGGCGTCCAGCGTGGTGGTGCCCAGCCAGGCTCTGGAGCCAGGCAGCCTGAGTTCAAATCCCCAGCCCAGCCTTACACGCTGTGGGAGCCCCGGGCTCAGGCTGTCTGTGCTGTGGAGCTGGGCTTGTGGCTGCCCCCACCTCGTAGGTTGTGGTGGCACTCAGGCGGAGGCGCAATACTGGTAACAGGTGCAGCTCAGCACACGTGTTCCACGGGAGGCCCTCCTCTCCCTGTTCCTGTTGCCTGCTCCCTCACAGCCCCAGTGTCTGTGGGTGCACTGACCGCCGGCAGCTGCAGGAGCCCCGGCGTTCCCGGCACTTTCCCATCCTCGTGCTGCGTGAGCCCTCGACTCTTCCGCCTGCCTTTGCTGTCGTGACTTCGTGCTTTTTAAAATCGACTCCCTCTTAAAAAAGCTCACAAACACTTAAGAGGGAAATTTACACCGCTAGGATAGGTGTGGGACTTGACCGCGTTACGTTCACACTTTCTCTCACACACCTTAAGATCAACACAGAACCTCTCCATTAGCAGAGACGCAAGCCCCACCGACGTGCGGCCGGGCGTTCTAGGACACACGCGGGGAAACCACACCCTACAGGGTAGCCCGTCTGTGAAGAGCCAAAGCGAGGCTCTTGGCGGAGGAGTAGGCAGCAAGGCGGGCACTGGGGGCTGTCAGTGAGGGGCGTCCAGGGACCCAGGCGCGGCAGGCGAGGCCCCTCCCTACCTTTGGTGTCTTCATCCTCAATGGTGGTGTTGGTGCTCTCCGAAGATTCCTGGCAAAGAGAACACGGGCGGCGGTGAGGCCTGGCTGGCAGCAGGACGAGGCATGGCCGGCCTGGGGCCGCCCCAGCTGCCCGGTCCCTGTGAGCCTCGCAGGCCGAGCCGTCCACGTCGCACTGAAAGCCCTGTCCGACTTCCCAGCCTATGCAGGGGCAGGGCCCAGCTGAGCAGGTGGCTGGGGAGGGGCAGGAGCTGGCTGCAGGGTGGGGGTGGGGGTCTGGCTTTCCTGGGCCAGGGCTCCTGGCTCCTTTCTGCGCATGGGAGCAAAGATGGGTGGGGGGATGGAAGAGCAGGGAGACACCGTGGCAGCCGTCACAGAGTGGGGAAGGAATGCACACACTGGCAGGGAAGGAAGAGAGAGACGGGCAGGCCCAGTGTGAGAGAGGCAGGCTTTTCAGAGGGGAGAAAAATCACAGGAGTGAGTGAGACAGAAACGGAACCAGAAGAAGAGGGACATGGGCCACCGTGCCACCCCCGGTGCCCTCGGCAGAGGCAGGGCTGGCAGCCCCTCTGCCTGCAGCCCACACCCAACCCGAGGTGCCTCCATGGTGCCTGTGACTTTGGCCAGACCTCGCCCCACCCTAGCACAGACCAAGCCCTGAGATGACTTCCGGAGCAGAGGGGCGGTGGGGGAGGGGAAGCGAGAAGCCGAGGGCGGGACGTGGCACTGGGCTCGCATCCGCCTCCGTGCCCGAGGGAGGTCTCAGCTCTGCCGTTGGCCTGCTGGTCTGGGCCGTGGAGTTGGACGTGTCAACAGAAACACGCAAACAACATACACACACACACACACACAACACACACATGTGGTCGCACAAGGCACACGTACCAAGCACGCCTTGAGCACTCTCTCCCCGCCCGGGTTCCCAGTGCAGCCTGCAGGAGGGAGGCAGGAGCCAGGGAGCGAGGGGTCGAGGCCCGTCTGGGAGACGGCAGACACTCACCATTAACTGAACGCTGGAACTGGACTTTCTTTTCTGGAAAAACAAGGAGAAGAGATGGGACAGGAAAAGACACAGAGTGAAAACAGCAGGAGCAGAGGAACGGACGACAGGGGAGGCTGGGAGGAGGATGGGCCGCGGGCCATCCTCGGTGGACCTTTGCCCCGGTGGCCTGAGACCAGGAGTCAGGGCCACCGGCAGCAGCCGCTTGGCCTGAAGCACTGGGTCCTCACGAGCAGCCGCCCCGGGGCTACGGATCCGAGCCGGGAGCTCCAGGCCAAGCCTGCCTTGGTCCAGGGCCGACGCTACACCTAGCTCTGTGGGAAGCCAGAGCCGGCTCTGGCGTGCCTGAGGCCCCCAGAATCCGGGGCTCTGGAGGGAAAAGTGGGTGCTCGGGGCCGGGATGAGGCCAGGGCCTCCTCCTGGGCTCCCCACGATCTCTGCTAAGAGCACACTCTCCCAGCTGAGTGTCAGTCGTTCGGGAAGCTTGGGCCCAGAGCACGCAGCACCAGGCCTCCTCCGGGCAGTTGGCGGTGGGGCCTGGGCTTCTGCATTTTCGACAGTCTTCCTGGAGGTTCCAAAGCAGGGCCCTGCATGAGAGACCATGCTGTGGCCCTGCCTCCACAACTCCCCAGGCACTGGTCTGTTCAGCTTCTCCATGCAGAGAGAAACAGGAACAGCCAGACATGAAGCCTAGCCCAGGCGTGGGACCATCAGCCCTGCCACTCGGCCTGTTCTAGCATCCGCAGGATTTGTGGCATCCCTGGTGTTGGCTGAGGAGCTGAGGCTGGGGCGGGGGTTGCGGGGAAACACAGCCATGAGTCTGAGAGACTCACGTTCGTGGGAGGTGGCAGGAGGGCAGGACCCGCACCTGTGTGGCATAGGTGACAAACTGAGGCCCATACAAGGGCCGCAGCCTGCCCGAGGTCGCTCAGCGGTTCCCCGGCGGAGCCAAGGTAGACACAGGCCCCGACTCCGCGGCACAGGCTCATCCTGCCCGGGCCGCCCTGCAATCCGAGGGCCCAGGAGGCCCCCTCCTTGCTGTTCCGTGCCCTGTGGGGACATGCCCTCAGGGGAGGCCTTGGCCCTGGGCATGCTCCTTGAGGGTCTCAACTCTAACTCTGGGCCTTCTACCTCCAAAATCCAGCAAACGTCTGTGTGCTAGGAACCTAAGACCCCATCCAGGGTGTGACAGGGGTGTGACGCAGGTGTGACGGGGGCACCAGTGGGCCCCTGCACTGCTCTTGGGGTAGAAACGCCCCACCTGGCTGGGCAGTGGGACCTGCACAGCCAGCAGCCAGCGCCACTCCCTCACTTCTTCTCCTCTCCTCCTAGTGTTGGTTTTATGTCCTGGCTGCCGCCAGGCCCACCCAGCTCAGCCATCAGCCAAAACCCGAGGAGCCGCTCAGGGGCCCGGAGGTTCCAGGCGGGACACGAAGAGGGAACACAGAGCAGAGACTGCATCAGATCCGGACGCACAGTGACAGGGTGGGACATGGGGGAGGGACGGCACAACGGCACGGACGGGACACCAACAGGGGCAGTGAGTGGGGTTGAGGGGTGGGAGCAGATGGCCGCCCAGAGCAGGGGTGGCCAGGATGGGGGTTGCTTCGTGGCAACGGGAAGGCTCAATGTTCCTAACTCACAAACGGTGGTGATGCTAATTCTCCCGCCCTGAGCAGCACTGGAGAATCTGACGGCAAATGGCCGGGTACCGAGACTCGCACTCTCGGGACCACGTGGCACAGCACAGTTCTGAGGTTGGCAAGGCCGGAGGGGAGCAGAGCAGGGTCAACATTAGCCTCGACAAGCCCGTCGGTGCCAGATACGCACGGGACTGCGTCCTGGCTCTGTCACCAGAGCCAGGCTAGCGCCCTCTCTGCGTGGAAACCCATCTCTGCCTCCTCAGTTCAGCTCCAGGCAAAAATGCGGTTTTTGCCTCCCACGCCCACGTGACAGGGAGCACGTGGGTCCCCCAGCCCCTGACATGACCCAGTCACAGTGTGGAGCCGTCCGACCACTCTGCTGTGATCGCCTCGCCAGCCCCGTGCGAACAGCTGCTGGGTCCCTGTGTCCAGGTAGCAGAGCCTAGGACCCAAGGGAGGGCTCAGCCCCAGGACTTGTGGAAGTCCCGTCCTGCTCGCACTGAGAACACAGCTGGCCCCACCCCTGCTGCTCCCCGTGCTCCTCCAGGTCTCCCATCTTCCTCCCTCCACCTCCCAGAGGGAGGGAAGCAGGCTGAGCTACAGAGACGTGGTCGGGGCAGGCGTGGCCTCTGAGAGTCTCTCCACCACACTCAGGCATCCCGAGAAGTCGCTCTGAGTCCGTCCTATGCAGAGGAAGCAGTGGCACTTGGTGCATCCGTGTCCCCAAGGCCATGAGCTGTCCCTGTCTCCTGACAGCTTCTGCAACTGGCCTGAGAGGAGCCAGACAGGAGCTCCCTGCTAAGACCCAGCCTGAGGGAGGCCCCTCCTGAGCCCACACCCCATGGCTCTCCTCCAGCCCTCTGCCAAGGCCAAGCAGCCAGGGGCGACTGGGCAACCTCTCCACTGACCTGGGCCACAGACCCCCACGCCCATAGCCTCTGCCCCCATATCCCCACACTGGGCCCAGGGAGACAGCTTTCCCCAGCTCAGCATCTACACGCTAGGGATGGGGGGCGGGGACTGCTGCTCAAACCTGAAAACTCCCACAGTGCATGCCCCTCCCCCCTTACCCTTTCAAATTGCGAGCGAGCCGGCTCAGGGGTAGACCACAAACAGGCAAGGCCAATTTCAGAAGCAGGACGCATCATAGGATTAACTTCCTAAATTAGCTTGGTTTTAGATCAGTATTTTCCGAACACTCTCTGATCAAGCTGCATTTTCATGAGAAATCACACCCAAAAGTCTCAGGTCTCAAGCAGAAAAAAGACAATACTGACCATCTCAGGAGCACAGACCATGCCACGAGCCCGGGCTAAGCTCTCCATACACATGGCCATGCTCAGGGCTCACCAAGAGCCCTCCAGGGTGGGAAACCACTTCAGTCTCACTGCACAAATGAGGGAGCCCAGGCTTGGGGAACTGAAATCACCAGCCAAGCAAGACCCACCTGGGTTCCCTCCGCCACCGTGATGGGGTCACACACACCTGTTCTGGCTGCCACGGGCATGAGAAGCCCAGAACCCTGTAAACCTGGCCTTCCCCATTTCCAATCCCACACCAGGGAGCTTGGTTTGAAAACCACTGGTTTTGACTGATGATCTCATAACTGAGAGCCGTCCCGTGTCCCCGAGGGTTCGTCCTGAGACACGTGCTGTTTGGCAATTGCTCTGTTGTCTGAGGACACAGCAGACGTATAGCTCCTGGATGGCACAGTTACCACCACTCGTTGGCTCTGTGGAGTAGCCTACTGCTCTCTGCCTCTGTGCCTCTTACCACGCTGAGTGCTGCAAGGAACAGTCGCACAATCCTAAGGATTTACGCAACTAAACCTAGGACAGGTGCGGTAAAGATATGAGATGACAGGAAGTTTTCAGCTCCGTTATAATCTTAGGAGCTGGCATTGGAGTGCAGTGGATTAAACCGCCATTTGTGATGCTGGCGTCCCATACTAGAGCGCCGGCTCGAGTCCCAGCTACTCCACTTCCAATCCAGCTCCCTGCTAATGTGCCTAGGAAGGCAGCAGAAGATGGCCAAGTGCTTGGGGCCCTGCACCCACGTGGAAAGCCAGGATAGTGCTCCAGGCTCCTGACTTTGGCCTGGCCCAGCCTCAGCTGTTTGTGGCCATTTGGGTAGTGAACCAGCAGATGGAAGATCTCTCTCTCTCTCTCTCTCTCTCTCTCTCTCTCTCCCTTTCAAATACGTAAATTAAGTAAATAAAGTCATCTTTAAAAAGCCCCAATCTTATGGGACCTCCATCGGGTATGCTACCCGCCATTGACGGAATCATCCTACAGGGAGCATGACTACGCGCCTGGAGCACCCAAGCCAAGAAGGGACAGTGACCGCAGGGGCTTTATCGCTGGGGCCTCTGCTGGCAAAGCTAAAGTTTCATACATAACCCCCAGTCCGCTCCTCGCCCGCTACACCCATGGGCAAACTCCAGACAGGACAAGGCAAAGGGCACAGGGACACCCAATCCTGGCCTCGGGCATCCAGCTCAGACTCCCTCCCACAGACCAAAGCCAGCAGCAACAGAGCAAAAGTGCCGATGTAAACGAGGCCCTGAAGCTACCGGCACACCTTCCAACACCCTGGGTCCCCGGTGGGGCTCTGAGCCCAGAGCGAGGCAGGGTCTCAGGGGCGGAGACCCCAGCAGGTGGTCAGTGTCAGGGAAGGAGGGATCCGCGGGGGGCAGGGGCCCAGGACCCAGAGAGCAGAGCGAGAAGAGAGAAAAGACGGAAGGAGAGTCCAGCAGGCGTGGCAGGAAGGAGCTCGGGCATTGGGGGTGGGGGCGGGGGCAGGCCCTAAGGCAGCAGGGGGTTCCTGGCACGTGACCAGTGGGCCTTGGTGGGGAGGGGGACCTTGGACCACAAAGCCTATAGGCATGGCTTCTCTCCTGAAGGGCTTTCTGGGTTGCACTAGGGTGGAGAGTGGGTCAGGAAGAGTGGGCCCGTTCCAGCCCACCCACACTCGGGCGGGAGACAGTCACTCTCCTGACCATTCTGTCCCTTTCTGGTACCCTCTTGGTCCCCAGTTCTCCAGCCCCAGAGTCCCCAGCCGTCTCCTGACGTGCCCTTTCCGTGGGCTCACCCCAGCGCTGGGCCACCTGCCTCTTCTGCCCTGCTTCCCTACCCGCCCTCCCCCAGCGTGGTTAACAGGGTGGCCACCAGAGCCCAGGCCTGTGGGTCAGGGGCCGGCCTGGCCACAGATTCAGCCAGAGCCCGCCCATGAGACCGCGCTTAAGGCCCGGGTCTTGCCCTAGGGCAGAAACTCAGCCAGGCAGAGGCCCTGGCAGGCTCACGGGGGCTTTACCTTCACGCCATCGCTCTTCTTGTTCCCCGCGCTCTTCCCTCCTGTGGAGGAGAGAAAGTAGAGGGTTAGCAACACCAGGCAGGGCACCAGGGCCCACAGGGCGAGGAACAGCAGCATCCGGGGCAGCCGGTGCGGGGCAGAGCTGGCTCCACAGCCCTGCGGGAGGCCTCTTCCTCCTCTTCTTCCTCCTCTTCCTCTGTGTTCAGCGGCTGGAGGACTGCCCGGGGCCTGCTGGGTGGGCCTGGGCTCTCCAGCTCTCAGCGATCTTGCTGGTCTCAGGCGTAACCTCCGGCTTCATGTGTTGGGGAGGTGACGGGTGCGTCCCCAGGCCATGGGTTTGCTTCCTCAGCCCGGGGATTCCCTCTGGATCCCGGTCACCACTGCGCTGGTGGCAGCCAACCCAGAGGCCTGGCTGCCTGGCCTGGGGCTGGACGCTCCCCCCTCCACCTCCCGCCTGCTTCTAATTTTAGCCCCACGCTGCTGTAGAGGTCAGGTGTCAGCCCTGCCTACTCACTTGGGACAGCTGCAAGCCGTGTTTTGCTGGTGACAAGAAGCAGATGTCCCCCACAGGGGCCCACCCCAGCCAGAGCACCATCGCTGCCTTCCTTCTTGGGTCACACAGCTTCTGGAGCCCCACACGAGGGCTGGCTGTGTCCCTGGTGGCCAGGAAAAGCAGATCCCCCCTCCCCCGCCCCCGGCCCCCGGAGGGCCTCCAGCTCCGCCTCCTCCCTTTGCCTCCCCACCCCCCTCTCCTGCCTGGCTCTGCTGTCCCTGGCATCCGGCTGCTTCAGACCTTAGGCGGATGCCTGAAACTACAGGGATCTCTAAAATGTGTCGTGGATGGCAGCCATGAAATTCTTCCTGGGGGCTCCAGAGGGTGGGCTGGGAGGGGGCAACGACAAAGGGTCTCGATGCCTGAGATGCTCTGGGGAATGAGGCTCGTGGCTGGTCTAGCTTCCAGGTCCCCTGCATTGCCACCTACATCTCCTCCAGGCTCTCATTCAAAGTCTCCTGAGTTGCAGAGCTCCGGCTCAAGGCCTGGTTCCTCCGCTTCTGATCCAGTTCCCTGCTGCCGCGGCCTAGGAAGGCAACGGAAGACGGCCCAAGTGCTTGGGTCCTTGCCACCCATATAGGAGACCTGGATGAGCTCTGGGCTCCCAACTTCAGCCATTGCAGCCATTTGGGGAATGAACCAGCAGATGGAAGATCTCTCTCTCTCTCTCTCTCTCTCTCTCTCTGCCTTTCAAACAAATACAAATAAATCTCTTTGAAAAAGAATTCTTCTGATGGCAAACCAAGGGGAGTGGGAGTGCATCTGTATCACCATCCACCGGCTCAGCGCACTGGACCAGAGGCACAGAGGGCAGGGTGCCTGTCCCTCAGGCCTCAGGAGGGCAGCCCCGTCCACGCCAGCCCACTGTTGCAGGATTGTGGGGTCTTTGAGGCCTCAGATTCTGACTTTGAAGAGACAACAGACATCTGGGTTTTTCTGTGAAATATCCTGATTTTTAAGTGCTAGAACCTACCCACTCCCCCCACACCCTGCCCCAGCCCGATCACACGTAGATAGACAGTGGATCCCACCCAGGGGCCGCCGTGTTGTAAGCTCTGTGCTGGGCTCCTCAGGGTGCTTCAGCGGTTAAAAAAAGACTATGACGGTCCGGTAGCTCAGCTTCCAGTGGATGGAGCTGAGGAGCCTTGTCTGTTCACCGGATGTGTGCACCTGCCCCGCCCCAGGGCTGACCTCTGCCATGGCACTGGCCACACTCTGGCAGCAGCCCAGCACCGCCATCGGAGGACCACCGGGTGACTTTGCCGTATCTGCTGTCTGTATCGGCTCCATGTCCCGCCCTGCCCAAGGCTCCCCAGAGAAAAGCCTCTGGCGGCAGGCGGGCGCTGGCCCTGGAGCCCTGCAGCGTGCCAAGAGGAGCCTCTTGCTAAGTCCTTACCATAATCCCTTCCCCTTCTCTCTTCGGGAACTGGGCATTCCCCGCGGCACCAGCCCGGCTCTGGCCCAGCGCCCTGAGGCCCCCGCCCTGGACTCCTCGCAGCCTGGCCTGGGGAGGGATACTTGCTCTGGTTGGTCAGACCTGGGTTGGACGCGGGCATGGCCCCTCTCCTCTTTAACCTGGGTGAGTCAGAGCTCACCTCTCTAGGGGTCCGTTTTCTCGTCTGCCCTGCTGTTGCAAAGGCCCCCAGGGAGCTCCCGCACAGGCTGGCCACTGTGGCTGCTCCAGCCTACTTGGCCCTGAACCCCCAATGCCAGGGGTGCCTTGCCCTCTGGCTGGCCATGCCTGAGACCCCCATGATGCTGCAAAGCAAGAGAACCAGACTATACCTCTACCTGGGACCTTGACTTGCTGCCTTGGGATCTCTCTCCACTTCCAGGTATAGGTTTGTGGCAGGTGGACCAAGGCCCCAGTCATGGTGTCCTCTGTAGGCCCCTGGGGGCACCCAAATATCCAATAAGCCAACTCCCCTAACAGACAAAGCAGGTGACTTGGGACCTCTGAGGTCCCACCACCTACCAGAGAAGTTCCTGGTAGCCAGCATGGTGGTGAGAATGGCGCCCTGCAACAGAAAAGAGGGGGCAGGGGACAGGGGGCCATGGGTGAGGGGAGGAGAGGCCCAAACTTTGGCCCCCACCCCCATCCATTTGTCCCTCCCCAGCCCCTGCCATCCAGGGCCCATCCCCCTCCCTGGAGCAGCCAGGCGAGCTGACTCGGGCCAGCAGGGCTTTGGGACAGGGCCACCACAGGTAGATATTAATAGGTCCCGCTGATGGCCCAAGGACGCCAACAGCAGGGGCTTTTAAAGGCCACGGAAGTGTCCTGCCCTTAGCATCAAGCCAGCAGACATGTCCTCACACCTGCGGCTGGGGACACCTCACCACAGGACCAGGTCGTCACCCCACGGCCCTGGGTTCAAAACTCCAGAGGGTTCCCAGTGTCGAGAATCCCTCCTCTGTCAGCCAGGGGTCGGGACTAATGGCCCTTCGGCTCTCCTGCTGTGTGACTCAGACCTGACTCGGGCCTCGCCGGGATGCGGAATCGGCCAGGCTCCCACGGGCAGGATCCCTGGTTCGCACATCCTGAGCCTTCCTCTGAGACACAGCTCCCACTGGGTGGTGTGGGGCACGGTTCTCCCGGCAGCCCCATGCCCACCCCAGGCCCACGTGCCCACCCTGAGCCACCACTCCAGGCTGGGAGCAGTAGGTGAGGAGGTTCCCAAGTAGCCAGGGCCTCTGCACCTCTCCGCATCACCCCCGACGTGCTGATGGCTCCTCTGTCCGGACCGGCCTCTCCAAGCTGGGCGAGGGCTAGACCTGGAGCTGGGCTGGCCTTGTGAGCACTCATGACCTGCCCAGAAGCCCACCTGGGTCCCACCGAACCTTCTGTGGGGCCGTGACCACGGTCTGGGTGTCTCAGCCCTTCCTCCCCACCTGGTCTCGTGCCCAGCCACGCCTCACCCACAGGGCCCTCCCCAACTGCTCTGAACCACGTGCGGCCACCCGAGGGCTCAGGTTCAACCTCAGACTCACACAAGTGGTTTTTCCCTCTGTGTGGGACATCTGCCCACTCTTCGCTCTGTATTCAGCTGAGACCTGCTTTTCCCTCGGAGTCTCAGCTTAAATGCCACTGGCTCCAGGAAGTCTCCCTGGATTCCATCCCTGAACCTTCCAGACCTGGGAATGCAGCTTCCCTGCCAGATCTTCCCCGCGCCTTGGGCTTGCCTGAGTGTGCACCCACCACTGCCCCCTACTGCCCAGTTACCTGTCTGTCTTCCCCACTGGACCAAGAGCTCCGCCAAGGTGGGGATGCCACCTGGTGTACTGCTAGTTCCCAGAGCCCAGCCCACTGCCCAGCATACAGTAGCTATTCAATAAATGCTCGTCGAATCAGTGAGGGACAGAACTAGTGAGCGAGTCTCTTAGCTTCAGATGAAACCCAGGCCACTTTTGGGCCATGTGCAGGGTGAGGACCTGTTACCTTCAGTTTCCTCCTGGCGTTGAACTTCTTCAGGCAGTCCACGGTCTCCTGTCTGTGCATGCAGGAGGCCACGGTGGACCGGTGCTGGGGGAGGAAGAGAAGATGGGGGTCAGTGCGAGGCGGGCTGCAGACGGGCCTGGCCAGGGTGCCCCCCATCCCCAGCAGGGCGTCTTCATGGGGATGTGGCAGGATGCTTGGGACCCGGAGCACTGCCAGGCACGATGCCAACCCATGATGGTCCTCACTTCCTCGTCACCCCTGACAAGCACAGTGGCATCGGAGGCCCTTGGGTTAGGCCCTCTTGGGCCCATGCTGGGGCTGGAGAGCCAGGGGCAGAGCCGGGCAGGACCTGGCCCCTGGGGACAGTGGAGCCCCCAGGAGGGGCCCTGCTGAGCCGAGCTCACCGAGATCCAGGGGTGCTTGAGGGCCTCGGCGGCCGTGATGCGTTTGGACGGGTTGATGGTCAGCATCTTGTTGATGAGGTCCTTGGCTTCTGGGGTGACAGTGTCCCATTCTGGTGAGGGGAACTGGAAGGGGCAGAGGGGCCAGGTTTGCCTAGCCTGCCCCAGGCCACCCCTGCGATCCCCCAGCCCCTGACTGGCAGGGGAGCAGGCAGGGGTCCTACTGCCCATCCACACGGGTATCCACAACCAGGAGGAGTTGGGGCTCCTCAAGGCAGTGACCCCTCTCGGGACCACAGTCCCCTGATCCCAGGACAAAGCAGAAGACGGCCAGCGGGAAAGGAGACCTCCCTCTGCTTTCTCATCTGGAAAGCCGCAGGCCAATGGTTTTAGCCCAGACTGGAATCAGAAGGCCCCAGGTTCAAGTCCTGGCTCTGCCCCCTGAGCTATGTGAGCCCCACAAATCTCAGGCCACCTCAAGCCATCTATAAGGATGTGGTGAGGCTTAAATGTGCATGGCCTGTAGCCTCACGGGTGTCAGCTTTGCAGGAGAGCAGTATAGCTTGGCAGTGAGAAGCACGGATGCTAGAGCTACACTGACTGGGTTCAAATCCCAGCTCTACCGTTTCTTAGCTGTCGGATCTCAGCAGTTACTTAACCTCTCTCTGCCTCCTGGGAAAGAGGATAACAGCAGAACACAGGGCAGAGATCAGAAAGTAAGGCATTCAGGAGAGGGCTACAGAAGTGTTAGCCATCAGTACTGATATGCAAGGGGAACACGAAATTAAGAGATCCGTTTATTTTAGTGCAAAAACTTGTGCAATGCACATAGAGTTTTTCATAAAAGGCATTGCCATGAACTTTTAGAAGACCCCTGGTCTAGGAGAGAAAGAGCTGCTTCCTGGACTATACTGTCCCCAGCTCCTCTCACCACTGTGGTGCTGCTTCGGCCCTCTGGGGCCCCACGTGGTCCTCCCCTGGCCCTGGCAGCCACCCTGGGGTCTGTGCCCTGCAAAAGCAGGCTTAGTGGGGGGCAGGAGGGAGGTGTCCTCAGGCCTCTGACCTCCTGCACCATGGCTTTCCCTGGAAAAGGATGGCAGGGTCTGGAGAGAGGGGCGACACTCACATCATAGGCGCCGGCCTTGATCTGCTGGTACAGGCGGTGCTGGTCTTCATCCCAGAATGGGGGGTACCCAACCAGCAGGATGTATAGGATGACCCCTGGGGAGAGGAGAGACGGACACATGGAAGCGATGGGAAGCCAGAGAGCAGGCCCAAGGCTCAAGTGGCCAGAGGGATGAACAAATCCTTGGCTGGACTCACCGCAGGCCCACAGGTCCACAGGCTTCCCATACGGGTCCTTGCGCAGCACTTCTGGGGACAGGTATCCGGGGGTCCCTGCAAACCCTGCTCCCCCGACACACAGACAGGCAGACACACACACAGAGGTTGCACATGAGTGACCCGGAGCGAGATCCTGCAAACAGGGGACGAGGTTGCCCTGGAGCTGGGGGAAACAGCCCTGCGCCCACGAGCTTCAGTTGTAAGCGGGGCCCAGGAAGCCAGCAAAGCCTCTAGAGCCCCTACAGCAAGGCCAACCATGTGGCACACCTGCCCCTGCTCCCCACTCCAGGGCCCATGGCAGACAGCTTTAATCAATTAGAGCTGCTTTCCCACCAGGAGTCACAGACTTCCTAACACACCTTCCTAGCAGCCACTACCAATCAATCGCTGGTCACCCTCAAGAGGAAGTGCACTTGCCAAGGCAGCTCCGGGCTGAGAGCTGAGCCCTCATCCACTCCCTGGGCCCCAGCAGGGGCTGGCCGTGGGCTCTCAGGAGGCCTAGAAAGGTAAGAGACCTGCCCAAGGAAGTTAGGGACACAGTTGGAAATTAGACTACTTTTCTGTAGCACTTGGGCTGTCAGAGGCCCTGTGGAAGCCCCGAGCCAGCATGGGGAAGAAGCCATGCTCTGTTGGAGCCCTAGCTGTGTCTCTGTGCCTGGCAAGATAGGCACTGCCCCTGGGCCCAGAGGCAGTGGGCCTCTGCTCCCCAAGCCTGGGCTGGCCCAGCAGCCATCTCCAGTGTCCTCCGCTCCAGCAGGGCCCAGGTTGGCCCCCGATGACCCCACCAGGCCACCCCCACTCACCAAACCACGCCTGCTGCTCCCCCTCCACCTCTATGGCCAGGCCAAAGTCCGCCAGCTTCACAGCAGCACCCTTGAGCTTGGAGGCCAGCAGCAGATTCTCCGGCTTCCCGGGAGGAGAGGGAGAGAGGGGAGGAAAGGTGAGCAGGCGCAGAGCCTCCCTCTGGCTGGCCTGGGTACCCCGCCCCCACCACGGGATCCCGAGCTCGGGTCCCAGAGAGGGGCCTTTCCTGCAGCCCTGGGACATCTGGCTTCTACAACACAGAGACCCTCCCTTCCTCCTCTGGCCAGGCCTCCTGGGCCTCTGCTCAGGAGTTGGGCTGGTGTGGAGGGGGGAGGGGGGAGGGGGGAAGGGGGGGCGGTGTTACAGCCACCGCCATAATTTAAGGACGTATAATAAGGAAGAGGCAATGACATTTCTTGGGCCCCTGCTGTGTGCCAGCACCTACTGTGTGCCAGCTACCGAGCTAAGTGTTCTGTGAGCATCGCTTCATTTGTCGTCCTGACAACTCTTTGGGGTTGGGATTATTATCTCTGCTTCATTTCCCATAGAGGCCTTCGTCCTTCTCTAGAACAGTCTTGCTTAAGTCCCACCTCAGGCCCTTTGTACTCTCTGCTCCCCTTGCCTGATTTGATCCCCGCCCCTCCTCCAGGCCTTACACAGCTGGCTCCCTTCTCTTTGTCCAGCTCTCAATCTCCTGTCACCTCTTCAAAGAGGCCCTCCGTGACTACCCCACCCGAAGGAGGAGGGTGGCTGTTTGGTACTGCAGGTGAGATGCCTCTTAGGCTGGGGTGGGTGTTGTGGCGTGAGGGTAAAGCTACCGCCTGCAATGCCATCATCCCCTATGAGCGCCAGTTCGAGTCCTGGCTGCTGTACTTCCTATCCAGCTCCCAGCTATTCTTCTGTGAAAAGCAGCAGAAGATGGCCCAAGTGCTTGGGCCCCACCCACCCATGTGGCAGACCTTATAGAGGCAGGGTGTGGGCATACAGCAGGCATTTAATGGGTGTTTGTCCGCTAAGCGCCTGGATCATGTCACACAGCAGGGAAGCCACAGATTCCGAATGAAGGCCAACTCTGCCTGCACGTCACTCCCTCTGCACTGCGGGGCGCTGTGGCCTGTGCTCAGGCCTCCGACCGCCCAGCTGCCACCTTGAAGCCTGGACCCCAGTTCAGCCCCTGAAGTTCTTCAACTTCCTGCTGGTCCCCTTCCACCCTGGGACTCAGGATGGAGGGAGTATGGGCTTCCGATCCCAGCACTGCCCCGTCTGTGCTGTGGGACTTGAGCAAGTTCTGCTACGTCTCTGTGCCTTAGCTCCCACTCAGGAAAATGGGGCTGCTGGCAGTGTGCCGGGGTGGCCCCGCTGAGTGATTCGCCTGCACGGCGCCCGGGGCAGCCTGCACTGTGTGCTCGGTGAGCGTTAGCGCTCATGTTTTCTGCTTAGAGATGGGTTCAGAGGTCCAGGAAAGAGCTGGTTCCAGGCCTTCCCCAGGGGGGGCCTTCTGAGGGTCCCACCTCTGACCTTTCACTGCCAAAGCTAGGCTGGACCCAAACAAAAATAGCTCCCTCCGCCTGGCTCGCCAAGGCCTCCCCTGTACTCTGGGGACCGTGTCCCTGGCATGTCCTGGGTCTCGGCTGTGGCTGTCCTGCCCTGATTTGATGAATATGCCACTAATTAGTGTATCCAGAATGGCCTAAATTTGGGCCACCTTGCCTCCTGCCTTCCTCCCGTGCAGGGGCTGTGGCTGTAATGGGGACAGGCCCTTGGGGAGCGCTGCCCTGCCGTCCGGCCAGCGAGTCTAACTTGCCTGGGGTCTAACCCAAGCCCCAGGGAGCTCACCTAGGGCACGGGTGAGACACCGTGGATTGTCTGGGACACAGGAGAATGGGGGTTCTGCTCAGAGGAACTGCACCAACCAGAGTGTGCCCAGGGAGGGAGCCCCAGGGGAGCTGGGGTTAGACCCGCAGCCTGCAGAGTACCCAGGAACAATAACCAAGCCACCCAAGCCCTGCCCTGGGCTGCAGACCTCATCTCTGTGGGCTTCGCCAGGGCAGAACTGCACTCGGGGCGAAGCCCCCACAGCAGGAGAGACCCGAAGCACGTTTCCCAGGGGTGCAGGGGCTGCCCCGGGGGAGGAGAAGGCATCTGTGCTGCGGTCAGAGAGAGGTTCCCTGCATACCTGGCCGGGCTGCCCCAGAAGGGGCTGTGCAGAAGCAGGTGCAAGACTGAGTGGCCACAGGACCGGGGCTGGAAGGCCAGGGCTCTCTCATGCTGACTCAGCCACAGCTGAACGGCATGTCCTGAGGGAGATCCCTTGGACCTGCAGGCCTCAGTTTCCTATTCTGCAAACTGGGGGCAACACGAGCTGCCAGCCGCTGAGGCCCCCCCACCCCCAGCACGGGGAGATGGAGGAAGTTAGTACTGACACGGCAAGGCCGATCTCAGATGCCGCACCTGCTGAATCTGTCAATCTCCTCCCTTAAGTGGGGAGAGGGGGGACCCCGAGTCCTGCTGTTCTTCTCTCCTGGCCTGCCAGAGACCAGCAGAAGGGCCATCACCCTGCCTGCTGCCGCAGTGTGTACCTGCAGGGCAACATCTCATCCAAAGTGCTCACCAAGTGCCCCCACCCCGAGGTTGCCACGACAACCCCCAGCACAGACAAGCTGAGGCCCAGGGTGTCCCTGGGTTGGGACAGGGGCCCAGCCTGCCTCCTCCCCAGCCTCACCACAGCCGGTCTTGGGGGTCTGACTGCCTCTCATCTGGCCTGGCACTAAGCACCTGGGCTGGGGATTGGGCCACCTGGGGCCCAAACCCAGGGGATGCACCTTCCTTAGCTCACTTTCTTCATCCGGCCTAGCATAGGGAAAGCAAAGGGAGTGTGGTCGTCCGCAGCTGAGCAGGAGGGAAGTGCAGGGTGGGTGTGTGGGGCGGGGACCCCGAGGGCCACGCGCACCCCCCCCAGCAGGCTCACCTTCAGGTCCCGGTGCACCACCCCCATCTGGTGGCAGTGCAGCACGGCCTCCAGGATCTGCTGGATACAGTGACTGGGCAGAGAGAGCAAGGGGTCAGGGTCAGGGCCAAGGGCAGGCCTTCCTTGCCCCCGCCCCCGGCGTCATGGCCAACCACAAACAGCCCTCACCTGGCATCTGCCTCACTGTAATACTCCCGGGCCACGATGTCTTCAAACAGCTCCCCGCCAGTGACCCTGGGGAGACAGGTTGAGAATCAGCCTCTCCCAGAGACCCCAGAGGCGTCTGCAGGAGGCTAAGGGCGGAGCCAGGGGACCTCAGAAGTGACCCTGCTGCAGCCCCCTCCTGTCTCCCAGCACACCCTTCTGCCAACACCCTCTCCTCTCCCCACTACTCATGGCTTCCTCCCCAACTGGGCCCAGACAGGGTGGAGGGGCAGGCACCCTGGGGTGAACACATCACTGGGATCATTGGGTTCCTGGTTTCCAAGTCCTGTTTAGTTTGGTTGCTTGCTTTGCTCTTTGCTTTGGAGTCTTACTTTGTGGGAATGTCTTTGGGTTCCTAGCAACACCGAAGGGGAGGCACAGAGACTTCCCACGCATGCCCTGCCCCACACCCATGCAGTCTCATGGGCTGAGCTTTACTGACAACACCAGGCCGCTGCTGACTTTTGCTGGCAGCCCAGGAACCACTAAGGCCTGTCATGTCATACGGCTTTTCTTTCCATTGACTGGCTTTGTAAAAGTAAGCATGGTTCAAAAGGAAACATCTCATTCAGTTTGCAAAGGACAGTGGCGCTGTCCGCAAATAGAAGAGAAACACAAGTAAACACACGATGCACGTTGCAAGGGGTCGTTGGCATCTTGGGAAAGCCAATGTGCGTTGCTTGGTTGGAGGCCTGGCGCAGCTGGGGAACTCGGGGACCCCTCCGGCCAAGGGGCTCATCCCAGGGCGGGGCCCAACTCACAGGTCGAAGATCAGGTAGTGGTGTCCCTCCTCAGAGATGCTGTCGTGCAGGCGGACTGCAGGGCCAAGGCAGCTGGTTACACCCAGACACACACTCCCACCCCAGCCCTCCCGCTCACCTCTCCGAGAGCCCGCTGCTGGCCACGGCCTGTGTGCCAGGGCCTTCAGGAATTACCCAGAGAGGCTTGGCCTTAAAGACTGAAGGCTCTGTTTGATCAAAGCTGGGTCCCTTCTCCCACCCTGTTTCGTCGATGCGCAGGCAGGAGTCTTGGAAAGAGGCTGCAGCTCCAACCATGGACACCTCCTAGCTGTGTGACCTTGGGCAAGCTGCTAGGCCTCTCTGAGCCCTAGCCTTTCACAGCCTGGACGGTAAGACTGAAACTCCTGGATTTGTAGTTGCCCTGCGGATTCCATGCTGGCCCTGAACTGACACCCCTGCTCTGCCCGGGGGTCTGGGACACAACAGAGGCAAAGGTGGGAGCTGGTGGTCCCTGAGAACAGAAGCAAAGCCCCCAGGAATCCAGAGCTCCCCAAATCACCCCCAGGCTTTTGAAAGGAAGGGCTGAGTGAGGTCTGCAGCCCAGGGCAGGGCTTGGGTGGCTTGGTTATTGTTCCTGGGTACTCTGCAGGCTGCGGGTCTAACCCCAGCTCCCCTGGGGCTCCCTCCCTGGGGGCCGCCTGTCAGCCAAGGGCAAGTTCTTGCAATCCTTCCCTGTGCCACAACAGAAAACCTGGGGTGCTGGCTCCGTGGCTGGTGATCCCGGCACAGCGGAAAACCACACAGCTGCTAATGCCACTGCTTCGCGACCATCTCCAAGGGATGCTGTTCCATAAAAGAGCAAAATACAAATGGGATGCAGAGTTCTTTTTAGGAAGGATGTGATCATGCTCACAGGTGACCCAAGTCTCCCTGGAAGAATGCACAGCAGGGGACCTTGAGGGGCCTTTGGGGAGGGGAATGGGGGGTTCTGGGGGGCTCACGTTATGAAATTTTTAGAAATTTTTTTATTTATTTGAGGGGCAGACACACACGCACACACACACATGGGTCCCCTCCACCGGTTCACTCCTCAATTGCCTGCAACAGTCAGGGACCAGGGCTGGGCTGGGCCCAAGGCGGGAGCTGGAAACAGTCCAGGTCTCCTCTGAGGGTGGCAGGGACCCAACTTCTTGTGTCATCTGTCACTGCCGCCGCCCAGGGTCTGTGTCAGCAGGAGCCGGAGCTGGGACTTGAACCCAGGCACTCGAATACAGGACGTGGGTGTCCTAGCCAGGGTCCTCGCCACCAGGCCAAATGCTCGCCCCCACACTCCCTTTCTGCTGTAAACCCCAGTGCCATTTGACATTTGCTGTCTGATGTGTTTCTGACTCAACATTGAGTCTCCTGGATTGTTTGTGGCTCTCACATGGGCATACAAAGCTCAGAAGGTAGCCTGAGAGGCAGGCGTCAAGTACTCTCGTGGTTGTGCACAGAGGAGGGAAGTCAGGGACCAGAGAAGGGGCACGAGGGAGATACAACTTGAAACAGAAATGGTTGACCGATGACGCCTGTTCTCACTAATAACTCACAGATGGCTGTGTTCAAGCAGAACCTGAAGAGCACATATGATATAATCCTGCTTCCGTTTCTTGTCAACATTCTATTATTAAGAATTTCCAACATCCAGTTAAATGAATTCCCCTATACCCCAGGGTTCTGTCATTAATGTCTCCTCCAGCTGCTTTATTGCATTTCTATCGATTCCTGTGTCCACTAATCTATTTTCACTTTTTAGCGCATTTCAAAGTTAAGTGCGGGCTGCGTGTTGTAAGTGGACCCGTGAATCTAACTGTGCTTTGTGTGTGTGGAACCCAGGACTGGCGCCCTCTCAGCCCCTCCCCAGTAAGGTGGTGAGCCATTCCCCGGCTGTGGGGGACGGGGGTTGCTGGCGGCTAACAGCCCCTGCCTGCCTGTCCCAGACTCTGCTTCTTGGCCACCTGGCCTGACGTGACCAGCACAGGTGAAACAGATGTGCGGGTCACGCCCCATAGGGACGCAAGCTCTGGGGGGCGGGGCCGCAGCAGAGACTTCAGGGGGTGCTGTCTCCCCATCTCACTACAGGAAACTTGCACAGTTGAGCCTTCAGGTCGATTCTGGGGGGGTTGGCCTTTTTCAGCACACTTTGGGGTCGGCGGTCTTAACTTCCCCTTGCTGAGCGCGAGACACCCTGAGGACCCAAGTTGTAGCCGGAATCCTCTCTGATAGGATTTCTAGAGCTGATGTTGAGGTGCAGCCGGTTAAGCCCCCACTGGGGCACTGACAACCCATATGGGAGCATCAGTCTGAATCCCAGTTGCTCTGCTTTCTATCCAGCTCCCTGCTAACGCACCGGGGAACTCAGCAGAAGATGGCCCGAGTATTTGGACCCCTGCCACCCATATGGGAGACCCAGACGGAGCTCCTGGCTCCTGGTTTTAACCTGGCCCAGCCCTGGCTGTTGCAGCCTTTTGGAAAATGAATCAGCAGATGGAGATATTTTTTCTCTGTTTCTCCCTCTCTCTGTCACTCCACATTTCAAATAAATAGAACAAATATTTTAAGGGCCTCTAGAACTGAGTCAACAGCCCATTGGGAGGAGCCCCCAAACGACTGAAGTCCCAGATCTACCGTCTCTGGCCAGGGGCCCCGAGGCTCCGGGAAATGGGCAGAGCTGGGAGTGGACACACCCTTGGGTGTGCCTTGTGCTGCCTGTGTAAAGCTGCCCCTCTGAGCAGCCAGGTGAGGGCCGCTCAGCTGGGTTTCAGCAGCGTCCCACCAGCACGACCATGCCTCTGTGCCCGAGAGGGCTCAGAATCCGACCTTGGAGCCCAAGACTGCCTCTCCCAGGCCACTTTCACACATGAAGTCTCCCATCCCGCCAGGGAAGCAGCTCGGCCAGAATCCGAGGGCGCAGGCAGCATTCAAGGGCTACAGAACTGTCCCACCTCCTGGGAAGTGAGGCCACTGAGTTTGCCCACTGAGGCAGCTGTCACTTCTGCCTTTCTGAGGTATGATCCTAGAACAAGCAAAACCACAGGCTGCTGTTCACCGTGTGACTTGATTCGCAGATTTCTGACCTTCCTATGATATTTCCAACAGCTGCCGTGCCTGCCCCGGAAGCTGGATGGCTCCCTCGACACCGCCCTTGAGATGGCCACTTGGGAAAGCGAAGAAAAAGACTGAAAACGTGGGCTCACTCCCAGATCCACCTCCTGCACACTGTGGAGTTCTGGGCAAGCGACTTCAGCTGTCTGCACCTCCGTCCTCACAATGTCGCTACTCCCATTGGACGGCTACAGGGGAGTTAATGCGATGACCCTTGGAAAGCATTGAGCGCAGTGCCAGGTGCTAGGAAGGGCACACTAAATGAAGACACTGTCATCTTCATCATCAACCGATCGACTCTCTTTCCCTGCCCCAGGTCATCCACTGATCTTCTCCATCATCCCTAACATGGTCCAAGTCCCTGGGGTTGTGGTTGTGGCCCACTGGCAGGAGGTCACAGCACGGACAACCTCAGGCAGGCTCCTGACTGCAAAAGCTTTGGGCATGGCACCAACCTGTGCTGAGCCAGGGACCTCCCAGCCAGCTCTCCTTGGGGCTGGGTGATGGCCACACATGGGCAGCAGCCAGGAGGGCTGGAGAGGACCTGGTCTGATTCCTCCGGGCACAGACTCACCTCCCAGAATCTGCACCTGCGTCTGCACCTCCTTGCATTTCTCTGGGAAAATTATAACCTACTTGGAAGTGAGATGCGTGGAGGCCCAGGAAGGTCCTCTGTGGACCCTCCCAGCCCTGGCAATGGCTCAGGGCTCCTGTGCTACGTGCTCAGCTCTGCTGCGCCAGCAGCCACCCCCACTGCAGCCCCAGCCCCCACCCTCATCTAGCCCGATCATCTCAGTGCCTAGGAGAGGCTTTGGCATGGGCTGGGTCATCAGATGCACTTGACATCGGGTGGGTGAGCGAGTGAAGGAGAACTTGACCCAATGGCAACGATGCTGGAGATGATGGCTACCGTGTCCGAGCTTTTGCCACGTGCTAAGTGCGCTACCTGCGCCATCTCATTTAACCCTCCCAATGGTCCTAGGAGGTGAGTAGGAGCCTGCAGGTGAGGGGGAAGGAGGTTCATGGCCTGTGCCAGCTCAAACAGCTGGCAGATGGCAGAGCCAGGAAGCCTGGTGTGTCTGATTGCAAAGCCATTCTTTCCGTCACCCTGCACTGGTGCCTGCCCCAATGACCCAAGCACACAGCTGTTCTGCAGAAAGGTGGAGAGTGTGGGAAGGGAGGCAGCTGACGCTAACAAAGCAGTGGCCTCGGGACTCTCATTCTGCTATGCTCTACTTCCTCATCCCCGTCCTGGGAGGGGGGTATGGCTTCAGGGTGGTGGAGCAGCATGTCCTATGTCACACAGCAATTAAGCAGCAAATCTAGGACTTGAGCTGCAGTCTGTCCGCTCCATAAGGCCTCCATAACTCACTGCTCCCCATTATAACTGGGAGAGAGAGGGAGGGAGGCCCACATAGCAATGACCTGAGCCTGCTGTGATTATGGGCGCACACATACACTGTCCGCCTCCTTCCCCCGTGGGATTTACAATCTCTCACTAACCCCTCCGTCAAGCAGGTGGGGAGCGGGAAGCCCGCAGGGAATGGGCAGCAATGTTCACTGCCCCACAGGGAGAGTGTGAGCAGGGCAGGAAGCGGGGTCCTCTCGGGGTCCCTCCCTGCCAGGCTGGGTTGCCTTGTCCCTTCTGCACGCTCTGCGGACTGTGGCTGCCGCCTGTGCGGGGAAGGGAGGTGCCCCGTGGGTATAAATAGCAGGCGCAGAAGCTCGGCTCCAGCAGCAGTTAACCCCTGGGGCCCTGGGACGGAACCGCTGCCCTCCCGAGGGAGCAGGCGGAGAAGGGGTAGTGGCTGTGGGGGGAGCCGTCCTCAGACAGCCCCTGGGCTCTGCTCCCAGGTGTGTGGTGGTCTGAGCCAGCAGCCCTGGCAGACTGGGACCTCAGGCCTGGCCCAGCCCCTCGGAAGCAGCAGGACACACAGGTGGCTCAGAGAGGGCGCAGCTCCCACCAAGGTCACACAGCCGGTCCCTGGCTGGGCTAGATCTCAAAGCTGCACTTCCTGCCGTCATGACTCAGATCCCCCACTGGCAGGCAGCTGCCGCCCAACTACATGGGGCGGCCGGGCAGTGAGGTGCTGAGGCAGCGCCTGTCCTCAGGGGGCGGCCGGGCTCAGTCCAACCCCGGGACAGGGCCCAGTCCAGGGCTTGCCTCTGAGACGCCGTTGGGCAGGGCCACGATACCAGGCCCCTGTAGCTTGGGAGTGGGTTGGAGGAGTGGGCCACGCCTCTGGTCAAGGCCCTGCTTCCCGCTCCCCACCCCAGGCCTATTTTCATCTCTGGGAGTTTTCCCGAGACAGCTTTTCCGAGGGAGGCTGTGGCAGTGTGGGATGGGCGGAAAGGCCCTCTCTTCACCTGCCCCCGAGCAAGCTGGTCTGGGAGCCGTGTGGAAACCACAGACAACGCCCCCCCCAACCCCCAGATAAGCCAGTGTGGGCGGGGCGGGGCTCACCGATGTTGGGGTGCTTGAGCAGGCGGCAGATGCGGGCCTCGCGCTCCAACTTCTGATGGTCTGCAACACAGATGCCAGGGTGAGCCCAGGTGAGACAGGAGGCTCCACCCTCCGGCCTGCCCCTTATAGCCTCTGATCACCCCCACGGAGTGGGGGGGGGGGCAGGGCCTGGAGGGTGGGAGGTGTCTTGCAGCGGGAAAGAGGGTTTCAGAGTTCAGGCCTGGGTTTCAGAGACTCAGGTAAGTGCCTCCCCTTTTCTGGGCCTCAGCAATGAGGCATCCCCAAGTCCCGTCCCGCAAGTCCAAGCTCTATGCACCCTGGAAGACCCCAGGTCAGGACCCTGCTGCTGCCTCCCCCAGGCTGCCTGAGCACTCAGCCCTCCAGCCAGACCCAGCGCTGCAGGTCACCTCTCCAGCACTGCCTGCCCCGCTCCGTCACTCTGGGAGATGACAGCCCCTGCAGCTCTTAGCCGGGAACATTTCCTCCCAGCCTCCCACCTGCCACTCACTGGCCATCATCACCCATTCCCGGCTCCGGGCAGCCTGCCCTGACTGCAGGGCTGGCAGGGGCCCCTCTGTGCTTTCTGGGCCCCAGGACAGCAGGTGCCACCCTATTCCCTGGGCATCTACATCCCTCAGGACAGGGCCTCTGTGGTGCCCCTAGCCTCCCCCTGAGCGCCTGGCATGCAGTCGGAATGGAAGGACCGATGACCGAAGGGGTGAACCTCTCTGAGAGTTATTGTCCCTGGAAGAGTTGTGTGCTATCTCAGAAGCCTCTTCCCTCTCAAAGCAGCCTGGGACCAGGGACTAGGGCCCCAGAGAACCTGCTTTGCCAACGCTCACTGTTACAGGCACTGATTGGTTGAAGGAAGCACATAATTGTGCCACTCTTTGCAATGCTGTCATTTTCTAACATCCAGAGATCCTCCAGACAGGTGGTGTCTGTTTCTCCACCAGGGGGCTTTGCCTTGCTGGGCAGAACCTGCAGGTGGTAGCCTCGGAGCTGGCCCCGGGCTCCCACACCTGCCCCCAGGCTCCCAGGACCTCTGTCCAAGTCTCCTGGGTCTCCTACCCACGTGGCAGGGAGGCCTGGTTCAGGAGCTGCCACCTGTGGTCCCTGTCTCTCAGGTCGCAGCCCCATGGAAGCCCCCACAGCAGGGGCCGTGGGCATCAGAGGGGTCTCCAGCCTGAGCCAGCTGAGGCCTCCGTGGTGGCTGAGCTGGGCCGGAAATACCTTTCCCAACTCCCTTTTTGGTGCTCTTCTTACAACTTGGTAGTTAATGCCTTCATTTTAACAACTACGCAGCAGAAGTGGAAGTGCTCATAGGGGTAGAATACTGGCCGCGTGCCAGGCGCCGTGGGGTGCTCTTTCCATGCCTCCCAGGCCTTCACCAGGGAGGGCCTCGGCAAATTCTGCCTTCACAGAGATGAAAACAGGGGCTCTGAGAGGTGAAGTGCAGGCCCCAGTCACGCCCGCAGGGAGCAGTGGAGGCCGCCTGGGGTCCGGACATCAGCCTCCAGGGCCGGGCTTCAGACCCGCTGCTGCGCTGTTCTGTGCACCTCAACTCATCACCAGCACCGCTCCTGCCCCCCGCCCACTGACCGGACTTCAGGGACAGCCAGGACGGCCTCTCCAGAGCTGCAGGCACCACGGGGGGTGACGAGCATGGAGGAGGTCGCAGCCCCTGGTGCTGGCCTCCCAGCTCCCCTTCTCCTGCGCCCTTCCCAGGGCCATCTCTGGTTGTCCTTCAGGGACGGTGGAAGGCAGGATCAATACTGAAATGAGGCTTTGCCACCAGCAGGGCCATCATGTCCAGTTCTGTTTGCAGCGGCTCAGCTCCCCAGCTGAAGCAGGGGGGAGGCAGGGCCAGGTTGGGGGCATCCCCTCGGTCCCCCTGCCTCCCTGGCTTCCTCCATCTCCTCTGGGGCAGGGCATGCTGATGCCACACCGGGATGGCCAAGAGCCCTCTGTGGGGCTGAAGAAGACAGGACCCTACTCTATATCCTGGGCCCCACCCCTCAACACAACCAGAAATCGGGTGGGCCAAGGTCAGGCCTACTGGATGGGCAGGAGCCTTCCAGCCTAGGCTACCCAAGCAGTGAGCCAGGGGCCCACATCTGGAATCTTCATGCCTTCTCGGGAGCAAAGTGACACTAAAAAAAACTGAAAGAACAAAATATTGGTCCTGCAACTTTGAGCTTGTCTGGAAATCCCACTGCTGGAAATGCTAGGAACCCAGTGTTTCCATAAATTTTATCCTCCTCCTGTGCATGGTACAAGTACCCCGTGCTGTAATATTCACTGCTAAAAGCATTAATCTGTTGAAGGAAACTGTATACATTATACAATAATTTTGTCACTCTTTGCAATGTCTTCATTCTCCAATATATAGAAGACATTTCCCCACCTCTGAGGCTTTGCTCTGTGGTGCAGAAGGGGCACTGAGCCCCGTGAGACAGGATAGTCCCTTTATCAAAGTCACCTGTCAGGGTAGGGAGAGCTCCGAGGACCTACACCCCAGCTCCCCCCCCCCCACCCAGCCAACCGTCCCTGCCCCCAAGGTCCTGCTACTCCCCAGCATCAAACTCCCCGCCTGCCCCAAGCAGCCTCCCACTGTTCCCAGTGGAGGGGCTGCTCCCAGCTCAGGCAGGGCCCTGGGGGGCATCTCTGAGGACAGCAGGACGCCAGGTCCTGTTCCTCCCCCCACCCCTTGCCTGCCTGCTAGAGCCTCTGCCCTTGTGACTGCACTTTCTCCTGGGCCCTGCCCTGCCCAGACTTCACCACAGCCCACAGGACCCCAGTGGACCCTGCCTCATCCCCACACAGGCCTCCTTTCTGGCCCTAGGCACACTGAGCTCCCTTCCAACCCCAGGGCCTTTGCACTCGCTGTGCCCTCTGCTGGAATGCTTTTCCCCTGGGTCTTCTGACAGCTGCCATCGCTTCCTCCTCATTGTGTCCTAGCACAATGCCACCTCCTTAGAGGCTGCCTAAGTGTGTCTCTCCCACCCCATCTCCTCCCCATTACCCTTATTTTTTTAGAGCACTTAGCATGAGTTGCAACTACCCAGCTTATTTAGGTGTTCAACGCTCTGCTCAGCCCCATTACCTAGAAAGCAGGCACAGTGAGAGCCAGACCCCGTCTGTTGGTCACCCTTGGCATTCCCAGAGCCCGGCACGGAGCTCTAGGCAGCCTGTCCAAGGTCCCGGTGTGAACAAGTGCAGCACCGGATTTCAGTCCGTGTTCATAATTAGATACTACATCACTTGCCACTCTAGTAACTAATTACTGCATGAACCATTGCACCCGCTCAGCAGAGTCCCCCAGCGCTGAGAAACCTGAGGACAGCTAGGAGTCTCCAGTCGCCTGCTAGCTACCTGGGGCGCTTGCTCCTAACGCCCAAACGACATCTTGGGAAGCTCCGCTTTCTCTGGGTGGTTGGGCCACCTCCAGGGCATCGGGGTTAAGGGCACTGCCTTGCCCGGAGCTCAGGAGGGGGTGGGTGGACGTTTCAAGGGGAGCTCCCTGGGGCCAGGAAGTCCCAGCAGGGCAGGGCCCAGGAGGGAGTGCAGTCACAAGGGCAGAGGCTCTAGCAGGCAAGCAAGGGGTCGGGGGAGGAACAGGACCTGGCGTCCTGCTGTCCTCAGAGATGCCCCCCAGGGCCCTGCCTGAGCTGGGAGCAGCCCCTCCACACGCCGGAAGCAATGTGGGGCCGGCAACTGGACAGCACCAGCCGTGTCTCTGGGTCCTACAGACCCAGTCCTGTCAACTCTTCCTGTGCACGTGTGAGGAGGCCGGCGCTCACCTGGCTGGGACCAGCTCGCACCCTGTCCTGGCTCCCAGTCCTCCCAGTGGCAGGAGCTTGGACCTCCTGGACTCAATCCAATCCCCAGCACGGGGGGTGGGGGCAGGGGTGGAGGAGCTCAGGCAGCTGCTTTTTTGTTTTTCTTTTTCCCCAAAAAAGGCTCCTGGGGGATTTGGCAGGCATCAGGACAAGCAAAATTTTTACTTTTCATTTCGCTTTTCTATGGTTTCTTTGAGTTGTTTACATTATGAGCATTTTTTAAAAGCTGGGTTTGAAAATGTCTCCGGGTTTGGGAAGCACTTTGCTAGAAGGGGCCAGGCAGGCGGGGTAATGGGGAGCCCCTGCTCCCTTGGAGGGGTGGAGAGATACCCCGGGTGGGCACAGCCCCTGCTGGGAGCTTCCAGAATTCACTGGGAGCCCTGGCAGCAGAGGTGCAGAGCGTGCTGCCGAATATCCAGCGTGCACCCCCCGGAGGCTCCCAAGTGGCAAACAAAGGAGGCTGCCACAAGGAGCTCGGCGGCTCCTCTCCCGCTGCGGAGGAGAGCGCTGGCAGCCGGCAGACTTCTGGAATGTTCCATGGCACCCTGCCACTCACCTAGGCCTGGGCCATCTTTCTCCCAGGACGTCAAAGACAGACAATTGCCAGAGACACGGAGCTGGGTGGTCAGTGCCTGGTACTACTGAGTCTACCTCTCTCTTCTACACCTCTGTCCCTGAGTGTGTGTGTGCATGACAGTGTGTGTGTGAGTGTGTATGGACGTGTGTGTGCATGAGTGTGTGTACACATGTGTGAGAGTGTTTTGGATGTGTGTGTGCATGATAGTGTGTGTATGAGAGAATGCGTGTGCACATGTGTGAGAGTGTGTATGGATGTGTGTGTGTGCATGAGTGTGGTGAACTGGGGTCCCTAGCGTCCAGGGTGGACCTCCCTCCCCTAGGACAAGCTGGGCCGTCATCCCCACATCCCGACTCCGTCCCTGTTCCCGCTGTAGCTCAGGGACTGGGTCACCGCCTGGGTCACTGCAGATGTGAGCTCACAGAGGCCAACAGACAGCAGTATGGGAGGCAGCAATGGCAAGGCCCCCCAGGCTCTGGCCACGAGGCCGGGCTTCTGCCAGCCTTCCTGCCACCCTGGCGCTTGCCGCTGGCTCTGACTGCAGCCCTTCCACAGCCACGGGGTGCCACGTGGTCCTCGCAGACCCCCAGCTCCACCCCTCCCTGTCCTGGGGGCTGAACGTCATCTCTCTGCAGGGCTGGGGGGAGGGGGTGGCAGGGAGGTGACGAGGAGAAAGTGCTGAGCTGCAGGCGTCGCTGAGCCTGAGATGAAAGGCAGCACCGTGCAGTCCAGCACAGGGCATGCTGCGAGGCCTGCGGGCGCCGCGTGAACAGCCTGTACCAACCGTGCAGGACCTCCGTGAACCTCACACCTGCTGGGCCCTGGTCCAGACGCAGCTGCCGCTGGACACTCCGCCAGCTCCGTGCGTGGTGCCTACCATCCTGTCTGTGCCAGGGGCTGCACAGCCCACACAGGCACCCACCTCACCCAAAAGATCCCTCCACCACCAGGCACTCCCCAGGGCGGCTGCTACACCATTTCCTTTGGGGTGAGGATTGGCATCTTTGAAAGTAGCTCCCTGCACCACTCTGACCGTGGTCACCACCATCGCTGCCCCAGCCACACGCTGATGGTGAGAGTCTCCCGGGAAGGCTTCCCCAGGCTTTCCCATGTGAATCACCAGGGCGTCTTGCTAGAATGCAGATTCGAGATGTTTAAATCTGGGGAGCTGGGGACCTCAAAACTGTGTTTCTAACAATCCCCAGGGCTGCAGGCGCTGCTGGTCCAGGCCATAGAGTGGTGATTCCCAACTTGTCTACAAATTAGAATGACCTGGCTGTTTTTTCCCCAAAACCCAGGTCACAGACCAGACCCAGTATTCAGGGGCCAGAGAGTAGGGTGTTGTGGAAATGGAGCACACTCCCAGCATCAGGGGCTCTCCCAGGTGCTGGGCACAGAGCAGTGAGGGAGAACCCCGCCCTCCTAAACAAGGAGCCAATAGGCAAATAGGTCTAGGCCGGGGCAAGCCAGGAGGGACATGGACAGTATAGATAGAGAGAAAAGGGAGAGGACCCCCCCCATGAGGAGTTCAGGAGCACCTCTCCAAGGATGTGACCGTGAGCTGATCGCGCAGGCAGTGTACGGGCCGGGCTGGGGCACTCGGGCTAAGGCAATGTCAAGGGCAGAGGTGAGGAGATGGGAAGCGAGGAAGATGGAGGCATTGGGAAAGGAAGTCCTGCCTGGCCTGGCCCCCAGCCCCAGACTCCCCAGGAAGGCACAAGGGAGGGGCATATTCTCATAACGCCCTTGGGGAGAAGAGCTCCTACCCCAGCCACCGGTGTCACCCAAGAGGACAGATGCAGGTCCTGAGTCTGAGGCCAGAGGCAGAAGGAGGGGGGACGCCGGGGGACCCCCGCGGGGCGGGGGTGGTGGTGTGCAGCAGCCCCTACCTCTGGCTGAGAGCTTCTTGGTGTTGATGATCTTGGCGGCATACTCCTGGCCGGCCAGCACCTTCACACAGCGGCGCACGACGGAGAAGGCTCCCCTAGGACAGCAGAGACGACAGAGGCGGTGAGGGGGACCCAGGGCTGTGCGCCCAGGGAATGCAGGCGTGCACGCAGCCACACCGTGCCAGGGAGGGGACCGCCATCACAGCGGCCCAAGCTCGCGGAGGCTGCCTGGCCCAACTCAGGAAAAGGGCCGGGCCAGAGAGACCGAGAGAGGGACCCAGACGTGCCTTACCAGAAGCTTGGCCTCATGTGACAGCCGCCTTCCAGGGGCGTCAAAAGTCAGGCTCACCCAGGGCCCAGAGTCTCTCCCACGTCCAGTGGTGCGGCACTCTGCCTGCTCCTTTACCCCACCCCCCCGCTTTCCGTATCCGTAAATAACAAATCTCGGAGATCCTCTTTCTAGATCAGAACACAGACAGCCCTCAGGGCACAGCATGTAACTCTGGGGCCTCCTCTGCTTCGCCTTGCCAGTCACTGCTGATGGACACTTGGTCTAGTTCAGTTCACAGGTGTGATAAATAGCAGGTGCACGACTAACCTGATGCAGGGGTACTTCAAAAGGCTCATGGAAAAACGGGGCGAGAAGATAAGTTTATGTGTAAAACAATTCGGAGATTCATGGATGATTGTTTTCATAATACACATTTTCTCTGAACATTTCAAAAACCCCTCGTGGGGTGTGGTCAGATTTCCCACTAGACCCAAGAAGACAAATGCTGTGTTTTCTCTGACTTGTGGCCAGCGTACGGAGTACAAAGAAAGGAATGTATATGAGTGAAACTGACACCTTGAAATGTGATTGTTTAGGGCCCTTGTCTATGCTCCTGCAGAAACTGTGGTCTTTCTACTCTCTATTTATTGCATTCTTTACTCACTGGAGGATTAAGTCCATGACTATAAAGTAAATTGAAAATGCATTACCACAAAAATGGAAAGGGGGGAGAAAAGAAAGGCAGGAGGAACGAGGCAGGGAGGGAAGGCGGAAGGGTGACATGTGTCACCGTGGGCCTAGAATTGTATGTATGAAAGACCTGAGGCTTGTTCTCTTTATATACATTTCAGAAAAAGATGTTTAAAAGCAAATAAAAAAAGAATTGCATTTCCCATGTGCGCGCATTCTGTGGGACAAAGTTCAAGAACAGGTGTTATTTGGTCAAGCGTACGTGTTGTTTGGCAATTCTGGTGGACAGCGAGAGACTGTCCATGGCACACCGCCACCCGTGTTCCCACGTGCACGTGCAGGGAGCAGAGTCCTGTGGCCTGGCAGACACAGCGTGTTGGCAAACCTCTTTATCTTGGCTAGCGAGACGGTGGGAAGCGGCACCTCACCATAGACTGCCTTTGTTCACATTAAGAGGGAAGCGGAGCATCTTTGCACATTTTAACAGACCCAGAGATTTTATCCTTAAAGTGCTAGTGACTGAAAGAGAACTTGGGCCAGGCTGTGACTTTCATAGCCCATAGAGAGGAAACTGTTGCCACGTGGAATGTAGCCTATTTCCCACAGCATTTCACTTCTCAAGAAAAGCTGCTAGTCTAGCTATTGATGAGAGACTTCCTAATTTTTGAATACTGACACCTTATCTCCCAAGAATCTGAGCATTGTATGGGGCCAATGAAATTCAGCGTGAGGGGAGGCTGGCACTGTGGCACGGTGGGTAAGCCACCGGCCGTGACGCCAGCATCCTGCAGCAGAGGGCCACTTTGAGTTCCGGTTGCTCTAGTCCCTTTCCAGCTCCCTGTTGGTGTATGTGGTAAAGCGGTGGAAGATGGCCCAGGTACCTCACCCTCCTGGGAGACCCGGATGGAGTTCCTGGTCCTATCTTCTGCCCGGCCCAGCTCCGGCCATTGTGGCCATTTGGGGAGTGAACCAGCTGTTGGAAGACCTTCTCTTCTCTTCTCTTCTCTTCTCTTCTCTTCTCTTCTCTTCTCTTCTCTTCTCTTCTCTTCTCTTCTCTTTTCTCCTCTCTCTCTCTCTCTCTGTCTCTCCTTTAAAGGTTGATTTATTTATTTCAAAAGCAGAGTTACAGAGAGAGAAAAAGAGAGGCAGAAAGATCTTCCATCCACTGGTTCACTCCCCAAGTGGCCTCAATGACCAGGGCTGGGCCAGGCTGAAGCCAGGAGCCAGGAGTTTTATCCAGGTCTCCCACATGGGTACAGGGACCCAAGGACTTGGCCCATTTTTGCTGCTTTCCTGGGCACATTAGCAGGGGGCTAGATCAGAAGTGGAGTAGCTGGGACTTGAACTGGTGCCCATATTGGATGCCAGCACTGCAGGCCATGGTTTAACCCACTATACCACAGTACTGACTGATCTCTCTCCCTTCTCTCTCTCTCTGTCTCCCTACCTGTCTTGCCCTCTCTCTGTCACTCAAATAAATAAATAAATCATCTAAAACACAGTGGGTTAAGCCACCACCTATGATGTCAGTGTCCCATATGGGCGCCAGTTTGAGTCCTGGCTGCTCCACGTCCAATTCAGCTTCCCACGAATGCTCCTGGGAAAGCAACAGCAGATGTTCCAAGTACTTGAGCCCTGGCCACCCATGTGGGAGACCCAGATGAAGATCCAGGCTCCTGGCTTTGGTCTGGCCCAACCATGGCTGTTGTGGCCATTTGGGGAATGAACCAGCAGATGGAAGATCTCTCTCCCTGTCTCTGTCTCTGTCTCTGTCTGTCTGTCTGTCTCTCTCTCTCTCTCTCTAACTCTGCCTTTCAGATAAATAAATAAATCTTTAAAACGTACAGACACCCCAGTGTGAGGGAGGGGGTGTCCCCGACAGTTAAATCACTACTCAGGACACCCCCATTCCATATGGGAGTGCCTGGCTGGTTCAAGTCCCAGCATCTCCACTTCCCAGCCAGCTTCCTGCTAACGCACCTGGGAGGCAGCAGATGAGGGCTTAAGCACTGGGTCCCTGCCACTCACAAGGGAGACCAGGATGGAGATCCAGGCTCCTGATTTTGGCCTGGCCCAGGCCTGACTGTCACAGGCATTTTGGGAGTGAACCAAAGGATGAAATCTGCCTCTCTCCCTCTCTCTCTCTCAGCCTTTCAAATTAACTGAAAATAAATTGATGAAAAAAAATTTTTTTGACAGGCAGAGTTAGACAATGAGAGAGAGAGAGAGAGAGAGACAGAGAGAAAGGTCTTCCTTCCGTTGGTTCACTCCCCAAGTGGCCGCTACGGCCAGTGCTGCACCGATCCGAAGCCAGGAGCCAGGTGCTTCTCCTGGTCTCCCATGTGGGTGCAGGGCCCAAGCACTTGGGCCATCCTCCACTGCCTTCCCAGGCCACAGCAGAGAGCTGGCCTGGAAGAGGGGCAACCAGGACAGAATCCGGCACCCCAACTGGGACTAGAACCTGGAGTGCCGGCGCAGCAGGTGGAGGATTAGCCTAGTGAGCCCTGGCACCGGCCGATAAAATATTTTTTAAAAACAGTTAAAAATGAAAGTCCGTGGGAGGACTGGTTCTGGAACCTAGGCTCCCCTGTGCACTGTGCACCACAAGGCCCACTGCTCCAACCCAGAGGGGTCGCTCGAGGGGCTTGGCACCTGCCACACACTAACGACAAGAACAGGGCCTCCCAGGCAGGCTCCCCACACGAGTCACCCCGGCACCTTGCTACAGTGCAGATTCTGATTCCTTGAGTCTTGAGTGGGTCAGGTCTTGTGTCGGTCGCTTGGGTCACACAGCAAGTTATGGGCAGAGCAGCAAGTGAGACTCAGATGCTTGCACTCCTGGGCTTTTGATTTCCGTGCCCAGGGAGGGAGCCTTTCACTTCCAAGCATGCTAGCCCCTCCCAGGCCCCTGACCAAGCCACAGCCCTTCATAGCCTGCGAACTGTGAGCCCAAGCAAGGCTTACAGGCAGCACCAAGCCACAGAGAGGCGCCGACCAGAGAAGAGGCCAATGCAGGCAGGCAGTGAGGATAAGAAAGAGGATAAGAAAGAGAGAGCATTCATGGTGACCAGACCCTAAGAAACAGGACCCTGCACGCAAGCTGATGAACGGCCAGGATCCACGGGCACAGCAACAGAGCCTCCCTGGGTGTGCAGCCCCGCCTGCCCCTCACCAAGAAGAAGGCCGCGAGACCCCAGTCCCCTGCCCTGAGGTGTCTGCCCCTCTCCTGGCCACCAGAGCCCCCCCACATACAGGAGAAACCCCCTTGTCTGTAATCACTCCCACAACACTTCTCTCACACCAACCAGCGCTCCCACCCCAGACACCTGTTGGATGTCCTGCAGTTCCATCATGACACTGGCTACCCGGAGTTAGTGCACGCCACACAGGCTAAGGGTTCAGAGCCACAAGACCACCCCATAATTTCAGGTGCAAATCACAAGATGGGGTGCCCCGGTTTCTCATCCTGCTGCCTAGCTGAGCCGGCAATCGGGGTTCCCACAACCCCCTCGTCAGGCATACTTTCGTCTGAGGGTTCATAGAAAACACTGTGGCCTGGTTTATTTTACAGTGAAGAGGTAAATAGGCTACGCCCAAAACAGCCCGACGGGGAGGCACAGGGCAGGGGGCTGCCAGGGGCCTGAGCACAGGCTCCTCCGTCCCGTGGAGCTGGGGGACTCCCTGTGGTCGCGTGCGTATGTTCACCAGCCCGGAAGGCTCTCAGTGCTCCACGCTTTACGGGGCTTATGGAGACTCCCTCCCGTAGGCATCAACTCAGCCCCCTGCAGGATGGGAGGTGGGGCTGCAGGTTCTAAGTTCTTTGGCATGGCTTGGTCTTTCTGGTGACCAGCTCCCACCCAGGAACCCACCAAAAGTCACCTTGTTACAACAAAAGGTGCTCCACCCCTGGGAGAAACGCCAAGAGGGTTAGGAGCTGACTTGGAAGACTGGCTTTCAGAACAAAATCAGCCACAGCACCCTACCACTAAGGAAACAAGGAGGGTTCTGGGAGCTGCCTGCAAGAGCCAGGGATGAAGATCAAAGGCGTCTTTCTAAGGGGTCACAGCCTCGCCGCCGAGAGCTCCCCGGCTGGCCCAGGTGGAGACAGCAGCGCACCTGGCTGCCTCTGCCACCATGACCACAAGTTCCCAAGGGCTGGACCTTGACCTTCTTCTCTGCCCCGGGGGCCCAGGGGCCCCATATCTGGTGCCCATAGTGCCTCTGCGGGTGCTACTTGTGGGAACAGGAAGTGGATGCAAGCAGCAGTGAGAGGAACCCAAACGAGACAGGACAGGGGGTTTGCAGTGAGGGGCATCAGGAGTAGGAACAGGCCTCTGGCAGGGAGGGGTCTCTCAAAGGTGCCTCTGCTACCCAGGTAGGGCGACCCCAAGATTGTAGGTTCCCACCAAGCTGGAGGTCATGATTCTTAAAGTCCTGGGGGAGAAAACACTTCAAGCGGCCACATCTGGAAAGTCCTGAGAATTCTCTGCGGGGAGAGGAGGGCTGGCAGGGGGGAGGCGCGAACTCCCGAGTGCCGGAGCTGAGCCTCCTCCTGCTCTCCGGCAGCAAGCCCTGACTCGGCCCAGAGCTGAGCCCAGTTAGTGTGTGCTGGGTGGTTGGATGGGTGGAGGGAAGGCGGGAGGAACTGCTATCACTTCTTTAGCAAAACATAACTCCACCCTTAGATCTACAGTCATCAAACTGACTGCTTCAGAAGCCCAGGTTGGGTGGTGGCAGGGAGGATGTCTTTCAAAATTCCAATTCCAAGGTCCCACCCAGGGAATCTGCATTTCTGCTCCCACATCCTCTCTCGGAGAGCCTCTTGCAGCCAGCTCGGCACTGTCCTATCCGTCTTCTGGGGAAGTCCTGCTACAGATCCTGCCTTCCCCTGGGCTCAGCACTGATGGGGGCTGTCTCAGGAGCTCTCTGCGGGGGTCTTGGCGGATCCCATGAATCTGGGCTCTGCCCCAAGGAGCGGGGGCACAGCGCTGCATCTCCAAACCAAGAAAAGCCACTCACTGTGCTTCCTCCTCGGACCAGCACCGACTTGTGTGTCGACCGGAGGCTCCTGCTGGGGCTCCTCACCGTGGGCCCTGCACCCCTGAAGGATGCCCCGTGCGTCTGAGTGCGCGTGTGCACGTTTTTTCTGGGGCAAGGATGCAGAGCTTTTATTAGGTGCTCAGAGGGAGGTACTTCTCAAAATCAGCTCAGAGCTGCCGGTGCCAAGGGCACTCACTGGGCTGCACCAGCCTGGGAGCTTCCTCCTTTCAAAGGCACGCTCTCCAGCAAGCTCTCATCTGCCACGTTGGAATAAGGACCCCCCACGTCCCAAACTCAGAAGCTCAAGCCTCCAGTGAACAGGCAGTTCCTATGAGGCTGGGAAGAACGCCCAGGGCACCTGCACTTCTTCTGCCTCCACCAAAGGTGGGAGAGCAGGGGCTCGGGGTTGCAAAGGCCTGGCCCGATCCTAGCTCACCCCTAACTGTGACACTGAACTTGCCACTTCAGCTCTTGGTTCCCTCCCATTAGAGGGCAATCATAGCATCTACCTCCTGAGATGCAGGCGGGAGAAGAGGCGAGACAATGGGTGCAAAACGCTGGGCACGGGGCCAAGCACTTGAGCACAAGAGTACACAGCGGGGCGAGGCCGGGGGAGCAGAGCGGCTAGAAAGAGGTGACGCAGGGGCTGACCAGGCAGCCCCTCTTTCTGCTTGTGCAATTCAGGTCCCCAGCCCCGCATGGGGCTCCAGCACAGCAGAGCAGATAAGAGTCCGGTGACAGAATAGAGAGGGTGGGCAGTGAGTCTACAGCCCTCGCCTTCTCTCTTCTTTATCTCTGTATTCTTGTCCTGCATGCGTGAGCGGCCGCAGCCCAGCAGCCATGGTGAACAGAAAAGCCAGCCCACTCCTCAGCTGCCCTGAGCTGAGCAAGGGGCCGGCAGGTGGGCAGGCAGGCAAGGGCTTGGGAACAGGACAGGCAAGGAGGCCAGGGTGGAAGTGTGAGAGGTGAGGGAGTGGCCAAGGCTCCAAAGAAAAAAGGATGAGGCCTGGGTGTGATTGGGGGAGCCCACAGCAGGTCCTGGGGCCCCCGAGAAAGCATCCCTGTGCACAAAGCGGGAGGGAGAGGGGGAAGAACAGGCATTTGGTGCAGCAATTATGATGCCTGTGTCCCACATTGGAGCCTGGCTTCGGGTCCTTGCTCTGCTTCCAATCCTAGCTTCCTGTTCCTGCACACCTGGGAGGCAGCAAGCGCTGGCTCGAGTGCTCAGGTCCCTGCCCGAGTTTCCGGTTCCTGAGCATTTGGGCAGTGAACCATGGATGCAAGCTTTCTCTTTCTCTGCCTCTGTCTTCCTGCCTTTCATAAATAAAATAAATCATTTCTAAAAGGAGGAGGCGGAGCGTTCCTGGGTGTCTCGGGGGGTGTCAGCAGCCCTGTCCAGCCCCTGAGTGTGCGCGGCAGGAGGCTGCAGGTGCATCACCCCGAGTACCACAGATGGACCCAGGTGCGGAGGGGCGTGTGAGAGACAGGCAGACCGTGGATGGCAAGGATGGGCCCCAGCACAGGTGGACCTCAGTTTCCCCATTTGCAACACAGAGGCCTTTCCAGTTCTGCCCAGCAGGGTTTTTCTGGTGGTGGGAACACACTGGGTGGTCCAGTGGGGTTGTCCCCAGCCACGTACGACTCCCGAGCACTCGGCTTGCGGAGGGGAGGGCTGAGGAACCACAGCTCAGCTGGCACAAGCAGCCTCTCTAATTCCCGAGGGTGAGTGCAGGCACTCCTGACTCCGGCGTGCAGAGTTCAAGCCCTGGTCCAGCCACTTCCTGCCAAGTCTCTCCCCTGTAAAATGTGGATGAGGGAAAGAGAAACCCCTGCGCAGTAGTCGCAAGGACTCGGCGAGACAGTCAGGTGGGCAGTGAGCTCAGCAGGGTCCCCGGAGCGCAGTAAATGCTCAAGAAGCTGCGAGCATGCAGGCATCTCTGTACAGGGAAGAGAGCGGCTGGCGTGATCAGAGACCAAGCAGACCTTGCTCGCCGAGCTCAGAGAGGCAACCAGCAGGGGAAGAGGCAAGTGGGGGCCACAGCAGGGAAAGCAGCGGCGGCCCCCAGGGCTGAGCATCGTGCCCTGTGTGCAGCTTTATAGGAGCAGGCAGGGGCCCGGTCCACTTGCCAGCAGACGGCCACAGAGGTGCAGCCACGGAGGTGCTGGGATGTGGGAATGTGCTAATGGGCTGTGAAGAGCAAGTGTAGCACTGGAAAATTGCTTTCTGGCCACCTGGCAGGCGTCGCGTTGCTGGCTGCTGGCCGCTGGCCTGGTGGGGCAGGGGACCCACCACCCTCTCTGGCCTGGAACATCAGCCAGCAGCCAGGTTTAGCACCAGGAGCACAAAGAGGGGCAGCAGAAGATCTGAGTCCTCACCAGGCTCTGTGACCAGCTTGCTCCCTCTCTCTCCAGGCCTCAGTTTCCCCATTTGGGAGACTGGCCGGACCCACTGCAGACAGCATGGTTGCCCCCATTTCCTCCACTCTGGAGCCCTGGGGGTCTCGTTGCCGGTGCTCCCCACAGTTGTTAGGGTCTTCCCTGCCTCCTCCAACACACCCAGAGGCTCCCTCATTCCAGAAAAGTTCACACAGCCTCCTGCCCTCCCGAGGAGCAAGAAAACCAGGCGCCTTTCTCTGGACCCAGCAGCCCGGGCCCTTCCCTCCTGCCTTCCTCTCTGCTGCCAAACTTGCAGAACAAATGTCCGACATCCGCCGCCTCCTCTTCCCACCTCCCACGCTCCATGAACCCACCACAATCTGGCGCCACCCCCGGGGTGCCAGGGAAGAAATACTCGTGCCAGTTTCACCCACCCAGTGCCTGCTGCCACCCCCGCCCCTTGTACCCAGTCTTCTTTGCCTGCCCCACACCAGGTTGCCTTTGGCCCCCACTGACCACAGGGCTTCCAGCAGTCTCTCCCTGGCCGCGCCTTCCCTGCCCCTCTTCCCCAACTCTGCTGCGCCCTGTTCTGTCTCCGCCATCCTTTTACCACTCCCTTTTCCCCGCTGGGATTAACTGGATCTCCCTCTGGGGAGGCTCTTACAAACTTAAAAAAAAATTTTTTTTTCTTTATTTGAAAGGTCAGAGACAGAGACAGGCAGAGAGAGAGAGTGAGAGCGCGTGCGCGCGCGAGAGAGAAACCTGTGGATTCACTCCCTAGCACCTGCAACAGCCCAGAGCTAGGCCAGGCTGAAGCCAGGAACCTGGAACTCAATCCAGGGCTTCCACATGGGTGGCACGGACCCAATCACACGGGTCACCACCTGTTGCCACCCAGGACGTGTCCTGGCAGGAGGCTGGAATCGGAAGTGGAGCTGGGACAGAAACCCTGCAGGCAGACCAAGCAACATCTCAACCACCGTGCCAAATGCTGGCCCCCCACTCAGAATGTTAGTAACACGACTCGATCCGGGCATTGTTCTGGGAAAAGGTCGCAGCTTCCATCTCTCCCATTGCACAGATGAGGAAATTGAGGCCAGGACGTTCAATCCAGGACTCCCGACTCCTAGCCCATTGCTTTTTCCAATATCCCATGCTCTTGGATCAGGGGAACCCTAACTTGGGGGCCACAGTTGGGTTTTTGAGAAAGGAGAGCTCAGAAAACAACACTCAGCTTTCTGTGCGTCGGCGTGAGCGTGAGTGGCATCTTTACAGGGAGTGCGGCTTTGACTCACACGAGATTCTCTGAGGACTCCTGGATTCCCCAGAGCTGGGGTCAGGTTCATTCAGAAACAAAAGAAAACTCCTGCATAAAGTGTTTTGGCGAGACCCACCTCCATGTACCTGAAGCAAGTCCTTTGCCTGTGAAATCAAGAATGGATAAGTAACTTTCAAGCTTGCTCGCTGTCTCTCTGTATTTCCTTGTTGGGCAACAGTATCCTTTCTTAGTCATAAACAAAAGCAATGCCGCTCTGCAGGTGCCCAGTGGCAAGCGGGCTGGGAGGAGATGGGTCTAGCCCTCAGGATCCCCTTGGCTTGCTCTTCCCCTCTCCTCCCCTGCGCACCGCGGCAGCTCTGAGCAGATCCACCAGCCAGAGCATCACTCAGCAGGAAAATCCCAGGGCCCCTGTCTGCAGCCACACCTCTCCCCTCCTCCTCGCCGCTGGCCGCCCGGCTGCAGCCGCCCACTCCCGGGCTCCAGAAGATGCTGCAGGGACACAGTGTCTTCGAGTTGCACCCTCCCCCCCTCCCCCAACGCCAACCCAGCAGAAGCCCAAGGGAGCCACAGAAGGCCTGGGAACCGGAAGCTTCTGTTTGCTGCAGGGAACACTGAACCAACAGAAGTTCCAACATATTCCTTGTTTTGGCTGTGCATGGGTTTTCTTGAATGGGTTACAAAAAGAAAAAAACAGAAAAATATTCACAGTGCTTGGAGGCAGGGCCAGGGGGCAACAAGGCAGGGATGACTTGGGAGGGGGTAGCCTTTTTGATGATGATTCCTGGCCCGTCCCTGGGGCATACCCCAAGGCTGTCAGAGGCCTGAGCATCAGTGAGAGAGGCTCTGAGAGGGAAGACGGCGAAGCACGGGATCCGAAAGAGGCCGGAGTGGCCACTCGTGGGTGTCAGCGACTCGTGCAACACTTGGGACCTTAGTGGCTCCCTCCGTAATGCAGCAGAGACCCCTCGCCCCTGTATCCTGAATGGGACGAGGAACCCCAGCCCTGTGCAGTGTCCCACTCCATTCTTGCAGCAAAGGCGAGGGCTGGGGTACTGGTGGGAGGGACGAGGGGGTGGGTTTGCGTGTCTGTCTCCTGGAGCTGCGGCCAGCGCCGTGTGGAGGAGCAGCGCTGATGCTAGGCAGGTCTTCCTTGTGTTCACCTGAAACCTGCCTGCTTTCCCGACACAGTCTGCCTGCTCTGCCTTCCGGAGACCCTAGCGCCCCAGGATGCCCCTGCAGACACAGGGGACGGGACGCAACCTTTTCTCCCAGCCGGAGGCCCCAAATCCTCCACACTCTCACCTGACAGGGCTGCCGGACCGTCACCAGCTTCTGGGTCCCCCTTCCACACAATCTACAGGTCATTAACAGTGCTGCTCCTACAGGGCATCTGGAAGTTGGGGGTGGGCTGAACAGGCCAGGGAAGAGAACCCCAGGCCCCCGGAGGCCGAGGTATCCCCCTGAGACCCATGCCCCAGGACCTTGACCCTCTCCACCATCTTCCCTCTGGGAACTCCTATTCAGCCTCCAGCTTCCTGAAACCACCTCCTCAGGGGAGCCTGCCCTGATAGCTCCTCCACCCCAACCAGTTGAGGTCTCTTTGCAGGTAACAGTTCTGTGCCTGTGGTCTCAGCTCTCATCCAGTTGCATTTAAACGATGGCTTCTGCAGTGTTTTAGTTACTGCTGGCCTGGTGCCAGAACGTGAGCCCCACGCGGGCAGAGCCTGCCTGAGTCTTGCGTGGGGTACATGCTGGGTTCCTCCCAGGGCTGCCGACAGAGAAGGCACGCACAGGAAATAGCTGCTCGGTTTGGATGTAAGGCTCACGGATGTGTGCCTCCTTCTCCAGCACAGAAAGTCCTACTGGCCCTACGGCCTCTTCTGATACCGTGGTAGACGGCCATGCCCCATGCCCCACAAGGCCCGAGAGCGCCCGGGCTGGGTCTCAGTGGGCTGGGCTGCACCTGTCTTGTCTGGAATGAGAAGCCTTCCACAGGGCCGCAGAGCAGCCCAGAAGAGGATGTGCCACGGTCAACAGGCATGCAGGGGATGGCGGGCAGTGGCAGAGCGGCTGCATAAAGTGGGGGAAGGGAGAGACAGGGAGACCAGAGAGAAGAGAGAGAGGAAAGGGCACAGAGAGAGCCCAGCAGTCCTGCCATCTTGCTATGCCTGCCCTGAGAGGGGCACTTGGGCAGTAGGCCTGCTGGAACCAGCATGTGTGTGCATATGTTTCTATGTGCACACCGGGTGCTCCGGGGAGCTGGTGTGCAGCTGTGTGTGTGTGTGTGTGTGTATGTGCGTGTGCACTAGCCATGGACTGTGGCCTCAGCCCACAGAGAGGGCTGTGGCTCCAGACTGCAGGGGATGCTGGCAGCAGTGTCACCGGGCTGGCGGAGGGAGGCAGGGAGGAGGGAGGACGGCTCAGCCGAGTGTCAGTGTGGCTCAGCCTGTGTGGGGGCGGCTGCGTGGGGGCGGAGGGCTGCGGCATGCACCAGAACATGTGCGTGCCTGCCGCGCTGATGGCTGGGGGCGGGGGAGGGGACGGCCGCCCCTCGCCTGTCCCTGCCACCTCCTCCTGGAGGTCCTGCCCTCTAACTGCCATCCTGGGGCCTCTGGCCCCTGCCCATCCGCTGCTCTGGCCCATGACCCTGGACAAGCACTGCTCTCTGGACGCTGGCTCCACCGTGCCTGCATCTACGGCCCTTCCATTTCTGATGCCAGAGATCATCTCCTACATGTGCCCTCTACAGAGGGTCACAACCCAATGGGCATTTCCACCTACCGAGGTATTATGAATCCCATTTGTCAGATGGCAACACTGAGGCACACAAAGGACAAGCGACGCACCTGGGATGGCCCAGTCAACTGGCAGCAGAATCATGATTGGAAAACGAGTGACAGCTCAGAGCTTGCCGCCCACACACAGGCCTTCTTCCCTTGTCAGCGGGAAAGAGGGAGGATGTCCCCCAGATACAGCCCCAGCAACCTTCCTCCCTAGGCCGGGTGCTGGAGACCTGGACGCAAGCCCCAGAGCCAGCTCCCCCACCTCAGCCCAGCTCCACAAGCCACAGTCTTCTCATCTATAAAATGCATGAGCGAGCCAGGACCCTCTCCCTCCGAAGTGAGCCCACGGATGGGGCTGTGTGCACCGAGGAATAAAAGCCCACCACCTCCCCTCTGGGTGGGGCCTTGGACCCAGGGTGCTGGCTCTCCAGGGTGCCACTGCCCACCCCTCTAACCACTCTGCCAGGGACAGGCAGCACTGCTAGGCATCTTCTACGCACATCAGAGCTCGGGCCCCAGGACAGGTCTTGGATACTTGGGGCCCTGGTTCCCCAGGGCACCGAGCTGCCTCTGGCCACATGGCCACCTTCCAATCTGCAGCCAAGCCTGGCCCATAACACAAAGCCATGGAGGCAAGAGGGGGCACAGGCGCAGGGGCCACCCTTCCTACTCTCTCCATCACCCTTGCTGGCCAACGGCAGGCCCCACAACCCTCCCCTGATGCCAACGCCACTGGAGCCCATTCCCTGTTTCTAGAGAGAAAAGAGTGGGCCGAGTGCTCTCCAGCTGCCCTCCCTCCCTCTCCTGCTCTCAAGTAAAATCTCTTCCCAAGGCTGCTGGTTCAGCTGGCTGACTACTCAGGCAGACACAGGGTAGGCTCTGCCGGGGGTGGGAACCAAAGCCGAAAATGTCCGAGGCTGGAGGAGGCCGCCTCCTCCTCCTCCTCCACCTCCGCCTCCTCCTCCTCCTGCTCCTCTTCCTCCTCTTCCTCCTCCACTTCCTCCAACTGGACCCCTTCCCAGGGCCCTCTGGTGCTTCCCCCACCCTGCCCCCATCAGCACTCCTGCCTTTCGCAGAGATTCTGGGCCAGGCCCTCCTGACACCTGGAGCAGGTATAAGCAGCACCCAAGGAGGCCTCTGCGCCCTCCGTCTAGGCTGCCACTCTTCTCTCAGCCCTAGTGGGGGCCAGGGGAGAATAAATTCAGGTCAAGGGGGAAGGGATGAGCTCATCTCTGGGTCCCAAGGGACAGCCCCACCCCAACCCCCTAGGGGACGTGCAGTCAAGCCTCAGCTCTTCTGCTTTCACTTCTCCCATGGGTCTTTGGTGCTGTAACATCAAGAGCTCCCAGAGACCCCTGCTCAGTGCCTGGACTCCAGCCAGTTGCCCACCAGGGCAGGGGAGAGGCAGGTCCTTTCTCACCAGCAGCCAGGCGCACGCTGGACTGCCAGGTGGCGGCAGTCACCGGGCAGGGTGCCAGGAAGCCCTGGAGAGGCACTTGCCCTCCTCTCCAGCAGAGCGGGACAGTGCCCTGCAGCAGGAAGCTCAGGGCCCCTCCTGGTCACCCGCAAGTGGTCTGAAGTGGGCGCTGGGAGGGGACTCCAATTCTGTGTGGTGACTGTGGCATCCAGTCTGGTGGCAGCCAAGGGCCATCAGCTGAAGCACAGGGCCCACACTGCCAACACAAGAGGAGCCACCGCCCCGCCACCAGCCGTGGGGAGCTTTGGTCATCTCTCTCCCTCCTGCCTCCAGCTTTGCCAGCTGCAGCAAAAGGTCACTGTGGAGCCAGCCACCTCCCACTTTCTCTGCGTGCCCAGCCTGTGGCAGCAGCCACGGTCACCCCTCCTCCCTCCCTGGAGGCCCACTGAGGGCCAGGCGCGAGGCTGTATCTTGGCACGCACCAGCTCACAGGTGGGCAGAGGGACGTGTGGGAGGTGGGCCTATGGCTGCCTATGGGAGCCCCTTCAGTGCTACAGAGCAATGGGTGGCGAGTTTGGAGCCTGTGCCCCTAAAGGCCACCCTGGGCACTGCCCCTCCCTGCCCGCTCCCTGAGCTGTTGGGCACAGGAGCCCCCCGCCTCCTCGGTGATGTGCCCCAGCCTCTAGAACACAGATCCCCGAGTCTGAAGCCAGACCACCCCCTCCTTTCCTCCAAGATAAGCATCCTCAACCTAAGGCCAGTGCCCAGCCTGCCCCAGGTGCCGGAGGCTCCTGACATTACACGCGACACGTGTAGGCTTGTGCGCTTTTCTGGGGAATGCGGATTTGGACTTCCATCAGATTCCTGGAGGAAAATGTGACCTAAAAAAGGTTAAGAGCATGGACAGTTCTGGAAGGAAGAATCTGAAATTGATTAGACAGGGCCTAGCCATGCCTGCCACCCTCGGGTTTTGCTGCCACGGCCACACCAGGGCTCCCTGTCCCCTTAGATTCTGCCCCCGCCCTGGACCTCCCAGAGCCGAGGCAGGCAACAGAGCCGAGAAGATTCATGAAGGATGTCTGTGCTCAGTCACCCTCGCAAAACCTAGTCCCCGTGAGCCCCGTTTGCTCTGGGGGCAGAACCTCACTTTTCTTTTCACTTTGAGCACTTGAGTCACATCTCGCCTCTGTTTCCCTGGACCCTGTGACGCAGTCCTGCCAGGGCCCGGCAGCTCCTGGTGAGGGGATTCTCAGGTTCCAGGTGGGACTGGGACAAGCTGGCGAGGAGCCCTTGCACGAGTTCAGCGACAGCTCCATCCTCCAGCACAGCCCTGAGTGTCGCATCCCTGTCCCCGCTGCCCACAGACAAACACCCTCAGGCAGGCAGGGTGTCTGCAGACAGGAGTGAGCACACGTCTGCGCATGGATGCGCGTCTGCTGGGGCGTGCGAGTGCGTGTGTGCAGGCAGCCATAGGCCCACCTCCCACACGTATGCAGACACCAGCATGAGCTCACACACACACACACACACACACACACACGCACACACACTCCCACATGAGCCTGTGAGCCCAGGCCTCACACATGCACACATGCATGCACACCTTCACAGACCTCACACAGACCCGTGTCCAGACCTCACAGCAACACCACTGAGCCTGTGTCTCATATGTGCCTCGTTACACACTCCCAGACCTCACACTTGTGCCTGAGGTGCACACAGCTCGGACCTGCCACACATGCGCATGCACAGTGACCGCATCCACACTCCCTGGTCATTGGCACTCCTTGTGCCACTCACAGGCACGCACCCTTCCAGGGCACACTTGAGTTTCCAGGCCTTGCACATGAAGCACACACCAACACCTCTTCCTCGTGCACACGTATGAATGCTTGCACACCCTTCAGTGTGTGCAAGTGCATGCCAGAGTCAGTCCTTACACAACACAATCAACTCCCTTCCAAAGTCCTTAGAAAACACCACTTAGCGGCCCCCCCAGATCTCACAGCACCACACACCTGCTTACAGGGCCCCTCTGCCCATGCTGCTGCAGCCACAGCAGGAGCCAACCTGGGCCCTGGCGCTTCTTTGCCCACAGGGCAGGCAGATCCTGCCTCCAAACTGCACCCCAATTCCCAGATCCACCCCGGGATCCTCCACAAACCTAGCTGGGGGAATCTAGGAATCTTCCCTGGCACTCCACAGCCCACTGGGCTACCCTGAGAGGCTCCCTTCTCCCCTCAGCCTCACTCTGTCCTCTCTACATCACTCATCAGAGGCAGAAAATGAGTTCTGGGCTGCGCAAGTTTGCCCAAGACCAGAGCTGCTGCCCGCTTCGCTCCGCCAGCCCCTGGGACTGCAGTATCCCCCCCAGCTTGCCCGGGTGCCCCTCCCTTCATCCCAACACCCAGGAAGCCTCCTCAGCGGCTCAGGCATTAACTCCTACTGTACCAGTGCCCTCGCTCCTGACAAGAGCTGGGAAAGAGGACATGGGGAAGGGATGTGCTTACAGGGAGAAGTTGGCCACTCGGCACTGTCGCTGCAGGTGTCTAAAATCTAGAAGCACTACCTGGGAGGTGGTGAGCTCTCTGTCACTGGAGGTATCCAAGTGAAAGCCAAATAGCCACCTCAAGCAAAACTAGAGGAGATTCCCGTTTTAGATGCAGCTGACTCAGAACCCCCCCCCCCCCGACCTCTTTATTTTAACCCTGTGTGAGTTTCTAAGAATCTGTGCATGCCGAAGTCATGTCTACTTATGTGCATGTGTATGTGTGTTTTCCCAGACATACACTGTTCATCCATCACCCCAAAACACACACACACACACTCAGCCAGCTGGCCTGGCACATCTGTGTACCTGCAAACATGCCCATGCCTAACTCTGGGCACCCTGTGCACATGCAGGTGCCCCCCAGCCCATGTAGCTTGGCTTCAACTGTGTGCACAGGAATGCCCTGAGCACTGCCGGTACGCCCCGCCCCCACCAGCCTGAGACCTTGACACCCCCTTCCCTGAGTGCCCTCCAGGACTCCCTGGGGTACAACTCACTTTCCCAGTTCCTCGAAGAGCTGGTACTCTTCCGTGAAGCGGGTGCAGGTGATGGTTGCCATCCTGGTACCGGGCGGGCAGGCGAGGCTTGGGGCTGTAGGACCAGGACTGGGGTGCACCTGCTCTGCTCCCGGAACTGGGGGCCGCTCGCCTGCCCGTGCTGCTGAGTGCAAACAGAGAAGCGGCTTGACTGACGAGCCCCGGGCTTCTGAGCAGGGCACTGTGGCTGCTCACAGCCTCGCGAGCCTTCGTCAGCATCCAGGTCCCCATGGCAACCACCTCCGAAACGCCCTGTTCCCGTTGCCCCGGTAACTGCCTCCCCAACACCTGCCTGCCTTCCACTGCGAAACCTGCTCCTGGACGCTGTGGCCCTCCCTACCACACATAATACTGCAGGCCTGTGAGTGCCCCGGGGGCGGACGAACCCAGCACCCCCCAGGGTGTGGAGCCGAGGGAGGGGCCGCAGGAGGGGGCAGAGAACAAACTTCATCCACAAGTGATCCTCTTCCTTCTTGCCTCCCCCACCTCCAACTGCGGGGGCCTTCGAGCAGACAGGATGGGATGAAGTGGGGCAAAGAGGCAGTTTCCATGGTGATGGCCAGCGGGTGCCACATCCCAGGATGGTCCTCAGGAAAGACAGGATGTAGTTACCCTGGCAACTTACCTCCTCAGGAGAGACAGGTATTGCCCCGTTGCCCTGGCAACAGCTGGGTTCTAAGGTTCACAGGGAAACGACTGCTAATTCACTGGGATGTCTCTCTGCGGATCGCTCTGGTCCCGGTAACAGCCTCTCTGTTCCCTCCTGCACCTTGTTTTGCTTTTGCCTCTGCCCTTGTTTCTTTACTCTGTCTCTCTCTGCTCTTCTACCTCCTTATCCAACACACCAGCACTCTTGCGTGGGGGAGATGCACAGGGGAGACCCCAGGATTCGGGAGGAACAGCTCTGGCTGCCTGCTCACCACCACCCCCCCACCAGCTGTGATGGTTGGTCCCCTCCTGAGGCCTCTTCCACAACCTCCCCTCCACCCCATGCCCCCAGAGGGACCACAGCAATTTGGTCTCCTGGGGCTCATGTCCCAGTTTCTGCCTGTGCTTCAAGTCAAGGTAAAAGAAGCCAGAAGCAGCTGTGGGGAGGCAAGTGTGACCTGGCCTACCCAGAGCTAGGCCAATGACCATGGGCCTGCCTGCAAGTCTCCCTTCCCAAGGAAAGTGGGCACCTTCCCGGCCAAGTGCAATCCTCTGGGGCATCAGCCAAACCGACAGCCTCAAGACCTCACTCTAAGGCCTGGGGAGCAAGGAACGGAGACTGGAGTGTAAGATTTGGGATGTGAGCCCAACCAACTCCAGCATTTAGTGGCTGTGTGGCCCTGGGGGAGTCACTGAGCTTCTCTGAGCCTCCAGCTCCTTGTCAGCTCCCCTGCAGATGGAGGCTGAGAAGATGGAGTGGACTAAGGGTTGGGAAGGACTCTGGGAAGCATCTGAACACTTGGCTTCTTCTTGGTTTTCAGAAGAGGAAAAGCGGGGTTTGGGATGGGACCACTTCCAGCCCATCACTCTAGGTTGCGCTTACAATCTCAGGCTCTATGCTGCCACCTCCTCCACTCAGGGAAAAGGGTGCCTTAGTCCAGTGCATGGTTTGCCAGGCTGAGCTGCCCTCCAGCATCCAAATCCGCTGGGTTTCTACCTTACCCCTTCTTAACCTCCAAGACACCTTACAGGTCACCTCACGTGCTGGACATGGGTATTCCCCAGCCCCAGCCAGTGCCCAGCTCACTACTCAAAGTCTTGTGTCCCTGGAGACATCCAGGTACCCCCCCCCCACTTTCCTCCTGGGAGACGAAGGTTGGAGAATGTGGGGTGAGTGCTCCCATTCAGCCGCTTTTCCGAGGAGAGAGGAGGGAGGGAGGAAGGCAGGCAGAGAGAGGAGGGGAGGCACGCTGGGGAGGAGGGGGTAATGGCTCAGCCACTAATTGCACCATTACCACCTTCAGAAAAAGGAAAAACCATTCCGTTTTGTTTCTGCACACAATATGCTTCCCGCTTCTGCCGCCAACGTTGCAATTCAGAGGCAGCGAGGAGAGGCCTCCTCCCGGGCCGTGTAGCCGGTGGGCAGCGGGCAGGGCACGGAACCTGGCTGAGCTAGAAGGCTGCAGCTCCGCCCTCCTACCCCGGACCCTCCCTGGCCTGCCCTGGGGAGGGGATGGCTGCCCGCATGAAAGCTCTGGAGCAGCCCGAGCGACCACTGGGGGCAGCCGGCCATGGCCCAGGGAGAGGACTCCACGGCTCCCAGGCTCTGGGCCTCAGTCTCTTCAGCTGTAAAACTGAGTGCTTAATACTCCCTACCTCGGGGGCTGTTGTTTTCATTTTTATTAACTCTCATTCCATGTGCAAGATAAAGACACAGAGAGAGAGAGAGAGAGAGAGAGAGAGAGAGAGATCTTTGTCAATTGGTTCACTCCCTGAGTGGCCAAAATACGGAAGGCTGGGCCAGGCCAAACCCAGGAACCTGGAACTCCATCTGGGTCTCCGGTATGGGTGGCAGTGAGCCAAGTACTTGAGCCCTCCCCCACTGCCTCCCAGCGTGTGTATTAGCAGGAAGCTGCATTGGAAGCAGAGTCAGGACTCGAACCCAGGCACTGTGATTTGAGATGCAGGTGTCTTAAGCTGTGACTTAGCCACTTTGCCTAACACCTGGCCCCAGGGCTGTTGCATTGGTTAAAGAGAGGAGCACAGCAACTGACGCAATATAAACACTCAATAACTAGGGACTTGGGATTACTGAGGGACCCTCACAGTCCCCTCCCCGGCTCATGGAAGCATACACACCTTCTTCACGTCCCAGCACTTCAGGGTGCTGTTGCGCTGAGTCCCTGCTGGAGCTTGGCTCAGGGTTAGGACACCCTGTTGGCCAGGCCTCATCTACAGCTGTTCCTATAGAACAAAGGGCTGGGGCCACAGGGACGGGAAGTCACAGGGACCTCCAACTCATCAGGTGCCAGCAGGGTGATAATACAGCTTTCAAGGTCAGCAAGTTAAACACAGAGCAAACGTGCTGTGAGGCCGGGTTTATGCAGCTCTAACACTCCCAACAAAGGAGGTGATGGTCCTGTTCCGTCTGGTGCTGGCCCGACCACCTCTCCCTGCTCACTCACAAGGAGTGCAGCACCAGCAGGAGCCAGTGGCAGGGAGAAGGGGCAGCCTCAGGCCCCTGGGAGAGCCAGCCGGGGCACGGAGGAGGCTGTGAGGGCTGGAGACCCTGTGGATGGCCGGGACAGAGGGTGGCTCGTGTGGCAGCAGGGGTAGGCGCCCAGCCCTAGTCCACTCTGGTCACCCTGCATGCATCGCTCAGCTTTTTCTTCTCTGTGTTTGCTCCCATTTCTTCTCTCTCTTGCAGCTCTCTTTCTCAGTTCTCTCTGTCTTCCCTATTCCTCTCCACTTTTGTTTCTGTATTTCAGTCTGTCTCTTCTTCCTCCCCTGCTGGTCTGGACCATGCAGGTGGCACTGGGAGACTGGCAGGTCCCAGGCTGCAGGGTCCTGATGGTGGAGAGATGGCTGGAAAGGAGGGTGGGACAGGAAGGGGAGGAAGGGGAGGGAGAAGAGGAAGAGACCCCCTTAGCAAGTTTCTTGCACACACACACACACACACACACACTCACTCACATGAATTCTTAACCTTCGAGAGCCTAGCTCGGGGGTGTGCTGAGTGTAACTGCCACTCTGCCAAGGAGGGCTAAGTGGTAATTCACTGCCTCTCCTGTGCCCGTGAGGCTGCCAGCTGTGCCCGGTGGTGGCAGGCAGCAAGGAGCCAGCCATGTCTCTATGGCACTGAGAGAATGAGCGATGATTGCATCAGGGGAACCTTCCTGCCAGACTCCCCACTCCCCAGGGCCATGGCAGGCCTGAGAGCAGCACGTGTGCTCCCATCTGCAACACGCATGTGGCCCCAAAGCACACGGCCTGTGGGCCACAGGCTGGCGGCCAGGGGTAGGAGCCCTGAAGGTTGCTGAACACGGCTCCAACGTGCCAGAATGAGGATGGGCATGGGAGCTCGAGCAGGCACCCATGGTTGTGGTAGGCACAAAGGAAACCAGAGCTGAGTTCTTGGGTGATGGGAGCTCCGGTGGCATTGTGACAGCAACGCAAATGCCACCATCCGCCGCCCTCCCACATACTCACAGGCATACGCCTGAGCTGCGGGGTCTTGCAGGACCTGGGCAGGCACCACAGAAAGCGTGCTTTGCAAAGGGTCCCCGCGGGGCCTGTCCCACTACGGGTAGCAAGCATGGGGCACAGAGTCCACGGAAAGTGGGCCAGGAGGCAGGGGCTCCTGCCGAGGGTCTGGGGGGAGGGCGACTGGGTTATTCACTGCAGCCAGGAGTGCCAGGCCTGCGTGCAGCTGAGGGGTAAGTGAGGGCCAGGGAGCGGCACAGTCCCCTTGGCAAGCCTCACAGAGGCACCTCTTGCAGGGGGCAGTGGTGCAGGAAGCCACAGGACAGGGCACCGTAGCTGCTGGGCTGAGGGTTGCACAGCACAGCCTGCAGTTAGGGCATCCGGGCTCCAGGTTGGGCAAGCTTGCAAATCTCTTCCCTCACGCGGCCCCCACTTCCTCCGGAGAAAGATGGGGCAAAATGTTCGTTCAATGATGCCAAGGACACAAACAGAAGTTATTCCCACCTTAGTGCCAGGCCCTGCGCGAAGCACTTGGCATCTCGCACTCTTTCTACCTCACAGCCACGGCGGCTGAGATCAGCACCGTCGAGGCCATGCTGCAGGCAGGATGTGAAGGCCCACCCAGGGCCTTGCAGCGGGGTTTAAGTCCAGCTCTGCGAGGCTGTGGCACCCCGGCCCTGGGGTCTCAGGGCCCCGCTGGGGAGCCCACACCCTCTCACAGTCGCCCAGGTCACAGGCAGTCGAGAATTTCTGACTCCCAGAACAGTGCTCCTTCCCCGGCCCTGCTCTGCCCTCCCTCTTCCTGGCGCTGCTGGGGGTGCTTGCCTGTGTCCCTTGGTAGGCAGCAAGCTCGGAATGAGAAGAGGACAAGGTGCCAGGGAGCAGGGTGGGTCCCCGAGCTCACCCCTCCAGCCAGTGTGGGGCTCTCTCCCGGCTGCTGGGGCACTGGTCAGCAGAGCCCAAGACTCCAGAGGCAGCGGCCAGCTTGCCCAGGCTGACCCCTGCCCGGTTCCATCACTCCATCTACCAGATCTGCTGCCATCCAGGCCAGCCAAGACAGAAACTGGGGGCTCAACAGGCATCCATTTCCCCCATCGATGACCCAAAGAGCCAGGGCTGCCTCTGCTCTGCTCTCCCTCCCACCCCTCCCACCTCTCCCCCACTACACGGGCCCAGGGGGTCCAAATGCTTGCCTGGCAGTGCCAGTCTGGGGTCTGGCAGCAACTCCAGACCCAGGCACCCTTACTGAGGAGCTGCAGGAGGGGGTAGGAGCCAGAGGAGGCTAAGGCCTTTATGGCAGCGCAGGAGACCCTCCACCTGCCTACAGCCTTCCAGCTCCCAGAATCCCCTGGGTCAGACTGCAGGCTGAAGCTCACAGAGCTCCCAGGCCATTTGCTGGGCTTGGGGTGGATAGGACTCTGAGCTAGGTGAGCTCTGGACTGGGCTGGAGGCTGGACGGAGACCTGAGCCAAACCTCCTCGGGACACCAGAAACAGGTGCTGACGCCCAGCCCCAAGGGGTCTCTTTTAGTTTGGGGCCATGTTGACCACAGGGAGTAGGCCATGGTGCCCAGGGGAGAGCAGGAAGGGCCATCTGCAGCCCCGCCCCCATAGCCCCAAAAGGCAGGGGACCCAGGAATAGGAGTGGAGTCAGGAGCTTAGAGGTTGGGCCATCTGGGGCGGAGCCAACTCAGCACGGGAGAGACCAGCACATGAACCTGGGGTATCATGCTTTCTGGAAGGCCCAACCCACACGGCTGGGACAACACCAGCAGGAGTGTCCTGGGAATGGGCAAATGCCAATGCAGGCCCCTGCCCTACCAGCTGGTCATCCATAGCATAGAGAAGCTTCCAGTTTCGGGGTTGTAAGAGTACAAAGAACAGGACCAGGAGGAAGGGCCAAGGTCACGGCCGGTCACTTCCCAGCTGCAGCCAGGTCAGACCCTCACCCAGAAACAGGCACTCTGTAACTAGTGCCCAGACCCCCGCTGCACCGCACCCACCCCACCCAGCCCGCTCATCCACAAGCTGACGAGTCCTAGCAGGCCTCCTTTGCCAGTGACAAAAATAACTATTTTCAAAATTCACAGCAGGGCTTTCGCCTACACACACTGCGCCGACTGGAACCTGAAGGGGGATATGCAGAACGCAGTGTGCGGATGGAGGCTCGCTACACAGCCAGCAGCCTGTGCAGCCCCCACGCCCTCCTGCCCACCCTCCCCCCTCCACACACACACACACACACACGCATGGGATGCCCAGAGCGGCCAGTGGAGGAAGGGCTCCGAGATCATCCCCGTAACACAAGGGGTCACTGAGGCCCAGAGAGGTCACACTGCACACTCCTACACTCTGGCTCCGCCTCTCCCCTCCCGTACACTCACCCTTGTGCCCAGGATGCAAGCGTGCACACACACGTGTTCACCAACAGCACTGGTCCCTTGCATCTGTGTTATTCACTTTAATCAAGTGCACAGGCTCCTCGGGACCCTTACCTTGGCTAGGCCTCCACAGCCCTGTGAGGTAGGCAGAGCCACAGCCAGCACGCTCATTTGCAGGTGGGGAAATCAAGGCCCAATAGCAAAGGGCTACAGAAGAGCCCAGGTGTCCTGACGGCGGGCTCAGGGGCTCTGACACAGCTCTGCCCCCGCCCTGGATACTGTAGCAGCCAAGGACGCAGCTGTTTCTCAGGGTTCTGGGGACAGGAAGAGGAGTTTCCAGCACAGCCCCCATGAGATCAGTGTGACCCCAGCACTGGCCCGGGGCCATGTGAAGACCCCAGAATGTTGACCCCCACCGCTGATCCTGCACCTCCACTCTCAGCACTCAGAGTACCGCTGTCGAGCAGCCAAATTGCCTTCTCTGGGGCTGCCGTCCAGGCCCGGAGTTGCCTCCACGTGGCTCCGCCCCCACGCAGGCCAGGGAGATCCAGGGCTCCAAGGAGGGCCTTAAGGGAGCTGCAAGGTGGAGATGCTGGCTAGGAATGCCTCCGTGGCCCCAGGTGCGTCTCACAGTCACGCAGTCACCAGAGCTCATTTCCCAGACGAAGACACCAAGGCAGAAAGCTCACGCCGGTCACCTGAGATCACAGTGCCAGCCAGGCAGAGGCAGGACGGGGACCCAGGCTGCTTTATTCCCACCCCACTCCCACCCGGTGCCCCACCCCGTGTCGCTGAGCCCTCCATTTCCCTGCAGGGGGAGACTGACCCCAGGCCTCTCCCTGAGAAGCAGCAGGGCCAGGCTGCAGTGGGGAAGCATAGCTGCCCCCCGACACACACACCAAGATCCCGCTGGCCCCATCAGATCCGGTGCGACATCAGCCTGGTGTTGAGTTTACGGAAGAAGGATCGCAGCTTGCAAATCTTGCATTTTTTCTTACGGCGACCCCGGGAGAAGCTTCGAGCCCTGCCTCCTTCCTCCTCCTCTTCCTCGTCCTCATCACTGGCCCAGGGCCCCCAAGCACCCCCATTAAAATCAGGATGGGCCCGGGGATTCTCAGCCGGGTAGCGCACGGGGATGGCTGTGCGGTTATAGTCAGCCAGACGGGCCAGCAGTGTGCGCACCACATCGGGCCGCTGGCCAGCCAGGTCCTCTCGCTCGTAAGGGTCAGCACTGATGTTGAAGAGCCACACAGCCTGGCGGACGCTGGCCATCCGCTCCAGGTTCCACCAGCTGCCGGGGAAGGAGGCTAGCGTCTGCGGGGGGATCCAGTCGCCATAGCCCGGGTCTCCGGTCAGCAGCTTCCACTCGCCCACACGGATGGCAGCCTGCACGGCTGTGTTCCAGATGCCAAAGCCGCCCTCCAGGGAGCCGTGTTGGGCGTGGTTGTAAAGAGGGTCAATGTTGTGCAGGATCTCCGTGCGGGGCGAGGCCCGGCCCTCACTGATGGCCGGCCACACGTCGTAGCCATCCAGCCCATCGGCTGCCGAGGCACTGCCTCCGGCCAGACCCACCAGGGTGGGGTACCAGTCGGTGATGTGCACCAGGGCCCGGCTTGTCCGCCGCTTCCGCTTGAGCAGGGGGCTGTGGACGAAGCCCAGGCCCCGCACGCCACCTTCCCAGTACGTGCCCTTCCGTCCCCGGAGCGGCCAGTTGCTGCCCCCCGAAAAGGTCTGGCCGCCGTTATCGCTGGAGAAGATGATGACGCTGTTGTTGTAGAAGCCGTAGCGCTTGAGGGCCCAGGTGATGTTGCGCACCGCCTCGTCCATGCAGGTCACCATGGCCGCGTACTTCCGCCGGGCCACGTTGCCCATGGTGCGGTAACGGTAGAGGTACTCGCGAGGAGACTGCAAGGGGGTGTGGACCGCCTGGAAGGCCACGTAGAGGAAGAGGGGGCGCCGGGGGCTGTGGCTGGCCAGGATGTGGCTGGCGCGCTGGGCGTAGAGCATGGTGGAATACTGGCCGCTGAGCCCCCAGGCCACACTCTCGCCCTCGTGCAGGTCGAAGCCGCACACCCCCGGGCCGTCACAGTTGTCATAGGTGTAGTAGTCTACGTTGCCCGTCAGCGAGCCCAGGAAGGTGTCAAAGCCCCGGCGCGTGGGCAAGCACTCCTTCCGGTAGAAGCCCAGGTGCCACTTGCCCACCATGTGGGTGGAGTAACCGGCCTCCTGCAGCTTCTGGGGCAGGGTCACCTGGTCCAGGGGCAGGCAGTTGGGCTGCCGTGGGCGGATGATGGAGTGCTGCAGTCCTGTGTGGATCTGGTACCTGGTGTGCGGGGGGAGGGGAAGGCACAGGTGAACTACAGGCCACTGCTCCTGCCAGCCAACCCCCACCACGGCCCAGAGCGGGGCTCCGGTGCCAGCACCAGCAGTGTAAACAGCAACACGACCTCTGACTCCTCCGAGTCAATGCAAGTAGAGATTATTGGCATCTGAAGCTCCGAATAGTTAAACTGCTCACCCAGGGCCACAGGGCTAGGAGGCTGAACCTCAGCTGATAACAACGTGGTGATAGCTAACACCACGCACTTGCCGTGTGCTCAGTGCTGGCTGAGCCTGGGTGTCAACCGTCTCGCTAAATGCTCACCACAAACTAGCAGGTGTATAGCATTACTCCCACTTCCCAAACAAGGACACGGAGACTCAGTAGGTTAGATCTCTCACCCGCTGATTGCCACAACAAGTGCCTGTGTCCCAGGAGGTCTGGCTCCAGGCTTCCGAGTCCCGAAGCTCTAAGACCCAAACTTTCTCTGGGCCCTACGGTAAGTCCTGTTCTCTCAAGCAAACTCCTACTCGCTCTTCAAAGCACAGCCCCAAAGTTATCCCCAAAGAAAGTCACTTCTGCCCCGGGGTTCCTTCAGCATTTAGTATGGGCTGACCTTGTCCCACATGGCCACGATCTTAGAATCAGCTGCACATGCTTCAGGGCCCAGTGAAATGGGACAGTATTCAGCCTGGGATTCCCTCGCACCCAAATGATGTTTAAGGGACACTTGTTTACTTCTGGAATGAATGAATGAATGAATGAGGACACTCCAGGTTTTAGATCCAGAGGGGCCCAACTCATCTTAAAGTTTATTTACCATGTCTCAAGAAGCTAAGGTCCAGGGGAGGGGAAGGACATTGCCCAAGGTCACTCAGTGGTCAGGGACACAGCCAGGACTTGGAGCAAAATCCAGGGTGAGCCCAAGCAGGGCCTCTGTTGAGCCAGCTCGGCTGCCCTGCCTCTCCGCTCACAGGGCGTCAGTCTGCTCACATGTGGAACGAGCTGGGGGGAATGGGAATCTCTAAGACTTGCCCACTTCCCAGGGTCTGTGAGACTGGCTCACCTGTACCCATTGTGAGAGCATGGTCCCCCGCCCAGGCAACGCCCTGAGCAGCAGTGATACCAGTCACTGGTATCCCGTCCTCCTCTTCTGTGGCCAAGGCCTCCCGTGATCTGCTTCTGGGGGCCTTTATTCAACTCCCAAAAGTCCAAGAGTAAATACGAGCCCTGGGATTTCACAAGCAAGTCAGAACCCCACACCCTCTTCTCAGCCCCCTCCGCTACCCTGCACCCTGCTTAAGCCAAGACCTGAATACTGGATACCCTGACCCTGTCGCTGGCCTGGGTTTCTCTTGCTTATTTTTATTTATTTATTTTTTTAACAGGCAGAGTTAGACAGTAAGAGAGAGAGACAGAAGAAAGGTCTTCCTTTTCCGTTGGTTCACCCCCTAATGGCCGCTGCAGCCAGCGCACTGCGCTGATGCTAAGCCAGAGCCAGGTGCTTCCTCCTGGTCTCCCATGCGGGTGCAGGGCCCAAGCACCTGGGCCATCCTCCACTGCACTCCCTGGCCACAGCAGAGAGCTGGACTAGAAGAGGAGCAACTGGGACAGAATCCGGCGCCCCAACCAGGACTAGAACCTGGGGAGCCGGCGCCACAGGCAGAGGATTAGCCTAGTGAGCCACGGCGCCGGCGAACCCTTGCTTATCTTAAAGCTGTTGTTGTCAGCTCTAACTAGCAACTACTGCTACTTTTAAGACTATGTGCCACACACATTCGCTATCTCATTTAATCTTCTCTTTAAAAAGAACTACAGGAAAGACGGTTACTACTCCCATCCTACAGACCATGAAACTGAGGCTCCCAGAAATGCAGCAAAGAGCACACAGCTAGCAAGCCAAGGGGGTGAGTTCTGAGCCCAGGTCTGCTCGACCCGTGCTCACAATCTCCCAGTGGGACAGCCTCTCCGGCCTCAGCCAGGCTCATGATTGCACTAGCACCCCAGGGCCTGCTGAGCCTCTCTTCGTGGTGGTGGTGGTGAGGGGTGCTGGTGCACTGGCTTATAAAGTGAGCGGCCGAGGCCGGCACTGTGGCATAGTGGGTAGGGCTGCTGCCTGCAGCGCCGGCATCCCATATGGGTGCCAGCTCGAGTCCCAGCTGCTCCACTTCCAATCCAGCTCTGTGCTGTGGCTTGGGAAAGCAGTGGAAGATGGCCCAAGTCCTCGGGCCCCTGAACCTATGTGGGATACCCAGAAGAAGCTCCTGGCTCCTGACTTCAGATTGGTGCAGCTCCAGCCGTCGCGACCATCTGCAGAGTGAACCAGCGGATGGAAAACCTCTCTCTCTCTCTGTCTCTCTCTCTCTCTCTCACTTCTCTCTCTGTGTAACTCTGACTTTCAAATAGATAAATAAATCTTTAAAATAAATAAATAAATAAAGCGAGCAGCCAGCTCAAGGTCCCGTCTTCAGGAGAGGAACAGGACACACTCAGACTCTCTCCAGCTTCCCAAACACAGCTGGCAGTAGTGTTAACGGCCTGAGTACCAGCGAGCAGAGCCAGCTGCAAGGGGCAGAGCGCACATGGCGGCTGACCACACTCAGCTAGCTGCACAGATCAGGGCTTGGAGCACTGTGTTGGCTGCTCATGCCGCCGCCTAAGCCCAGAGTCATCTCCTGGGAGACAAATACTGACTTGCGCACAACTCCTGCAACTGTAGATCCCTCCCGGTCCAAGGACTGGGTCTTCACCATCACTGCCACCCTTCATCTGGACACGTACCCACGCCACCCCTTCCTCGTTCTCCTGTTCTCTCTGTTGGTGCCCGGATAAACACAGTGCCAGATCGAAGGCGGAAAGGGCACCACTTCATTGCCAGCGCCAAGGCCCTTGCCAAACGCCTGGCCTCTCGGCCCCCTCTCCTACAGACCCTGAAAGTGGGCACAGACACTGAGCTGGGCCTACCCAGGAAACACAGAGGGACTGTGGGTCCTGAGACCACACCAAGCGGCTATCGGGTGGAACTTGGGAGAAAGCGGGCCTTGGCCCCCATCCAAGGAGGATTAGCTCAGCCCTGCCAAAGGATTTGCTGTTAAGTGGCCCAAGGTTGCCTTCCGCGGCCCCACCTCCTGCTTCCCGGCTCCTTTCATCCTGCCATCCTGCTGCCTCGCCCAGCAGACAACTCCTCACTGAGACAGCAGCACGTCCCCTGGGGCTCCCAGCCAAGGGGGAGGGTTTTGCTGTTGGGGAAATGAAGTAACCGCCCAAGGCTCCAAGGGGCGTGACATCCTGCATGTGTCCTTCTCGTCCACCTTTCGGGTCCTCGGCTTTTCTCCCAGTGCAGCCTGCAAAATGTGGGGACCTGAAACTCCCCAGTGACACGGAGCTGCCAACTACCAACAGCTGGGCAGGTCTGGGCCATCCTCCCAGCTCCTTTCCAAGATGAAAACTGGGGCTTCCAGAAACGAAGTGGCTGGCTCTGGGTCACAGGGTGGGAGAGCACTTGTAGCAGCAGCAGACTCAGTTAAGCGGCAGAGGCTGCCGCATTCCTTAACAAGGGGGTGTCAGGCTGTCTCCTCTGTTGTGAGCTTCTTAGACCTCCAAAATGATGGAGCCCACTGAGTGTAGGGGTGGGGGCACAGAGGTCCAGGGAGGGCAAGGCACTCCAGGATGCCCGGGCAGCCCATCAGGGCCACGATCAGCGGGACCCCTCATTTCCCAGGTCCCAAGGCGTGTTTGGGTGGGTAGGGGACATCTTCGGACTGGGTTTCTTTGGGGCCGGGGCCCCGCCTACCTGCCGGTGAGGAGCTGGCTCCTTGAAGGTGTGCAGATGGGTTGGATATAGTAATTCTCCAACTTGACACCCTCGGCTGCCAGCCGGTCCAGCGTCGGGGTCTCGATATCCGAGCCATGGTAGCCCACGTCGTGGTAGCCCTGGTCGTCGGTGAGGATGAAGATGATGTGCGGAGGCTGGGGTGGAGCGGCCGAGGGCGGCGCGCCGGCCTCCGCGGGAGCGTCGGCCATGAGACTCGGCCTGGCCCAGTCCCAGGACAGGTAGCCGAAGCTAAGCAGGCTGACCAGGGAGAGGCCGGTGAGGGCGTGCATGGCCGAGGCGGCCGCGCGTGCCGGCGCGCACGGCTCCCGGGGCCTCAGCGCCTCGCGTGCCCAGGGCGCACGGCCCGCACGCAGGCCTGGCTGCGACCACCGCGATCCGCGGCCCCGGGGGGCGGCGCAGGGGCTGCTCCAGGGCCCGCGGTGGGGCGCCGGGGCTGGACCTGCGCGGCCGCAGCGGGGCGCCCACCCTGCACCGCCCTCGCTCCCTCTGCCCCGGCTTAGCCAGGCCAGCCTGAGACGCGGCGCGGCGGCTCCCAAAAAGCGCTCTCCACCATCCTCGGACTCTCCTCTTCCTTTTTGCCCCGCGTTCCTCCCGCCTCCCAATTTCTCTCGCCTCTGCTTTTCCCTCTCTCCTCCCACCCCGACCCTGCAGCCCCCCGGCCCGGCCTCCCGCCCCGCCCGCAGTCCTCAGAGCCGTCGGGCTCCCAGCGAGGAGGTGGGCACGAGCCCAGAGCCGGAGGGAGGGAGGCACGGGTGGGGCTGGCCCGAGGGGGACACCGCGGGAGGGAATGCGAGAAAGTTGTAACATCTGCCCGGCTGAGCCCCAGGTGGGAGGGCGGGGCGCCGAGCCACGGCTCCGCCCCCCGGGCGCGAATCCCGGGCCGGGCCGGCTCGGCCGCCGCCCCAGCGCCCGCCCCTGGCCGGGCAGAGACTAGGGATCCGGGGGAGGGGGGCTGCCTGGAATCTGATGGAACAGTTCCGGGCCGGCCGGCCAGACATTCCTCAATCCTGGAGCCCCAACATCTCTGAGGGCCAGCCCCAGGACGGACGGACAGACGGACCGTCTGGTCCAGCCGGGTCATTCTACAGATGCAGACACTGAGGTCCCTAGAAGAGGGGCAGCTCATCGCAGTCACAGAGAGAGTAGGGCTGGCGCTGCAGCTCCCGCGCTGCAAGCCAGCAATGGAGTACTTTGGCAAAGCCTAGCGGAGCCGGAAGTGAGGAAGCTGGGTTCTGGGCTGGCCAGCTTTCCTTGCCGCAACCTCTCAGCCCCTCACCCTGCAGCTCCCAAGTAGAATCTTAGAAGGCCGACCCCTGGAATCCAGAGGGCTCTGGCTGATTTGTCCACCTGGTCCCCACAGAGTCCAGCACAGTACCTGCTAGACTGGATGGGTGGATGATGGATGGGTGGACAGAAGGAAGGATGCGTGGGCCCCCAGTTCACACAGGCCAGCTGCCACCAGAAAAGGCAAGCGTGGGGGACTCTGGGGCCCCCAGTATTGTGCCAAAGGGATGCTCAGAGGAACTCAGCTTCCGGTCCAGAGGCCCGTTGTCACGCGTGTGTCACGCATGAATGAGGGCCAGCGTTTCCCGATCTTTCCGGAGGAGCACACACATCTAGATTATCAGGAGAAACACGAAGGGCTTCCAAAGGTTCATGGGAAATGGAACGAAAGCATGTTTATTTTGGTGCAAAGATCTTGACATCTACACATTGTTTTTCCGTAATAAACACTTCCTGTGAACTTTTTGAAGACGTGGTGTACTCTGATTGCTAAGTGTTAGAGCCACTTTGAAGCAAAATGCAAGCACCATCAGTCCAAATGAAAGCCATCCAAGGGCTATTAGGCTGTTGGGTGCCTGGTTACAGCCTCAGCGCTGTATCACTGGTTGTTTTTTTTTTTTTTTTTTTTTTTTGAAATTTTTCCTGGGCTACAGTTTTCAACGGGGCAACTGGGCTAACGCAAGGCGCTGAGGGTGTTTAACATGCACACTGCTGGCGGCCAGGAGGCAGCTGTGGAACGCCGCCTTGCCCAGTGTGCTGCGAACGAATCACTCTTTTTCCTGAAGGGTCAGTGTTTTTGCGAACTCTGGGAAACCAACACTGCCCAGGTACTTCTCGCACCCTTCCCCTGCCAAGGCGCTGTCGTGATTCCTAGCCTTTTGCTGAAAACCACTGTGTGTGGGGAAAAGAAACCAGACCTCCAAAATAGCAGCCCGTGTGATCTGCATTTCGAAACGAGGGCTGCGTGGGGCCAGCCACTCCTGTTTGCTCAAAGCCCCATATTTAGGGTGACCAGATTTATCAGAAGGGAAAACTGAGCCTGTTGTTCTGGGAGAAGAAGCGTTGAGGACAGACGGGGCAAATATAGCCTCCTGGAGGAAAGGATGCTAAAACAGTGCTTCCGGAGGCTTCGGCCCTGGCTGGGGGGGGGGGGGGGTCAACATGGGACAAGTCCCAGGAGGTCAGATGGACTTGGGCTTTGCAAAGGCCTTGTTGGCCCTCTTGGTCAGGAGGGGACCAGTCAGAGCTGCCGTCGCCTTGCTCCATGTGTACAGAGAACTAGGGCAATGGGAATGGGCGGGCACTCAGCCTGGAGGGAAAAAGGCGCAGGGAGACAAGAACTCCGGCTATGGGGACACGGCGGGTAGCACTGCAGAGTTCAAGGCCACTTGAGTTCACGTCCTGCCACTTCTGTGGGTCTGGCCTTGCCCAGGCTACATGACCGCCCCTGGCCTCAATTTCTTCATCTATAAAAATGGTTAATAAAATAAGTGGCAATACCAGGCTCCGTCGAGTGCCCAGGACACAGCAGGCACTCAGCAGATGGGGATTTTGGTCATGATGATTGTTCTCTGTGCTGTTTGGTCTTAGGGGTGCTTTTTGTTTGTTTAAACCCGCTTATTTGTAGAGCAACTTGAGGGTCTCAGCTACTGTGGGGCGACAGTGTCCCCCAGAGTTCTTGTGCTGCAGGCCCCATGGCCAAGACAGCAGCACCGGGAGGCTGCTCTCTGTGCTACTGCGGGCAAGGACTGAGTCCTGTGGGTGAGAGGCACTGGCAGACAGATCCCCGGCCAATGTCATGGGTGACTTAATAGGAGGGCAGGGGGCAGCATCCGGGGCCAACTCCAGTTCCCCAATACTCACATATCATTTAAGAGTCTCAGTAATCGCCAAAACCCAAGGTGGCCTCAGAGCTCACCATTGCCCTTTAGAAGTTCCAGAGAAATAAACACCCACCCTGGGGCCTCCCTTTGCCACCTGCTACGCGGCTGGGCCAGGCTACAGCCCCTTAACCAGGAATGTCCATAGGCCCAGGGAGGCCAGCAAGGAACAGAGCGCAAAGCGTAATGCGAGTCCAGGGCACAGCTTTCACAGTCCATGGGCTCATCCCCTGCCCCTTGTGCTACTGCCTTGCTCCCTGGGAACAGGTCTATCAGCCCTACCCAGCTAGGACTCACCAAACTCCAAGCTGGCTCCAATTCAGGCTGAAGAAGCAAGCTCCATGGCTGGCACTGTGGTGCAGCGGGTTAAGCCACAGCCTGCAATGCCAGCATTCCAGAGCAGAACACCCATTTGAGTCCCAGCTGCTCCACTTCCAATCCAGATCCTCGTTAATGCACTTGGGAGGCAGCAGATGATGGCGCAAGTACTTGGGCCCCTGCACCCATGCGGGAGACAAGGACAGAGTTCTGGGCTCCTGGCTTTGGCCTGACCCAGCCCCAACTTCTGTGAGCATTTGGAAAGTAAACCAGAAGATGGAAGGTCTTCTTCTCTCTGTCTCTCCTTTTCTCTCTGTCACTCTGACTTTCAAATAAATAAAATAAATCTCAAAAAAATAAAAAAGAAGGCGCCAAAAAGCATTCTCTCTCCAACCAGGCTAAGCTAGCATCTTCCATTTCTATCTTAAGACCTGCCATATCCAAGATGACTGACATCAGGAATGTCTACCCCATATGGGAAAGCCCTGTCCCCCTATTCACACAGGTGTGTCCTTAGCACGTAACCCTCAAAGGACAGGCACACTGAAACACTATCAGAATGAGCCAGCATTGTAGCACAGTGGGTTAAGCCACCACCTGCAACACTGGCATCCTATACGGGTGCAGGTTCGAGTTCTGACTGTTCCACTTCTGATCCAGCTCCCTGCTAATATGCCTGGGAAAACAGAAGATTATGGCCCAGTTCTTGGGCCCCTGCACCCATGCGGGAGACCCAGATGGGACTCCTGGCTCCTGGCTTTGGCCTGGCCCTGCCCTGGCCATTGCAGCTATTCGGGGGAGTGAAGCGGTAGATGGAAGAACTCCTCTCCTCTCCTCTCCTCTCCTCTCCTCTCCTCTCCTCTCCTCTCCTCTCCTCTCCTCTCCTCTCCTCTCCTCTCCTCTCCTCCCCTCCCCTCCCCTCCCCTCCCCTCTCCTCTCCTCTCCTTCACTGTCACTCCCTCTCTCTGTAACTATGCATTCCAACTAAATAAATAAATTTTTAAAAAGATTTAAATTTAAAAAAAGATTTAAGAAAAAGGAAACTATCAGAAACCTAATATCTGCCCCCAAAATGCAGATCAGAGGTGGCAGATCAAGGGTGTTGTTTTGCTACTTCCTAACTTTCAGAGATTTCCATTGATGGAATCAGACTTCAGAAAGTGCTGAGCTGCCCAGGCAGGATCTCTGCACAGGGGGGATGAAGTGCCCAGTCTCCAGGTGGTAACTGGAGATTCCCAAACTCAACTGGGAACACAACTTCTAAAAGCAAGACCTTCAAAGGACTTTGAAAGTGCTGTCCAACTTGAAAATCTTAGGATTCTAATTATTGTGTTTTTTTAGGATATGGAGATGGAAAGGTGAACACATGAGTGAGTGTGGTTTGTGGTTGTCTTTCACTGCTCTGTGTGTGTGTGTGTGTGTGTGTGTGTATGCACGTACATATGAGGGGGGATGTAAATGTATGTTTGGTCATCTTTCTTTTTAAAAGGACTTATTTACTTGAAAGGCAGAGGTGAAAGACAGGGAGTGAGATCTTCAGTTGCAGTTTCACTCCCCAAATGCCCACAACAGCCAGGACTGGGCCAGGCTGACGCCAGGAGCCAGGTCTGCCTCCCAGGGTGTGCATTAGTAGGAAGCTGAAATTGGAAGTGGAGTAGCCAGGACTTTAACCAGCATTTCAATATGGGATTTGGACATCCCAAGTGACAGCTAACTTGCTGTACCACAACACCAACCCCTGTGTTTGGCTAGCTGTGAACCAAAATCATCTCAGTTCAGGGCGGGCATTTGGCCCATGGGCTAAGGCACTTTCTCGGGAGGCCTATGTCCAATATTGCAGTGCCTGGCTTTGAGCCCCAGCTCTGCTTCTCATTCCAGCTTCCTGCTGATGTGCACCCAGGGAGACAGCAGGCAAATGGCTCAAGTACTTGAGTCGCTGCCACCCATGTGGGAAATGGATGGACTTTGGGGCTCAGGGTGTTCATCTGGCCCAGCCCCAACTATTTTGAGGTTTGGGGAAATGAATCAGTGAGTGGGAGATTTCTGTCTGTCTCAGTCTCTCCGCCTTTCAAGTAAATACAACTAAATAAAATAAAGTCATCTTGCTACAGATATTCTCCCCTTCCAACTCAGCGCCCTTGGCAAAGAGCTTGTGCAGAGACGAAGCTCGCTGTCCTCCTCTGTAGAGGTTGTTAGTCTGGGCTGGACCACATCAGATCCTCCAAGGATCACATCAGACCTCTGAACGGTCACACAGGGCACAGAGCTCGACCCCTTGACGGCCCGAGAGCTCTCCGGCCTTTGTCACTGATCTCACTGCACATCCAATCTGGCAAGACCAATCCACGACCCACCCCAAGGATATTAGAAGCTGCTCAGAGGGAAGCTATAAGAAGGTAGCTGGGGGCAATTGCTTTAAAGTTTCACATTAGGGAGAAACAAACAAATAAATATAAAAACCAGATTGATGAGCTAATAAAACCGCAGGTGTGGGGACATCTGGTACGTGTTTGGGACATTTGGTCCACAGCCACCAGAACCCAACCCCCCCTTCCAGGGCATCACCCAGTCACAGCTCAGCACAGAAGGCAAGAGAGATCGCCCTCCAGAGTGTAAACCCTGGTCAGGATCCTCTTTTCAAAGAAGCAGGGAAAGACGTCGTCTGAGTTTTCGGGTCCCCGTCCAGGTTCCCTTTGAGGAGCTCACGGCGCAGGACATGCCTCAGGGCAGACGTAGGCTGAGGAAGGCCGTCGCGTCCTCAGTGGTGAAGAAGGCACTGCGCCAGCCCCGCTGTGCTGCTGGAGTGATGCGGCAGCGAGTGCGCGGCGCTCCCGGCAGCCCCTGCCGCCCACCTGCCTGCTGCTCCAGCCCACGGGGGCCAGCATGATGCTCCCCGCACTGCAAGCTCCCCAGGTGCGTGCAGCTAGCGGCAGTGTGTGGGTCTGTCTGGGGAAGCAGAGAATCCCACAGAACCCCACTGCTGGTGCCCTCATTGACAGCCAGGCCGTACCCTCCTAATGAGAGCTGCTTCTATACGGAAGAGTCGTAGAAAATTGCACGGGGGTCCCTTGGTCACCTCAGTTAGTGACCCACGGTTCTTACTGTCACTCCCATGCTCTCGACTCCTGTACCATTAATTATAGTTGATTAATGACTACTGGAAAGGCCAGAGGCGCTTAAGAAAGCCATAGGAGCTGAACTTGAGAGAGCGCGCTGCAGGGGGCCCAGCCGCCTCCAGGCAGAGTGACACCTGCCCAGCTGAGTTTCTCCCCCAAGGAGGCAGCCCGGGGGGGGGGGGGGGGGGGGCGCCCCAGGTCCCTGCATATCACCTGGGGTCTCGCTGGATATTGGGGAAAATGGCTCTGGGAGGAAAGGGGTTTTCCTCCTTGAAATTGGGTCCCCCCTCCACCCTTTCTGGGGGAGGCACACATACCCTGCTCTGACCCTGGCTTCCGGCCCTCTGGGTGGTCTGAGTGCCCCTTGTCTTAGTGATCAGGGTCCCCCTATCAGGCATCTGGGCCAATAGTGGCAAGAGCCCAGGCACCCATAGCCCCTGCCGTTAACCCTTCGTGGGGCCCAGCCCTGCGCATTTCAATGGCTCCTTTCTCTGGCGCTCAATGAAACATTCTTCCAAGTGGATTATTGAAAGCAGAGCTCTGGGTCCACAATGGGCGCTCTGTGTCCACAGCCGCTGCCCAATCTGTTTGCCCAGCCCGACTGCGGCCTCACCTCTCGGCACACTCCCCACCCTCTACCCGTCCGACCCCAGCCCCACCCCGAGGCCCGCTCAAAGGGAGGCCATATGAAAGGACTTGTTCTCCCCGCCTGCTCAGAAGCTCTGGCCGCCAGGGCCTCAGCCAGCCTGGGTGGGGGGAGTCGCCCAACAGGACCCAGGCCTGCCTCTGGCCCATCCCACTGGGAACTTGCCCACTTTGATGTCTGAGGCTTCTGTCCTCACTGGTCAGCTAAGTGTCTCTCCTACACACACACACACACACACACACACACACACACCTTCAAAGAAGCCAGCGGGGGTGGGCAGGGAGAAAATGAAGGGGGCCCCGACCCTCTAGACCCTAGCCCCCTCCCGGAGAGTGTTCATGTGTTCAGGTAAGGAAAAGGTGCCCCTGTGCACCTCGGATTGAGAATCTGAGGACCCAATGCCTTGTGTTCCAGCCCTGTCTGCCATGCCCCAGCTGTGTGACTAACTACCCAAGTTAACCTCTCTGTGCCCTGATGTTCTTATTTATAAGACGGGAATAATAATAGTACCTGCCTCAGCAAGTTGTTGTCAGGGTTACAACAGACAAGGCCCGTGAAACTGTGGTGCATAGTAAGCTCCCTGGAAAGGAAGGCTATTGTTATTATTGTTACTATGTTTAGATTCTGTTGTCATTATCCTTAGATTCTATTCCTACAAATGTACAGCCTCAGGAGGAAAAATCTGCATTCCTCTCATCCGGTTATTCTTAGCCCCCTGCCAGTGGCTTGCAGTGAAAAGCTGAGCACTGTGGCCCGGCCTTGGAAGCAGCCTCGGCCTCCCTCCTTCGTGCGACAGCCCCTGGATGCAGGCAAGGGCAGTGAGTCCCACCGCTCCAGCGCCCCTTGTCATTATCCTCACCTACTGTTCTTAGGGAAACCGACGTATAGCAGAAACGGTAAGGGGGCCCCGTCTGGGGGCGGAGACCCTGAATCCACATCAAACTGGCGTGTGGAAGCAGTAATGATGCCATCGCTTGCACTGACTGAACGTCTGCCACATGCCAGGTGCCGTACTCTGCTCCCGTATCAGTGATCTCACCTAAGTCTCAGTCCTGCAAAGTGGGTGAAATTCCCATAATTCCCACCATCTGCATCTCACAGAGAAACCACCAAAAAAAAAAAAAAAAAAAAAAAAAAGGCAGAAAGGGTAAATAATGTGTCCAAGGTCACACAGCTAGGGGATTCTCAACCCTAATGCCCACCACGTTATACACCCTGCTGTTCACATTCTTGTCACCCAGTCCGTCGTGGGGTGCGGCCTCCCTTACAGTCTCCGCTCTTCACTTGAGGGCTTAGATGCCCTTGGGTGCCCTGGTTGGGGGTGGGCGTCTGAGCAGGTCCAGGAACGATGATCCAGTCACTCTGGGAGGCTCCCCCGCCATGCCCACCTCCTGGGTGGAGCTGCTCCCAGCCCTCCCCCTCCCCCAGGACAGAGTAGGAATGGGCCATCTTGGAAGCCGCTCTCAGGCCTGTTCCCTCTCTGGGGCCCCTGCTGCCCACTCTAGCTTCCGGATCCTTCTCAGACCCAGGTGTCACCTGTCGGCCCTGCCTCGCTGTCTCCCAAGGCAGCAATCTTGCAGGGCTTTTCTGCTCAGGGACAGCCTCACCAGCCCCCGCCGCCTCCTGGCCTTGGCGAGAGAGAGCTGGAAGCCAGGGATGCTCACTAATGACAGGGATGAGGCTTGCCTCTGTTCCCATGGCAACTGCTATGCGCCTCTCAATCACTTTTGAGGCTCCTGCTGGTGTGAAAGTTATTTTGCATAGGACTGCTTACCCCTTATCCAAGAACTCTGCTCTGGGTCCTTAGAACCTTCCAGAGCCCTTAAAAGTTGGTTTCCCCCCGCCCCCCACCTTGTCGAAGTCCTTTCATCTTGAAAGCCCTGCCCCAATCCCAGCTCTTCCAAGAGACCTCTCCAGACCCCCGCCTCCTCCCCTCCCCGGTCCCCTGGGGCGGGTTTATGATACTGTTAGATCACAGTCTGCCTGTTTCGCAGCTATTTATGTCTCTCCTTCTGAGCCCCTGGTGAGCGATCAGCCCATAGTAGGTGCTAAACAAACATTTGTTTGAATTTATTTGAATTTCCCTTTCAGGGTTTTTAAAAATTACTATTATTAACCGTACAGACCGTTCCTAATAATCCCTTACGCTTGTAAAATTATTTACAGTTTATATATAGCTGCGTGCTTGAGGGCGCTGCCCGAAGCCCCAGCTCCACCCTGCCTGGCTGTGTGACAGCTACCAGCCCTCTAGCCTCGCCCAGCCTGCCTCTCATCGGCAAGAGGGATTGATTTAAAGATTAAAATAAAGGTGGAAAGGTTTGACTCAGCACAGGCCAGGCGCCCAGGGGTGCCTCAGCACACGCTAGCTGTTCTCACGGGTCATGGTCTCCTCTGCACCTTCCAGAATCTCTGTGGAAGTTCTTCCACCCTCTGTGGGTGCTGTCACCATCATCAGTGGGCTGTGGAAGGCTGAGACCCACGGAGACTTCAGCTGAACGCTGGCGTGGGTACCTGTGGTCGGCCTGGCGGCCACTTCCCCTTCCCTGCTGACACAACCCCGGTGTTCCTGGGAAAACTGCTCTTCCGCACTGGTGGGTCAGCTCCAGGAGGAAGTGAGGGAAACTGGAGCATCAGAAGGCCCTGGCTATGGGAAACGGGCGAGTGACTCGAGTCTGTCTGATGAAACCCCGTCTAGAAATTTTCGTTTGGATGTTTGAGAATCAGACCATCCCTCGTCTGCTGGACTTGGAGGAAAAGACCAAAGTGTGGACTCACCTGGGGCTAGCTCTAAGAGAGGACAGCACAGCGCAGCAGTATAGATGCACAGATCCCTAATGATACCCTCTGAGCACACGATGCTGCCCAGTAAGTCCCTGGACTTGAGTCACGTGAACCAATCATCCCTTCCCTCTTGTTCTATTTGTGTTGGTGTCTGTCCCTTGCAATGGAACAGGTGCCAACTACCAGATGCAAACCATCTTCGCCAGGGGTCAAGGAGCTCGTCACTCCGCACATTCACTCCACAAACACCTGCGGAGCAAGCTGTGTGGGCTGAGACCACAGGATTGGACAATGCACTGCCTGGCCCTCTTGGAGTTGCAAGTTTCATGCCATTGCATTTGACCCAGGAAGACACTGAAGCCCAAAGAGTAGCCTGTCCCAGAGTATGTGTCCTTCAAATGACCGGGGGTGGGGGGATCCTGAAGGAGGCTGGGCAAGAGCTGAATTGGGCAGATGGATCTGGGCCCTCAGTGGCAGGGAGGACTGAATCAGAGCTTAGTGAGTTTCTGCCCAGCAGGTCAGCTCTGGGCCAAGAACAGGGGTTAGACCTGGAGGGGGAGGGTCGAGTTCTGTGAGTCCAGGACTCTGAGCAGGGATAAACTCCTGGGAACAGCAGGCTCTGAGGTCTGATTTATGCTCCTGGTATAATGTGTGGCTTCTTCTTTGCTCTGGAAGTCTGACTGTTAAAGGACTCTCTTGCATCAAGATTTTTTTTTAAAGATTTATTTATTTATTTGAAAGTCAGAGTTACAGAGAGAGAGAGAGTGAGAGAGAGAGAGAGGTATTCCATCTGCTGGTTCACTCCCCAGTTGGCCACAGCGGCCGGAGCTGTGCCAATCAGAAGCCAGGAGCTTCTTCCAGGTCTCCCACGTAGGTGCAGGGTCCCAAGGACCTGGGCCATCTTCTACTGCTTTCCCAGGCCATAGCAGAGAGCTGGACTGGAGGGGAGCAGCTGGGTTTTGAACTGGCGCCCATATGGAATGCCAGCACTTCAGGCCAGGGCGTTAACCTGCTGCACCACAGCGCTGGCCCCTGCATTAATATTATTCTAGAAGAAGGGATGGGCCTCAGAGTACAGAGTTAAACCACCACTTGTGGTGCCTGCATCCCATATCAGACTGCCAGTTTGAGTCCCAGCTACTCTGCTCAGACTGAGCTCCCTGCTAGTGCACCTGGGAGGCAACTGATGGCTCAAGCACTTGAGTCCCTGCCACCCATGTGGGAAACCTGGATGAGCTGCTGTTCCTGGTTCAACCCCAACTGAAGCAGCCATCTGGGCAAGTAAACCAGCAGATGGAAGTTTATCCCCTCCAACTCTACCTTTCAAATAAACAGATCTTAATAAAAGGGGGGGAGGGAGGAAGGGAGGGAGGGAGAGAGAGAGGGAAGGGGAGGGAGGGGGAGGGAGGGAGAGGGAGGGGAGAGGAGGGGGAGGGGAGGGGGGAGGGAAAGATTGAATCTCCTAGAAGGCTGCTTTTCCCCCCAGGAGCTTCCAATACGCTTATCAGGGGAAGACACCCCTCCTCTGGCCTAACCTCTGGTCTTCCTTCTCATGCCATGACCCATCCCTGGCAGAACCCAGTCTCTCTGGGGCCAGCCTCCTGCCCCCGATGGAGGCGGTGATGTCTTGAACTTGCATTTGCCCTCCCCCTGCTTTGTCTGTCTCTGCTCCATCCATTCCTAGTACAGGACCTGGCACACATTACAGATTAAAAAAGCTTTTCTTGCATGAACATGAGTGGGACTTTTTTAAGATGGGGAGAGGCAACCATGCTGAGGACCCTGAGCACAAGACCAGCATGGCTCAGGCTTAAGCCCTGAGAGGGGCCGTAGCAGTGCGCTTTCGCAGTCACGTAGCCAATCAAGCCCTGTGTGCGGCACTCAGCTGTGCCCAGTGGCTCTGCGCACTCTGACCTCCTCACTCATTTTCCTCATGGCCACTGGCTTTCAGATAGCCATGGCACTTGGGGCATCTGATCGGGGGGACTTGCACTGGGGATCCATGTGGTTTGCATGGGGGGTGGGGACTGCAGGTCCTACGTACAGCTGAGTCAGCTGTCCTGGGGTAGAAACATAATCCAGGACTCCCTTGCTGCCCCCTGAGCAGCTCCTCGGCCTGGAACACAAAGGCGCAAGCTGAGTTTGGATGTGACATGCACGTGGCCTCCAGGCCCCGGCGATACAAGTACGTGTGTTGAAGGCATTGACATCTAATACGGCTGGAAGTGAGGCTCCAGAAAATTCTCCCAGTGAGCAGACCTGCAAACTTGAAAGAGATCTGGGTTCACAGAGATTCTTAGACAACAGGGAAGTCCTTTCTTGTCAGGAAAAGTTATTCTGTGACCTCATGCATACAGTTTTAAAGGTTGTTCTGATATGAATTGTGTCTCTGTCCCCATCCACCCACTCTCAAAAGACACGCCAAACCTCTAACCTCAATGCCCCAGATTGTGACCTTAAGGTAACAGGGTCTTTCCAGGGAGCGAGCTAAAATGAGGTCATTAGCACAGGTCCTTAAGCCAGAGAGGGGAAGTGAGGACGCAACAGAGCCCCACAGGGGACAATGCCCTGGGAGAATGAAGACTGATTACAACCAAGGGCACCCACGCTGGCTAGAAAGCCCCCAGGAGTCCTGGCCAAGTCCTCCCTCACAGCCCTTGGAAGGAACCAAAGCTGCTATCACCTTGACCTTGGACTTGGGCCTCCAGGCTGTGAGACGACGCAGTTCTGTTGGTTAAGCTGCCAGTTGGTGGGACTCTGTGATAGCAGCCTGCCACAGTGATCAGCAGGTGAAGCGGAATTCACTGGAAGACCCGCATCCACGGGCCTCAGACCAGCAGCCCCAAAAATAGCCAGGATGCCCATGTGAAGCTCCAGGTTCTATGCATTCCAGCCAAAAAAACCTGCAAGGAAAAATTCAGTTAACTATGCCCAGGGCAGCCATATCCAAGTGTCTGGGTTCAAGTCCTGGCCCCACTTCCGATTCCAGCTGCCTACTACTGTGCAACCCGGGAGGCAGCAGGTGATGGTTCCAGTGCTTGGGTTCCTGTCACCCATGCAGAGATCTGGTTAAGTTCCAGGCTCCTGGCTTCAGCCTGCCCCAGCCCTGCCTGGCTATTGTGGGCATTTGGGGAGTGAATCAGTGGGTAGACGATCTCTGTCTCTGTCACTGTCTCTTTAACTCTGTGCCTCTGCCTTTCAGATAAAATAAAGAAATGATAAATCAACCACGCAGGAGAGACAAGTGGGTGACCTTTCCATTCTTCTCTCCATAGACAATGAGTATAACACCATTCTCATTCTCAGGGCTTCCCTAAGGAGGTATCTGTACCCCCACGGGCCCTACCCTCTGGGTCCTGCTCCATCCTTTGCAGCTGGGACGGCACCATCCTGGTGCTTCCCGAGATCCCATGGGCCCAGATCTCAGAGTTGGGGTCTAGAGAATGAAAGGGTCAGGGTGGCCCAGACCCCACCTCCAGAGCCGCCCTTCCCAGGTGTGTTCCCTTCCTCTCCCCAACTCAGACCATGAAATCCAAGCTATCCACCCCACACTCCCCAACACCCCCATGAGACCGTGGCATTCGTACTTGGCTGTGGAGGAGCTGTTCTGCACTCCCTGGGAAAGGCCATCTAAACATTGGCCAGGCTGCAGGGTTTTTCTTTCCACCCTTCCTCCCCTACCCCCCGGCCTGGCCTCTAGCCTCCCTTCTGTTTTCCTTGCTCTGAGCTGTCCTCAGCAGCCCCCTGCCCGCCCAGCCTTCCTGGCTGATCTGCCCATCAGGTGCCCAGCCAGGTGTTTTTAGGGCTCAGGACCTGGGGAGAGCAGAGGGAACTAAGAGGCAGTTCAGCTGCAGGGTCCAGGCCAGCAGTCAGGGGCTGACGTCATGGCAGGGTCTACCGAGAGCCCCTCAAATGCCACGGGGGCCCTCCAGATTCACAAGTCAGCACTAGGAGGGCCTCCGTCAGGACTCATGAGCTGACGGAAGGCCAGCTCAGGCGAGAAGGGAGAACCCCCTGACGTGAGTTCCATGAGGAAGGCGGCGACGTAGACTCTTGCTGTCTCTTGCCTTTACCCCTCTTTGGGGGGAACATCCATGCTTCCAGGCAAGTAGCCCTCAAGTTCACCAGCGTGGGGCTAAGGAGCACTCCCTAGGTCGAGCTAAAATGTGCACTCATGTATCACTGGTGGGAGCCTAAAAAGTGGAAGTCAGCAGCAGTTCCTCAAAAAGCTAAACAAAGAACTTCCACCTGACCCAGCAGCTCCATCCCTCGCTACCAACCAAAAATCCAAGACAGGGACTCAGCTATTTGACCTGAACGTCACAGCAGGAACACTTACCGTAGCCAAAGGTGGAAACAGACCCCAAGAGCTTTCACTGGAAATCACAGTGATTTGCTTTCACAGGCAAATCATAATAAATACACACAGTGGGATATTATTCAGCCATGAAAAGGAAGGAAGTCCTAGTATATGTTATGAATGTCAAAACATGGCTAAGTGAAAGAAGACATACACAAAAGGTCATATATTGTGTGATTCCAATGATCCAAAGTATCCAGAACAGGAAAGTCCTTTGAGAAGAAAATGGACTGGACGATGCTGGGGACTGGGAGAAAGGAAGAAGGGAGAGGGTTTCCCTTTGAGGTGATAAGAGGGTTTTGGAACTAAGTGGGAGTTGCCCGATTTTGTGAACATACTAAATGCCAATAATTGTTTGCTTTAAAATGATTAATTCTAGGTTTTACCACAACAGAACTTAAAGTCCCAGAGAAGAGCTCTGATTGGCCAAGTGTGAGCTAGATGTCTATCCTAGCCAATCAACAGGGTCTAATGGTGGGGTCTACAAAAGAAATGACAACTCCCAGAAAAGTCAAATGGCTTTAACTGAGGGAAGTTATGGTCCTGAAGGGTGGGAAACAGGGCTCTCTTCTGGGAAAATAAAATTTCAGTTTAATAAATAAGATGTGACCCAATCAAACTGCAGGGCTAGGAGAGAAGCCAGAACTACTCCATCATACGGTTGGCCAGTGGCTATGGGCTGCTATTTAGATGTAAATTAATTCAGCCTCTAAATAGCACTAGCCCCTTTCAAGAGCTAGTGGTACCATATTGAGCAGTAAAGATAGAGAACTTTTCCATCAATTAGAAAGTTCTCTTTTTCTAAGTTTATTTTTATTTGAAACAGTAACAGATACTGTTACCAAATACCCACAACAGCTAGGGTTGGGCCAAGCCAAAGCCAGGAGCCTAGAACCCAGTCCAGGTGGGTATCAGGCACCCAAGGACTTGAGCCATTATCTGCCTGTCTCCCAAGGTGTCCATTGGCAAGGAGCTGGATTGGAAGCAGAGGCGGGAGTCAATCCCAGGCATTCCAATATGGGATGCAGGTGTTCCAAGCAGCAACTTAACCCACTGTGCCACAACACCCAACCCCAATGTAGAAAGTTCTATTGGAGAACAGTAGACATTGCAGAATATGACCCTTTCATTTTATAGGTGACAAAAGTGCAGCCTAGCACAAAGAAAGGACTTCTATAAATACAGGTAATAACTTAGGGCTACAGCCAGAACCAACTCTCAGGCCTTGGTTTAGGAGAAGTGGAGATGAATTTTTTAGTTGGAAAGGTCTTTGTCCCTGTTCATAAAAGTAGCATATATATTTAATGCATTAAAAAATTTCCAAAGGGCCAGCATTGTGGCATAGCATGTTAAGTGTCTGCCTGCAACGCTGGCATCTCATATGGGCATCAATTTGAGTCCCAGCTGCCTCACTTCCAATCCACCTCCTTGCTAATGCACCTGGAAAAGCAGCAGAGAATGGCCCAAGAGCCTGGGCCCCTGTATCCATATGGGAGACCCAGATGAAACTCCTGGCTCCTGGCTTTAGACTGGCCCAGTTCTGGCCATTTCAGCCATCTGGGGAGTGAACTGGTGGATGGAAGATATCTGTGTGTGTGTGTGTGCCTTTCTCTCTGCCACTCTGCCTTTCAAATAAATAAATCTTTTCAAAAATTTCCAAAAATATTAAGAAAAAGTAAAGATCAACATAATTTTCATGATTCAGAGATTGTCATAGTTAACATTTATATATATCCTACTAGGTCTCTTTTTTATGCATTTCTACTTATAGACACACATATATGGATAAAAACTCATTTTATGCATTTTATTCCGTCTCCGGCTTTTTTCACTTAATATATTTTGGACATTTTGTATATCACCAAATGTAGACTCATGCCAATGTGTTGATACCTGCGAGGGCCTCCTTGGGAAGAGAAGAGGCAGAAAGGCTGATGTGGAGTTAACATTGGCCCTTAAAGCATCAGCGGCAGGGTTGGCAGCCAGAGGGCCAAGCAGGGACCAGAGTCAGCCCGGGGGCAGGACACTCTGCGCGCCAGGAGCAGCCGGGCCTTGGAGGGGTGAGGCGCCCATACAAGGTCTGACCACGGGCTAGCATGGAGGGCGGCACTGGAACCCGGCAGCCCAACTCCCAGTCTGTGGCTTCCACAAAGGCTGCTCTTGATTATCCACGCCGGCAGCGAAGGCCCTGCCTAGCCTGGTTCTCCCCACTCTCATTTTCTTAATCACAGACGACGGCCCGGGGTGGATCATCTCTGCGCATGCGCCAAGCTCACACACTGCGCCACTAAGGCCCCAGAGAGTTGGCCGCCGGCATGGCCAGCCCTTGAGGCGTTTCAGGCCACAGGCTGGGACCTGACCAGCATTCCACAGGAGGCTCCCTCTCCGCTCCCCGGGGCTGTGCCTGTGCAGCCCCTGAGTCACCAGGCACTGCCTGCCATGAGTCAGTAGCATTCTTGGGGGCTGAGAGCATGCGGCTCAGCCTCAGGGCGCTTCCTGTGTACCTTGGTGAGCCTGGCACATCCTCCAGCCAGGCTAGATGCAAGACAGACACCGGATGAGTGGCCCTGGGTCACGGCCTGACCGCCTGGCAGCTGACCTGTGGGGGCCTCGGATGACTCACAGAGGCCAGGCTACCTCTGGGCTGCCCGGAAGCTGGAGGCTGACCTCACAGACTCGCTGCTGGGGAGCACTGCGGGCGAGGGTGGCAGGAGGCAGTGAAAGGGTCTCTAGCACCCGCCATCCTTCTCTGGGCAAACCACTGGCTACTTCCAGGTGCCGGGTTGGGGAGGGGGCATTAAAAGCACAGGCATTGCCACGAGACAAACAGGTTGGCTTTGAGTCACAGTTCCTCCTCCTTCTTGCAGGGTGACCCTGGTAAGTTACCTAACATCTCTGGCCTCTGAAAGTGGAAGAATGAATACCTACCTCCCAGGGTTACTGCTATGAGTGTGGAGGAACTGCACCTGGCCCTGTGTACAGCCCAGAGATCACGCTCAGGGACTGGGCACTCTTAGCAAGGTAACAGTAAATTCTGTCCTGGGCATCTGCTCACTGAACAAATAGGCATTGGGTGCCTGCCCCACAGAGATGGAGCTCAGAACAAGGCTTTCCAGGGGCCAGAGGTCACCACGGTCAGGGCCATCACCAAGCAGAGAGAACACAGGTGTGGAGAAAGCACAGGTCTCAGCCATCGGGAAGTTAGATGCTAGCAGGGGGAAGGGAGGCAGGAAACAGATGGTGATAGACAAGAAAATGAGGGAGATGCTGGGGGGTGACGGGGAGAGCCTGGGAGATGACGGGAGCTGCCTCTCTGAGCCAGTGATGTCTACACGGAGACACAAGGGCTGCACCTGGCAAGAAGCCCAGCTGGTGAAGAGGCAGGAGGGTTTCAGGCAGGGCGAGGGGTTGGGGGGAGGGGAGGCCGAGGAGCTGGTGGCACTGCAGCGAGAAGTAGGGACCGGGGCAGGCAGTGGCAAGGCCTTCAGTCTGAGTTAAAATGCGTTCACCTCTTTCTAAATGCAAGTCCATGCCTCTGCAGGGGCTCTGGGGCTCCGGAGCAGGACTCCTGCATGCCTGAATCAGTACGAGGCTGGGGAGAGCTTGACCGGTTTTCCAAGGGGAGCGCGCTGTGTCCCATCCAGGCCGCTCTGCCTCATGGCTCCCAAAGCCCCCCCAGTCCCGGCAGGCCTCTTCAAGACCACAGCAAAGCCACCCAGAGCTGCCACCATGCCCTTCCTGGCAGGGGGCCGGGCCCTCCAACTGCATTCCAGGAGCAAGCCTGCCCCAGTGGTTGGACCCAAGGAATGCAGAGGCCACCCCTACCCCAGACACAGGGAGCCTTTTTTTCCCGGGCCCTAGGGTGAGGCTTTCTGGGGCTGGGGGCAACCCTACTTCTGCTGGTGGTGATTAAGACCTTGGCTGAGCAAACACACCTGTCAGCCAGAGGCCCCAGCACCACACCTGTGGGGAGGCAGCATGAGGGGAGGGGGCTGCCAGGCTCACTGGGGGCCTCGCCCTGCCTCCCAGATTCACCCAGCCTGGCCTTCCAGAGCCAGCATCTACCCAACCATCCTAAGCAGGAAGATTGCCTGCCATAGGTCACCCCAGAACCCATTTTAGAGACAGGAAAACCGAGGCCGGGAGGGGAGGGACAATAATCACTGCTAGCGCTGAGAACTCACCATGGCTCTGGCCTTGCAGAGACTTCACGACCCCACAGCGTGGTTACTGCTGTTACTGCCATTTCACAGATGGGGACACTGAGGCTTCGAGAGGCTCAATGACATGCTCAAGGTCAGGCAACAACTAAGCAGAGAAATCGGCATTGGAACCCAAGCTCCCTGACTAAAAGCTCCCTGTGTATTGTGTTTTATTTACTTACATTAAATTTTTCCCCCAAAAGAAACTTATTACTAGCCACAAAAAAAAAAAAAAAAAAAAAAAAAAAAAAAAAAAACTTAGACCAGGTAATGACAAAAGCAATGAAAGCCAAATAACATCAGCATATCCCAGCTCCACGGCGTTGCTGCTCCAAGATCTGAGGGAGACCCGTTGTCAGCGGGTAGAAAGGGAGATTAACAAGGGCCGGGAGGTGTCGGTGATTCACTGAGGCTTTCTCCTTGAAGCCATCCGAAAGCTAAAATGAGACTGAAAGGGAACTGGGTTTTTCCCTGTGTGCCGCACTGTTATTTAACGCGGCTCAGCTGCGGGGTCACCACGAGCGCCGTGCCGCAGCCACTGCTGGCTTTCTGCCTCCCCGGCACGGGCAGAGCCGGCACCTGCCTTCTCCCGGGTGACTGCTGGGCTAGAACATCTCATTCCTGGTGGAGGGCCGTCCAGCACTGTGCTCTTCCGGAACCTGGGTCTTGGAGAGAGGGAGCCCCAGCTGAGCCGGGATGATTATGTAACTGAGCGAGAGAGAAGCGGGTGTTAGAAGCCATTCAGACTTTTAGGTTGCTTATTTACTGCAGCATAACCTAAGCCACTCTGACTAATCCGGCACGTCAGCCAGAAGCATCTTGAAGACACAGGCCCCAGTTCCAGAGCAGAGCCTTAATTGCTATGCCATGCTAGACCTCGGCCAAGCCAACACTGGAGCAAACCCTTCACGTTCCTTCTAGAATGCTCTTACCTTACCAAGCCCACCACCTTGGAAAAGGATCCATTTCCCCCGAATGTCCTTGACTGTGCCCATCTTGGAGCGTTCCTCCCTGCCTGGAAGGGTGCACACCTCCATCCTGGCCCCAGCCAGGCACGGAACGGGGACAGACTGCCCGAGTTTGGAGCTGAGCTCTGCTCCTTGCCAGCTCTGTTCTCTTGGGCTGGACACTGACCCATTCCAAGTCTCTGATTCCTCAGCTGTAAGTGTTAAGCTATCAGTCTGATCCGTGCTTGCTGAGATCCTGCTTAGGAACCGTTTGGGGTCTGGCTCTCAGGTTATCCTTCCCCCAGTCCCGCCAGGGAAGCCCTCTCTGCCCAGCCTCAGGGCAGGTCGCACGGGGCCTCCATACTCCACAGGCTGGAAGCTCCTTGGGTACAGTTGCATCCTCATCAGCTGGGTCTCCCTACCTCCTTCCATACTGCTGGCATGTGACCTAGCACGAGGTAGAACCAAGAAACAGAAGCTGCCTTGGGCTGACTCAGACCAGTGAGGTTCATGCAGGAGGCGAGAAAGCCATGGATGTTGGCTCTGCCTCCGTGAGCTGTCAGCAAGCTGGCGCATCAAAGGCCCAGGGTTTCTTGCCGCACCCTGAGAGGGTCACTTGGAGCACAGGGTGGAAAGAGCAGGTATACCCACTTCCTGGGGCTGCCATCCCAGAGCACTCCAAACCGGGTGTTTAAAACAACAAAAGTGTATGCTCTCCACTCTGGAGGCCACAAGTCCAAACTGGAGACATCAGGAGGGCCTGCTCCCCTGAGCCTCCAGGTGGAATTCTGCCCGGCCTCTCCCAGGGTCTGGGTCCGGCACCTGGCCTGCACTCCAGAGACACTGCTCCAGCATCCGCCCTGCTGTCAGAGGGCCTTCCCCCAGTGGGTCCGGGTCTTCACATGGTGCCCGGTAGCCCCTGTCTTCTTGGACCAGCCTCCACCATACAATCTCATCTTACTCTGTATGACCCTACATCCAAACCGTCTCAGCTTCACATGTCCTCTGGTTAGGACTGCAGCGTATCTTTGGGGGAGGGGGACACCAGGACCCTTCTCCTCTGACGTTCCCAGGGGGTGCCACAAACACTTGGGAGGAGAGGGTGAGCTCAGAGCTCTGGCCTGGGAACCAGGACACCTGGCTCTGCCTTCAGCTCCCAAAATGACCTCAGGCACTCCTGGTGAGGACAGGAAATCCTGGGGCTTTTCCTGTGGTGCCAGCATCCCATATGAGTGCCAGTTTGAGTCCTGGGTGCTACACTTCCGACCTGGCTCCTTGCCGGTGGCCTGGGAAGGCAGTGGAGGATGGCCTGGGCTGTACCGATGTGGGAAACTCACAGGAGACTCCTGGCTCCTGGCTTCAGCTGGACCCAGCTACTGCTGTTGCAGCCATCTGGGGAGTGAACCAGCGGGTGAAGAACCTCTCTCTGTCTCTCCCTGTCTGTAGCTCTCCTCTCAAATAAATAAAACTTTAAAAAAAAAATTCCCCAGAGGCCCGGCCAGCCTTCTTGATTTTACCCAGGGGCATCCTCCAGGACACTTGCTGGCTCAAGACCTGGGCATGGGCACAGCACAGGACCTCAGGTAAGTCCAGACTCCTGGTTTGTTTCCTGCTCTGTCCATGAGACACGGGGCAGTTCCGTGCCACTAAGAAGTGGCCAGCCTGGCTGAAAACCCAGCTGGTTTGCTTTTCTGTAGGTCAACGACAACCCCCATGAGTCAGGCCAAGACTGCCCTCGCCACTCAGCCTTGACCCCTGTCCTGGCCTCTGCCAGGAGCGCCGATCTCGGGTGCACACAGCCTGTCTCCTCCCCCGGCTCTGCTCTTCACCACTCAGCCGAGCCTTCCCTTGCCACCGGCATACACCGCACGCACAGGCGCAGCCCGAGATTCTGTCCTTCCCCAAAACATTCCTCATCACCTAGCAGCATCCTTCAAAGCTCCCGGGAGCTTATCTCTGCCGGACTCCCCCACTAGAGCGCAAGCGCCCTCCCTCTGTCTTGTTCACTGTGGCACCCAGGGACGAACGTGGCAGCAGGCACCTACTAGGTAGGCAGGTACTTGTTAGATTTTGGAAAGAAGCCGAGGAGAGGAGGAAGGAGGGCGACTCCACCTTATATGCATGAGTTGAATGAGAGATCAGCTGAAGAGCCTCTTCTGTCTCCCGTCGCTGTTGCTACGCTAGGTCTTTCTGGCCCGTGTTTATCCGTTAAGCCAGCCCTGCCCAGGTGTGGTGCTGAGCCTGGGGAGTGTGGAGCTGACCCCAGGGCCTCAGTCCTCTCGTCTTGACCTCCCCACCTTCTGGGGAAGACAGGGGTTCAGCTCACAGAACACACCAGGGTTGTGGTCAGCAGGTACAGAGGAAGAATGGGTCCTGCGTAGACTCGGAGACAGAGGACAGGTGGGGTGGGGACGCGTGGGTGGCCTCTCAGAGGGAGAGAAACACCCCCAGAGTCTGCTTGGCTGGCAGGGTGGGCGGCTGGTGGCAGCGGCTCCCGTGTGGACAGCGGCGGCCCAGGCACAGGGCTCAGCTCTCCCAGCCTGGCCCTTCTCTCCCTGTTTCCATGACAACGCTTTCTCCCCAGTTGCCCCTTGTCTCCTCCCCAGCGAAGCCAGGCCCTCTCTGCACCCCCTGCACTCTGCGGCCTGACCCGCCCCACTGTGATACCCTGGGGGTGGGGGGCCAGGCTCTGGAGATGCCACCCCCACCCCCAGCTGTGCTCTAGCTTTCCAGCTGGGCTCCTTTCTCTGACCTCTGGGGGTGGGGGGGGGCCCTCTCTCACTCTGTCCTCCTCTTCCTCAGCTTTTCCCTCCCTCTGAAGGTCGGGGCACAGCTCTGAGTCTCTTCCTTGGGTCAGGACCCGGCCAGCCGTGGGGGATGTGCCATCTCAGTGTGACCTCACCAGCACCATGTCGTGTCGGCAGTCAGGCCCACTTCACAGGGGAAGGACAGACACCAGCCCTCCACACCTCCTGGGGGCCTCTCAGGGAGGAACATCTGCCGCACAGCCCTGCGGCAGGGCCTGCCTGGGGCCACTGAGCCAGCAAGCCAAGGCCTGCTCTTTCTCCAGGAATCCAGCTGTTTTCCCCAGTGGGGGATGGGGAGGGGCTGATTGTGGAATTTCTCAAGCCTGGACAAGGGTGTGGGGAAGGGAATTAGCAGGGGATCCTGGCTTCTAAGTGTTTCTTAAACAACAATCACGATGGCTAACACTTACCCTACACACACTGTGTGCCAGGCTGCGTCTAAGCAATTATGTTTGCAAGCACTGGCTTGATCCGTGCAACAAATATTGTCCCCACTTTACAGATGAGGAACCTGAGGCCTCGGAAAGCCGGACTCACATGGCTGCTGAGCGACAGGGCTGCGACGGAAGCCAGCAGGCATGAGAGCGACCCGTGTAAGCAATGATGAAGCATTTCCCAGAAAGTCACTGAGGACTGGGGCACTGCGGGCCAGGCCCACCCCACACAGGGCAGAGGGACGGGTCAGCACACGCCACATACACCCCCAGCCCTGCCTTCAACCTTTCGAATGTTTGTCCTGCGGACCAGGAGCCATTTATGCAGCGACGGGCCTGAATGCCTTTTGGAAGAAAAACACAATTTTGTTTTCCATTCACCAAGCCCATGTGTCTCTCCCCTACCTCCAGCCCCTGGTGTTTACCTCGGCAAGGGAACGGCCTTTGAAGTCCCCGCTTTGCGAAAGTGGAGAGCGACAGGGAGGTACTGCAAACATTCACAAGCATGCCCGCATTTTGGTTGGAACGTGGAAGTGTTTGAGGGATTAATAGCAGCCTTTGGAACCCACGGACCCTGCTGCCCTTTCAAAGGGAGAAAAAGAACCCTGGACTGTGACACCCATGGCGGGGGTGATCCACGGGACCAGGGGAGGCTGCATCTCCCACCCAGGGTGTGCTGAGGGGCAGCCCCAAGAGCTGGCCCTGGGGGTGATTGCCAGAGAGCCCGGAGGAAGGAGGCACAGTCTCTGGAGGCGAGGCTCACTCACTCGGAGGAGAGGACTGACTTTGCTCAGGGATTATGCTTTTCCTGCTTTGTTTGATATCAAAATCTCCTCTTTAAGGAAATGATCACTATATTAAGCAACAGGTATTCTATAAAAGCTGTCCTTAGCAAAAGAAAATACTTGCCAGTCCCATCTCCCAGTTCTTACATTTTCTGATTTTTTGGAATTTGTGAGATCTGTGACATCTCAGATCTGAGGAGGCAGGAAGAGATGGAGAGAAGTTACCAGAACCTTAAGTAGAAGCTGCGGCCTGGGGAAGACACAGGGAAAGCACAGGGGAGGGCGGCAGGCATCTGGCACAGCGGTGAAGGTGAAGGTGAAGGTGAAGGTGAGGGTGAGGGTGAGGGTGAGGGTGAGGGTGAGGGTGAGGGTGAGGGTGAGGGTGAGGGTGAGGGTGAAGACTATGGTTAAAAGACATTGCTTGGGATGCCCACATCCCAGATCTGAGAACCTGGGTTTGAGCCCCAGCTCCACTTCCGATTCTAGCTTCCTGCTAATGCACACTCTGGAGGCAGCAGGTGGTGGCTGAGGTACTTGGGTCCCTGTCACCCACATGGGCAATCTGGGTAGGGTTCCTGACTTCCCCAGTGTGGGATGTTGTAGACACGTGGGGAGTGAACCAGGGGGTGGAACATACCTGTATTTGTGTGTGTGTGTGTGTCTTTAAAATATAAAAATAAAATTGTTAAAGTTTTTTTTTTTTTTTGACAGGCAGAGTGGACAGTGAGAGAGAGAGACAGACAGAAAGGTCTTCCTTTGCCGTTGGTTCACCCTCCAATGGCCGCCGCGGCCGGCACGCTGCGGCCGGCACACCGCGCTGATCCGATGGCAGGAGCCAGGAGCCAGGTGCTTTTCCTGGTCTCCCATGGGGTGCAGGGCCCAAGCACCTGGGCCATCCTCCACTGCACTCCCGGGCCACAGCAGAGAGCTGGCCTGGAAGAGGGGCAACCGGGACAGAATCCGGCGCCCCGACCGGGACTAGAACCCGGTGTGCTGGCGCCGCTAGGCGGAGGATTAGCCTAGTGAGCCGCAGCGCCGGCTTGTTTTCTTTTTTAAAGAAAGAAGGGGCAGAGAAGGGTTCCATGGAGGTAGCTCCCGATAGGGATGGGATCCTGGGAGAGGCTTCCTGGAGGAAGACATTGTCCCAGGAAGGACAGAGCTGCTGGGCTTCTCCAGGAGAGGGAAGAAGTGCGCAAGCTGTGGAAGCAGCAGCAGACCTGGCCTAACAGGACACCTCCTCCCAGGAGCCCCTCTCAGTTTCTCCCCCAACAACCCTACAGGGAACACCTTCCAGTTAGGCCCATGGGACACCCACGGACACTGAGGCACAGCAAAGTTAAAGGGTGCTGCAGCACAGCCGGGGTTCCCCCTGGCCTCTGAATTTACAAGCCCAGTGCAAAACGCAAACACAAAGCCCCTGCTCATGGATCATTAAGAACTTCAACATGGCGACAGCAGCATATTCAGACACACACAGGCAGCTGCCCTAACACTAGCCCCATGGTGGGCCTGAGCATCCAGATCTTTCCTTCATACCCCTCTGCTTCCCCTGAGATGGTGAGATTAAGTTAAACAGAGAAAGCAAAACCTAAGATTATCTACTCAGCAGGATATATAATCCGCCTGTTCAATCTGGTGCAATGCACCAAATGCCATAGTCTTCACCAATGACCATTTAGGGGTGAGACAATAGGTGACTTTTTTTTCTACTTCTTTGTATAACTTAAGCGTAAATAAGAATTTCCTTATAGGGGCCGGCACTGTGGCACAGCGGGTTAATGCCCTGACCTGAAGTGCTGGCATCCCATATGAACGCCGGTTCTAGTCCCGGCTGCCCCACTTCCGATCCAGCTCTCTGCTATGGCCTGGGAAGGCAGTAGAAGATGGCCCAAGTCCTTGGGCCCCTGCACCTGCATGGGAGACCCGGAAGAAGCTCCTGGCTCCTGGTTTCGAATCAGCGTAGTTCCGGCCATTGTGGCCAATTGGAGAGTGAACCATCGGATGGAAGACCCAACACCCCCACCCCTCCCCCACCCCCGTCTAACTCTGACTTGCAAATAAGTAAATGCATCTTAAAAAAAAAAAATGGCCGGCGCCATGGCTCACTTGGCTAATCCTCCGCCTGCGGCGCCGGAACCCCGGGTTCTAGTCCCGGTTGGGGCACCGGTCCTGTCCTGGTTGCTCCTCTTCCATTCCAGCTCTCTGCTGTGGCCCAGGAGTGCAGTGGAGGATGGCCCAAGTGCTTGGGCCCTGCACTCGCATGGGAGACCAGGAGGAAGCACCTGGCTCCTGGCTTCGGATCAGCGCAGCACACCAGCCATAGAGGCCATTTGGGAGGTGAACCAACAGAAAAGGAAGACCTTTCTCTCTGTCTCTCTCTTCTGCCTAACTCTGCCTGTCAAAAAAAAAAAAGAATTACCTTACAATAGAGCGGAGGTGAGGGTGGCACTGTGGTGTAATGGGTTAAGCCATTGCCTGAGATGTCTGCATCCCATACGGATGCCAGTTCAAGTCCCAGCAGCTTCACTTCCAATCCAGCTCCCTGCTGATGCACCCGGGAAGGCAGCGGAGGATGGCCCAAGTGCTTAGGTCCCTGCACCCACGTGGGAGACCTGGAGGAAGCTCCGGCTCCTGGCTTCAGCCTAGCCCAACCCCAGCCATTAGGGCCTTTTGGGGAGTGAACTAGCAGATAGATAGATTTCTCTCTCTCTCTCTCTCTCTCTCTGCCTTTCAGGTAAAGAAATGAAAAATTTAAAAAAGAAAGAAGTGGGTGTTCATTGTATTTTAGCAGTTTTACCTGTGGGCTTGGAGAATGACGGGGATTCCTGCCTTTCTCCCATCTTCCATCCCAGAGTCACTTGCTGCCTCTTTGCCTGTCCTCCTATGGACTCTGGTCCCCTGCCCACCCCGGCCAGGGCCAGGGTGTGTTGTGATCCTCCAGAGCACGTGGTCCAGTGGAGAGAGCACAGGCCAGGGAGGGAAACTGGGTCAGTCCAACCCTTGCTCTGCTGTGCATGTGCTGTGCAGCCAAGGGCACGGCGCCTCCCCTCTCTGGGCCTGAGTTGTAGCAGGGTCCTTTCACACAACATGGCCTACAGCTCCATCACTGCATCAGTCAAGGAGGTGACTCCTTTCCCACAAAGAGCAGAGTGAGAGGAGCAGGGGAGAGGAGAGAGGCCGTGTGGCACGAAGGGAAAGGCATTCTAGGTCAGAGATACACCAGCACGCCCCATCGGCCCCTCTCGGGCCTCTGTCCTTTCTGCTCCGGACTCTCCACGGCTCCCAGCTGCCCCAAAACAAGCCTCCCCCTGCTTACACTAGCCCTACGAGACCCGTCTGCTGGCCATGTCTGCTTCCATCCTTGCATCCAGCTCATGTGCACCTGCCACACGGCCTCCCTGCCTGCCCTCCAACTTCACACCCCGCAGGGCCTTTGCACCAGCTACTCTTTGTGTCCAGAATGCTCTTTCCCAGACTGCCACAAAACTGCCTCCTTGAAGTTTGAGTCTCAGTCGAAGGAGAGGTTTCCCCAGTTAGCCTGGCTCTGTGCGTCATGTCAGCGTCTGTAGCACTCCCCAGTGATTTGCTCACACGCTGTCTGGGTGCAGCCGCTCCTTCCACCCCAGCCAGCACCTGCTTGCTGGTTCCCCACCGTGTCCTCCGGGCTTAAATATCCAACTGATGGCCGGCGCCGCGGCTCACTAGGCTAACCCTCCGCCTAGCGGCACCAGCACACGGGGTTCTAGTCCTGGTCGGGGCACTGGATTCTTTCCCAGTTGCCCCTCTTCCAGGCCAGCTCTCTGCTGTTGTCCGGGAAGGCAGTGGAGGATGGCCCAAGTGCTTGGGCCCTGCACCCCATGGGAGAGCAGGAGAAGCACCTGGCTCCTGCCATTGGATCAGCGCAGTGCTCTGGCTGCAGCGCACCAGCCGTGGTGGCCATTGGAGGGTGAACCAACGGCAAAAGGAAGACCTTTCTCTCTGTCTCTCTCTCACTATCCACTCTGCCTGTCAAAAAAAAAAAAAAAAAATCCAATTCCTATTTCATGAAGGAGCCGATGACTGAATGAATGGACTTCAATTTGCTTATCAATATAGCGTAAGGGTAAGTACAATTCACTAGTTCTGGTTACAGATGTCTTTTAAAATACAATGCAGTTTAGGCATCTGCTACCCAAGGAAACACACCCAGTTTGGTTTAGAGACTCACTGCCTGATCCTGATTTGAGATTTTCAGATTTGGTAACTTAAAACAATGAAGATTAGGGGTGGGCGTTTGCCAGAGCAGTTAAGCTGCTGCTTGGGGTACCACATAGGAGGACCTGGGTTCAAGTCCCAGCCCTGCTCCTGATTCCAGCTTCCTGTTAACACGTACCCTGGGAGGCAGCAGTGATGGCTCAGGTACTTGGGGCCCTGCCACCCATGTGGAAGAGCCAGACTGAGTTCCAAACTCCCAGCTTCAGCCTGGCCCAGTGGTTATAGCCTTTGGGGAATGATCCAGTGGATGGGAGATCTCTCTCTCTCTCTCTCAAACAAATTTTTTTAAAGAGCCAGCTTACAAATAGAAAGCATGAAAATGAAATGCTGGGGCCTTGATCATGCAAGGTGATCAGGATTTGGTGCACCCTGTTGGGAGCGTCGTTATTTCCCCCTCGTTTGGAGCCAGGAACAGCCCTAGGTGGCTGGCCCCTGCACTCCAGCCCCTGACTCAGCAGGCCCTTTGGCCAGGCCTGGCTCTGTTACTCCTGCTCCTTGGTTGGCCTCCGGTCTTCCTGCCACTCGGATGTGAGGACGGCAGACTCAGGCCCCTGGAGAAATGGTTCCCCCTCCATAAAACCTTTCAACTCCACAGCCTCGTTAACTGCAGAAATCTGTCCAAACATTCTGAGGCGGCTCTGACTATTGGCGTTGGCTTGCGAACCTGAGCGGAGCTGCCAGTGCCTTAATGAGGGAATGCTTGACACACCCAGCCCCAGGGAACGGCCAGGGAGGGCGAGGAGCCCACGGATCGTGCCAAGGGGCTGTGCGCTGGCCTCCGCCAGGCACAGCGCACAAGACAGGCCACCGACCCTCTGCTCAGAGAAGCGAAATCCACTCAACCCTACTCCCCCTCCGTGTGGGTGGACCCCAGGCGACGGGGTAGCTGTCGAGAGTGGAGCTTAGCCAGGGTTGAGCTGTCGTGTGGAACCTCCGTAGCCAGACGGATGAAAAAGGCGCTTTCTCCCTCCCGGGCTGGGGCGCGCTGTCTTTTCCATGATTAATGTGGAGAGAATGGCTGAGACACTCGCGAGGCCCGGCGGCGAGGAGAAGTGGTCCTTTCTTTCCTCCTCCCCAGGCGCCTGTCTGGAGGACGGTGGGCAGGGAAGGGTCAGCCGTGTTGGCCAGGGCGCCCGTGGGGCCCCCTGGAACCTTCATAAGAATCCACATCACTGGCCACCTAGGGCCCCTGGCACCCGGGAGGTGGGCTGCGGGTGACCTCAGTGAGATGGGGGGGCGCTGTTGCGGTCCCAGCCGGGCAGCTACAAAGAAGCCAGGACCTCTGGGATTTCCCCTCCCATGTACCACATGAAACAGGTTTCGGGGGCAAGCGAGAGAGAACACATGGCAAATGTGGGTGTGAAAATTTGGGCCTGGCAGACAAGGTGCCGTCTGGGAGACGGGGGCCTCTCCAGGGCCCCAGGGGCCTCCTGGAGACTTGCTCAAAAGGAGTTCCCTTTGGGGGCTCCTTGGGAGCCTACAGGCTGTGGGGTTGGAGGAAATGGTCACTCCAACTGCCCCTGCCAGGGACTCCTTCCTCCCCGCGGTGCACCCTGGATGTGGCCGCGCTTCATGCCTGTGTGTCAGGGGGTCCCAGAAGCACCAAGTCAGAAAAGTGTCTCCGACCCAACCTCACGGTGCAGCCTGACATCCCACCTGGAGCCCTGGACTGTTGGCCCGCACCAAAGAGAGCGCAGAAATCACGAGAACACAGAGAAAGCTAGTGGACTCAGCCTAGGCTAGGGGAGAAGGCTCCTCACGACGGAGGGAGGCAACTCCTGATGTCCTGATCCCCATGGAGCCCCTCCAGCGCCCATGGGGTGGAATTCAGCTGGTTACACCCCGGGAACTGGCTCACAGCCCCAGGACACGAGAAAAGCGTGGCTTAGGTGCCTCTTGGGCAAAAGGAGAAACTGAGGCTCCAGAAGAAAAAAAAAAAAAACCCGAGTTCTAATCATGCAGGATTGCTCCTTGCAGGCCATCAGGTAGCAGACGGGTGTTATGAACAGGAGCTGGATGTGCCCCAGGCCCCTCCTGGCCCTTATACCACGCCCTCTGCTCAGGACCTTGACTATGGCCTTCCCTGCCCCAGCAGGCTGGCCCTCCACAGACCTGTCTGTCTGTCCCAGCTTCCAGCAGACCAAAGAGCGCGCAGAAGAGTCTCCAGCACTTTCTCACAGCCAGGGCACCTGCGAGGGCAAAGGCGCCAGAAGCAGCAGAGATGGGAGTGAGCGGACCTCAGCCAGGGCCTCGGGACAGTGGGGGGCTCTTTACAAGCATCCCCGAGTGGGAAGACCACAGTGTGCCAGTTCATCCTATTCTCAGCCTGAGGCCTCAGTTTCCCCACAACACAATGAGGGGTTGAGCTGACGGAGGGTTGCCAGGTTTTCAGTCCCATGTGCTAATATTCTGTGAGAGTGTTTTCTTTTACAGTGTCTCATACATTAGATTGCTCACTTTAGGATATGTGGTGCTAAGATTTTGTGGCCTGGGCTTCTAGAATTCAATGGTTGCTAGTTCTCAGAGGACCTGGCTTTTTTGTCCCATGACCCCATGCGTCAGTTTTTTCCAAGTTTCATTTGTTCCTGCGCCACCTCTCCCACATAGACTATGTCTGTATACCACCTGTACTATTATTCATTAGGATTTTCTTTAAATAGGCTCTTTTTAACTTAAATAAATGTCTTTAAAATGGAAACTTTCTATCATTATTGCAAATGGAAAACTAGTCTCACCTGCCATAAATAGGAGCTAAAAGTAAAAATAAATACAATAAAAGCAATGCTATTAAATTCTAACTAGATACTGTTGCTTGCCAAAAGCTCCAAGCCCAAGGCTTGCTGTTTAAAGAAAAATGATTTTAGTGCACACACACGAGCAAGGCATCAAGAGGTTTTCAAGACCAGTTAGCATCAAATTAAAACTCTACAATAAGCACTGGAAATATTGCTGAAATTCCACTTCATTCTCATTAAGTGACCGTTGATCAGTGCTATACCTGGACAGCATGCACAGTCCCCGTAGGGTACCTGGCTTCACTGGGCAAAGCTCTGTGCTTCCCAAGGCCACACACACACTGTCCACTCCAGTGGGCTTCTTCTCCCCTGAGCTTCGTGTCATTGCAAAGCCCATCTCTCACAAAGAGGCTGTCTCCATCTGCATGAGACAAGAACACTGGGGATTCTCAGAGCCCAGCACCTGGGGACTGCTGGAGACATCAGCAGTCCCGGAGCCACGGACAGGATTCAGCCAGGTGGCGGTGCACTTGCTGGGGCTGGTATTTGGTGCAGCAGTTAAGATACTACTTGGGATGCCCAGATCCCACATCGGGGTGCCTGAGTTTGTGCTCTCGCACTTCCAATTCTACTTGCCTGCTAATGCACACCCGGGGAGGCAGTAGGAGATGGCCCAAGTGGTTAGATCCCTGCCACCCACACGGGAGACCAAATTGAGTTCCAGCCTCTTGCTCCAGCCTGGCCCAGTCCTGGCTGTTGTGAACACTGGGGAGGTGGCCCAGTGGGCGAAAGGTCTCTGTCTCTGTCTCTCCATTTCTCTGCCTTTCACATAAAAAAAAAAAAAAAAAAAAAAAAAAAAAAAAACACAGCAGGCAGGAAGACAGGCACTTGCTTTTTCTTTTCTTTTTTTTTCCCCTAATATTATTTATTTGAAAGGCAGAGGTATAGCAAGAGGGAGAGGGAGATCTTCCATCTGCTGATTCACTGCCCAAATAGCCATAATGGCAGGAGCTGGGTCAGGCCAGAACCAGGAGTCAGGAACTCCATCCATGGGTTCAAGGGCCCAAGAACATAGGCCATCTTCTGCTGTTTTTCCAGGCACATTAGCAGGGAGCTAGATCAGAAGTGCAATAGCCAGCACTCGAACCGGCACCCATATGGAATGCCAGCACTGTTGGCCCTGGGTGCTTAGATTAGCTGGGCCTGGCACCAGTCTTTGCTGTCGGACACAGGGAGCAGGTGCTGCCCGAGGTTCTGGTCCTTTCAGGGGCAAAGAGACAGGGTGGGTGCTGTGGGAAGAGCTTGTCTGCCCCTAGCACGCTCCTGGGGGCTCAAGGCCATACTCTCTCTGGGGCGGACTGCAGACTCGGGGTGGCAGCATCACAGGGCCTGGCCTGTGGGCAGGAGGACTCAAGTTCTAACCCCACCAGGGCTGGCCCCCAGGTGACCCCGAGCCAGTCCTTCTCTGCAGTACACTGTCCACACTGTACAATCAGAGGCGCACTCTGGCCCTGGCTCTGTGAGGAGTGTCTGGTTGCCTGCTGGAGCGTATGCGCTCCAACAAAAGGCCGCTGCATTTCATCAGAACAATGGTGACTGCGAGACGATTGTCACATCCCTAGAGGAAGGCCGAGATAGGCAGCAATCTGCTCCCTGACAGAGGCCGTACGTAGCCACGCCCTGATAGGCAGAAGTACTCCCAGATCCCACACACGCTTCTCTTTCCTTCCTGCAGGGTCCCGGTGCCCGGGGGCTGCTCTCACTGTGCTTCTCCAGGACAGCGACCTCAGCCTCCCACCCAGGGCTGCCTCTCTTTGTCTGACTCCAGAGCAATACAGGGAGAGCATGGCCACCTTCCTCCCTCACCCCTCCCCGACCAGGCCTTGGCCCTTGCCCTTTCCCTCCCTCCCATCACCACCTCCCACCCACCTCAGAGAGCCAGCCCTCAGCACCCACCTCAGAGAGCCAGGTGACACCCCCCACCCCCCCGGGCCCCTGATTCTCCGCTGACTTTGGGTCAGTCCTTGGGCTTCAGCTCTCCTGCTCTCCTGCACAAAATAAAAGGGATTGAACCTGCAAGTTCCTTCCAGTGCTGGCCTTAGGAATGGCAGGTGCAGTCATGCCCACTGTGAGAAAGAGGTGACCCTGGCTGCTGAGACTCCCCTGGCTCATAAAGACCCCGTGGGACTCCCAGGCAGCAGAGAGGGGACCCTCTGTCAGCTCCAGGGCCAGAGGCGAAGGCTTCACCTCTTGGCCGGCGGGCAACAGAGGGCAACGGCCATGCCTTATTCCCTCACCCACAGCCTCAACCCAGCACAGTGTTTGACACAGAAAAGCTGCTCCATCAGCAGCAGCCTGGAGCGCCTTCCCGCTAGGAGCTGGGAGTCAGATGCATTCAAGTCAGCGCTCCTTAGCCTTAAGCCCAAGGAGAGCCACTCTCAGCAGCATCCAGCCAATGCAGGTCGTGTGTGTGTGTGTGTGTGTGTGTGTGTGCATATGTCAGGGGCTGGGGGAACAAGAGTTTATTCACTTATTTTTGACAACTAGAGAAAACTTTAAATCTGCAGGCATCCTTGAGCTTGGTGATAGCTCTTTACCCTGCCCATTAACATTCGCTGACTCTGCAAATGCTTCTTGGGAATGTCTGTGTCACTGGGGCTGCAGAGAGGGTGCAGGGGAAGGCACGGACTTTCTCGGGGTGGGGGTGGGGGGGTCAGACACTTGGCTCCTGGCCCCAGCTCCAAAAGGAGCTCTCAGTGTGACTCTGGACAAGTCACCTCCCTGGGCCTCAGTTCCGTAGCTGCAGGCCGAGGGCTTGGACTTGATTTGTCTCCATGGGTGTTTCCTTTCTTGTCACCTATGATCTTAATAGCTCGTTATCTGCATGTCTGTGAGCTGCAGATTCCAGAGCAGAGGTTGGGAGGAATAGTTCTTTTAAGAGGTCCAGGAAATGGCCCACACACCAGCACTGTCTAAATATTGCATAAAAGTACGACGCCTTTCGTGCAAGCTGGGCAGGGCACCCTGTAAAAGGGACTCTAGCTTTCAAAGACACGATTTCTCATGGGAATAGCACTGGCCACTATGCCGATTTGCACAGAGCTCGTAGTCCAGCAGAGAAGGTGTGATCCAAGCACCTTGAATACAATGATAAAAACAGAAGTGGATCCCAAAAGTTCAGATGCAGGAGAGACCAGTGACCTGAAGGGTCAGAGATTCCATCGAGAGTCTGGGAAAATTACTGACCCTTGCACACACAAAATGCACAAACCCTACGTACAAGTTCTGAGTGATCACAGCTGAGACCTGTTGATTTAACAGAAGTCTAGCAAGTGTGTAGCAAACCCCTAACTTGAGTTGTTGAACAAGAGCACCCTAAGGTCTTAGGAGAGGTTGGAGACACAGCGGCCACAACAGCATCACTGGACCAATGGCCAAGGACCTGGTGGTGGTGGTAGGGCTTGATCAGAGGGGAAGGAGGCAGGCAAAGCTTGCGTGAAATAAACCCTGAGCATGCTCCCTAGCTTCTGCTAGACAAAACAACTCACACTGCCTTGAAAGACCAAGCCTGTATGCTTCAAAGCAGAAGCGAGCAGATCCTCTTAAATCACTGGAGAATTGTTCATGAATATTATTGGATTAAATCATCCGTTCATAACAAGCAGAGGCCAGGGCTGGCAGCCCACACCCTCCAGGATGGAGAACAGAGATTCAGGAGGGCCCCTGTGGAAAGGAGACCCCCCGCTCTGCCGTGGTCCTGTTCAGAGCCAAGGCCTCCAGCCAGCAGCTCTGCCTCCACTCTCTTGAGTATGTTCCTGGCCGTGCTACCAACCTGATGGACCTGCGAGATTTGAAAGGTAAAATATGCTTGATCCTTAAGCGAGATAATTATTCTAAAGGTCCTGGCCAAATGCACCGGCACTGAATTCACACTCAGCGATCTTTTGGATGAAGGACCCAGTGGCCAGGTGCAGTCTGACTGAGGCTGCTTGGCAGCCAAGCACATAGGTAGGACACCCGAGTACCTGTGGGGTGGGACACCTGGGTGCCCAGGCTTCCCACGCTATTAAGTTTATCTTGTTTTGATGGCGAATCTCAGTCAAGCGACCTGGGACGCAGTGGAGATTCTGTGTTCCCAACAGGCTTGCAAGTGACACAGACGATGCTGGTTCACAGGCCACACTTGGATAGCAAGGTCTGAGATGATGGCAATAACAGCAGAGCACAGCTAAACCGTGAACTTCAGAGTCAAGAAAGGCCTGGCTTCCCCCTTGCACTAGCTCAATAAGCTCAGCTCCTTATCTATAAAACACGGATAATAGGCAGGATCCGTTGTTTATGCCATAAATACGTATTAGGCATCTACCGTGTGTCAGGCTTGTGCTGAGCCCTGGGGATACGATGGTGAAACAAAGCAGACCTGGTTCCTGCTCTCGTGCAGCTGATGACCCTTGAGGTGATGGATGTGAACTATTTAGCACAGTGCCTGAGACCCGGTAAGAGCCCCACAAATGATACCTATTTTTATTAGTAGTCCTGTGGTCTCATCAATCTCAAGTGCCCAGATGAGAGGACTCTGTTGTTAAGTGCTGGCTGCTGAAAGGCTGGGGGATTGATTCTGCAATACAAGGGATGCCCCTGCGAAGGCTACCGGGTGCTTCCCCGCGAGGAGCTCCTGATAGAGTGGGGAGATTCATACTGAGCCCAAGTGGCCGCTCTAAGCCACCAGCCTCTCCCCGATAGCACCGGTTCAATGCTGAGTTCACGCCGCTCACACTCTTGATCCTGAACCACTCAGTTCTCAAAGCTGGCCTGGTTCTCTTAGCTGCCCTGCCCCCCAGCTTTAGTTTTCTTATCTGCCCCTCATTTCCACCCTTTCCCCACCCTTTGACTTTAAAAGTGCTGTCCCTTACTCAGTGATTATGGGCCAGAGAGCCTGCAGGCCTCCCATGGGGAGCCATGCTCCAGCTCCCGGGCGCCCTCCATCTTCCTGCCCACTGCACAGATCGATCTGTCGAGGCAATAGGCAGACACTGCACCCATGGGGCCCTGGCAAAGATGGCGAAGCCTTGGAATACTCCACGAAGCTGTGTTTTGTCCTCAGGCAAAGGCCTGGCTGAGCTGCGACAGGCTCAGGGTCGGGGATCATGGTGTTGCTGAAAGAGTGACAAGGAAACTCCAGGCGGGCTGGCCCAGACGACTGGGTTGGGGTCTCCCACGCCCCTCTCCAGGTAGTCTTGGCTGCAGCAGGGTTTTCAATCAAGGCCAGTGAGAAGGTGAGAAGGAACAGCAAATGGAAGGCAAGAGACGCAGTGGCAGCCTTACCCTTCAACGTAACTGGAAATCAGCCACGAGACTTAGTACGGAACAATCCTGAGCAGTGCCAGGAACTGGGGCTGCAGTGAGGACTGTTAGGAAAATGGCGCAGTTCTATCTATGGCGCGATCTAGTCCCTGACATCATCCTAGGCTGTAGCCCCCCACCCCCACCCCGCCGCCATTGCTGGAAGCCAGGTGGCCACACGGCCCACCTGGTGTCAAGCTCCACCCCCATCCTAATGGGATTCACTGCTCCTGCTTCCCTGCCTGCCCTCCAGCAAAATTTTAAAAAGACCTGTCCCTGAACACGTGCCTCTCTCTTCTCTCTCTCTCTCTCTCTCTCTCTCTCTCTCTCTCCTACTCTCTCCTTGCTCTTTTCTCTCCTCGCTAGCTCCTCTTTTCTCTCTCTCTCTCCCCTTCTCTCTGTTACACTCTCCTTCTCCCTTTTCCTTCCTCGCCCCTTCCCTCCGGCCTGCTGGGTGTTCCCCAATAAACTCATTCCCTTACTCTGGTGTTTGGTGTGTTTTGTGACAATCTTACAAGGAGCAGGGCACGGTCCCTGTCTTCAAGGAGTCGATGATTCAGCACCCAGGGCCAACCAGCTGGCGGAGCAGTACGGTAGCCATGGGGGACACCGTCACGGGGGACAGACTGGAATTGCTGTGACCCTCACAGGGTTCCCAGGAAGAGGTACCCCAGGTGAGACCTTCAGAAGGAAGTTGAGCAGGGCAAGATGGAGGGAGGGGGCATCCAAGGTAAATAAGCAGCCCGCGCACAGCTGGCTCAAGAGGCTGGGCTGTCTGGCCGCAGAGACAAGTGCGAGAAAGGCCAAGGGCAGGCCAACACAAGTGCAACCGCTCGAAGGAACTGGACTCTGTCCAGGGGACAGCAGGGAGCCACCAAGGGGCTTTCCAGGTCAGCAGTCTAGTTACAGCTCACCTTCCCATGTAGGGAAACTGAGGCACTGAGGAGCGCTCAAGGAACTCACCTTAGGACGCCCCGGGAGGTGCTCTCTAGCAGGCTGCTAGGTGAGTAGACAGCTCCCAGCCCGGGTGTGGGCTCAGCCAAAGGCCTCACAGGCAAACTCTATTTAAACCCATTTAACAAGGAGCCTCTTAACGATCTCATTAGCCCGAACAGGGCCCTTAGGAACTTGGAGGTGGGGCCCTGCTTTAACGGGACTAATTTGAAGTGGCCGCCACGCGAGGTCCGGGCCGGTAACAACGCAAAGCTGTGTTCCCGGCACCCGCTCGGGCAGAGCCCTGGACTTGGCCTTGGCAGGGCCCAGGGCGCCTGTTGGGTTTCCAAGAGCTTGTTCCCAGCTGCCTTCTCCCAGGCTCATTCCCAGGGGCCATCTGGCTGGCCACGGTGACGTCAGGCATCCAATGGCAGCAGCAACAGGAGTCTGCGACCTTCCCTCGGCCTCACCCTCTCAGGTTGGGACTCTCAGGTTCCGCCCCGACCCCTGATCTGGTTCGTGGGCAGGGACGCCCCATGGTTCTCCCAGTCCTGTCCTCAGTCTCCTGTTTATAGCCCGACCCCACTGCCCTGCCGGCTGCCCCCTCCTGGCAGACGCCTGACGTTCCCTAGGAGCAGCTGTGAGACCCCAAGCAGACACCCCACACCCCCACCCCAGCAGGCTGTGCTCCAGCGCCCTTTGGCTGCAGGCAGCACGAGGTGGGAGAGTCGGGAGCCAGAAGAGCAGGGCCACGTGCCTCCCGAGCTCCTCGGGGCCAGCACCTGGGGGACACCGACCCTGAGGGGATTAAGCACCTGGCTGCTTGTCCCCGGCACGGGGTGCGAAGCCCAGACAGGCAGAAGGAAGCGATTCCCCTTTGCCGAGCCGCATGCGGAGGCCCTCCCAGCAGGCTGCGGCCGAGGCCCCTGCCTATTAATAGTCAAGCAGCTGTTTGCTTCCCTGAATGAGACTCTTTATTGCAAGCTGCGTTGACAAAACAGATCCCGCTTCTTCCTGCCTGGAACATTCGCGGACTGCAGCAAGATGTTTGTCCCTTCTAGGGAGCCGCGCGGGTCAGCACTGGGGGAGACCTCAGCAGAGACCCGCTTACAACCCTGGAGGTCAAAGACAACCTCACTGTCACCACCCCTGCCACCCCTCACTGGCTCCTCCTCCCTTGTTCCCGGCTTCCGCCAACAGCCCCACTCTTCTCTCATTTGCTGCAATTTAGAAGCCTCAAAATCAACGGTTGTGGGTGACCGTCCCTGCTGACATCTGGCCTCCTCCCACGCCCCACTCCCTGCACCCTCGGTTAACTAGGTGCGTGACTTTGCAGGCTCGCCCTCTGCCCCTGGCCTTTGTACATGCTGCTCCTCTGCCTGGGGCCCCCCTTTCTCCAGCTCTCTGTGTGGTCAGTGTCCTTCGGTCCTAGCTTGGAAGAGACCACCCTAGGAAGCCTGCTCTCCCCAACCCCACCTCAGTGCGCCTCCGTGCTCCGGGCTGAACTCACGTGCCCCAAGCTCTTCCTGGGAGGGTGGGACGAGGCCTTTTTCTTCCCTACTCTTATCCTTCCACCCGGCTCCAGGACACTGCCTGACTCGGAGCGGACTCAAAAGAGAACAAATGTAAATGCTTCCTTCTGCTTCCCAGGCCCGAACAGTCTGACCTGTCACCAAGTCCTGCTCATTTAGCCTGGTTAGAAACAGAAGTTCCCACTGCCAGCACTGTGGCACAACAGGGTAAGCTGCCGCCTGTTACGTTAGCATCCCATATCAGAGCGCTGATTTGAGTTCTGGCTGTCCCACTTCTGACCCAGCTCTCTGCTAATGCACCTGGGAGGGCAGCAGAAGATGACCCAAGTGCTTGGGTTCCTGCCATCCATGTGGAAGACCTGGATAGAGCTCCAGGCTCCTGGCTTTGTCCTGGCCCAGCCACTGCAGCCATTTGGAAAGTGAACCAGTGGATGGAAGACACCCTCCCTCCTGTGGGGAGCAACTGGGAGCAACTCGGACTAGACTAAGTTACTGGAATTAAGACTTATTCTATGCATCTGCTCTCCCACAATATGGCGCTGGGAGAGGAGGAAACAGCTTCTACACAGCTGCCTCCAGTTCAACCAATAAACAGCAGGACCTGCTCCTGATTGGAGGAGAGCAGCGTACTCGGCGTGTGGGTAGCAGAGTTGGGATTGGTGGAAGAGGACTATAAAGGAGGAGAGAGACAACATGCACCAGGAACATCTATCTGAAGGAACTCCTGAGTAGCCCCCGAGAGAGCCGGCGGGAGGTATGCCGCTCCCCCGCGGAAGTGGGGAAGGTGGCAGGGGGAACCGCCCTTCCACGGAGGTGGAAGGGATGGTAGCCAACCTGGGAAGAACCAGCAGCAACCCGGGGAGGGCCGAGCAGACAAAAGAACAGCGCAGGGTCCTGTGTCGTTCCTCCACGAAGAGGGGGAGCGACACCCTCCCGTTGCTTTAACTTTCAAATAAATAAATGTTTTAAAAACAAAAACAGGAGCTCTGGAACAAGCTGCCTGTTTTTGGACCATGGCTCTGTCACCAGTTGAGGGACCTTGGGTAAATCAATTAAACTTGTAAAGTCTTGGTTTCCTCCCCTGTACAATGGAGCCATAGTACCTGCCTCATAAAGTTGTTGTAAGATGTCAACGGACAATGCTTGTAAAATGCAGAGCCAGTGTCTACCCCACTCAGCATATGTGAACTGCATGGGTAGTTGAGCGCCTTATTTACTCTGACCACAGCAGCACAATTTAACCACCAGCAGCACAAGTTCACAGAGATGCTCTCCCTCTTGCTGTTGAACACATGAGGAATGAGGCCAGAAGGGTGGAGGGACGAGCTGGGGACCCAGGTGTGGAGCACATGCCTGGCCACACCCCTGCATCGTGGCCAGGGGACCCACCACCGTTACCTTAAAGCACCGGGCTGGAGTCTCGGTTCTGGCTGGCCCAGGACATGTTTGTGCCAGGTGTTGGTGGAGTTTGCTCCTTTTCTCCCTGATGGGGTAGAGAAGTGCCTAGAGGCTGGGGCAGGTCAGGGAAGGAGATGCACCTGCAGGCCTCTGCGTCCGGTGGGCTGACTGGCTGCACCTGCTCTCTGGGCTCCAAAACTTTCTAAAGTTGTCTGCAAAGAAGGGACACTAACTCCCTTGCCTGGCGCAGGACTCTGCAGTCCCTGAAGCACATTGACTTCCAAGAGCTCCCTTGACCCCTTAGCTAAGCAGACTCAGGCTCTCCCCACTGAGGCTCAGCCTGTGCCTGAGGCCACAGAGTGGGGGTGGGGCCGTGCTGAGGCCAGAACCAGACCCCTGGCTCTTACCACTGGACTCGGCTGCTGTCCAAGGCATGCATCAGAATGTGATGTGAAGGAATCAGGCCTGCCTTCCCGCATATCCAATTCAGTATTATTGAGCACCTTCTAAATGCTAGCCATTGTATAAGGATAAAATGGCAGGCATTTGTTTTGGGGTTTTGTGTGTGTGTGAATTTTTAGAAGGAATATTATTGATGTGTAAGTAACATACAAAAAGCCACATGATTAATATATATAGCACCAACATCTTTTATTAAAATAAGATTTCCTTTTTATTTGAAAGAGTTAGAGATGGGGAGAGACACAGAGAGATCTCTCTCTGATTCACTCACCGGATGGCTGCAATGGCCAGAGCTGAGCCAGACTGAAGCCAGGCACCTGAAACTCCACCTGAGACTCCCACACGGGTGGCAGGGGAACAAGAGCTTGAGCCATCCTCCACTGTTTCCCAGGCACACCAGCAGGGAGCTGGATCAGAAGTGGAGCAGTTGGGGCTTGGGATTCAGATTGGCACTCATTTGGGATGCCAGTGTCACAGGCAGCCGCTTAACCTGCTGTGCCACAGTGCTGGCCCCCAGACCCAGGTCTTTAAAAAAAAAAAGATTTATTTATTTATTTATTTATTTGAAAGTCAGAGTTACACAGAGAAGAAGAGGCAGAGAGAGAGAGGTCTTCCATCTGCTGGTTTACTCCCAAACTGCTGCAATGGCCGGAGCTGTGCCGATCCGAAGCCAGGAGCCAGGAGCATCTTCTGGGTCTCCCACGTGGGTGCAGGGACCCAAGCACTTGGGCCATCTTCTACTGCTTAACCAGGCCATAGCAGAGAGCTGGATCGGGAGTGAAGCCAGGACTAGAACAGGCATTCATATGGGATGCCGGCACTATAGGCGGTGGTTTTACTCACTACACCACAGTGCCGGCCCCAGCCCAGGTCTTTTGAACAGATCAAGGCTCATAAATATAGGAAAAGATGTTCGACCTTATTAAGATCAGCATGATGGGGCTGGTGTTATGGCATAGAAGGTTAAGCCTCTGCCTGAGACACCAGCATCCCATATGGGTGCTGGTTTAAGTCCTAGCTGCCCCACTTCCAATCCAGCTCCCTGCTGATGGCCTTGGAAAGCAGTAGAAGATGGTTCAAGTGCTTGGGTCCCCACAGGTGCATGGGAGACCTGGAAGAAGATTCTGGCTCCTGGCTTCGCGTTGGTTCAGTTCCAACCATTGCAGCCATTTAGAGAGTAAACCAGCGGAAGGAAGATCTCTATCTGTCTCTCTGTAACTATGCCTCTCAAGTAAATAAATTAAAAAAAAAAAAAAATCAGTAAGAGAAGCGGCCTTTAGTGTAGTGGTTAAGTCACCACCAGAGTCCCTGGGTCCCAGTCCTCACTCTGCTTGTGATTCCACCTTCTTCCTAATACATTCCCTGGGAGGGGGCAGACATGGCTCAGGTACTTGGCTCTTTGACGCCCATGTGGGAGATTCAGATGAAGTCCCAGACTCCTGGCTTCAGCTTGCCCCATTCCCCACTATTGCAAGCATTTGGGCAGTGAACCAGCAGATAAAAAGAATGGAAGATTGCTCTCCCTCAGCCTCTCTCTCTCCACCTTGCAAATAAATAAAAATAATGAAATTTTTAAATTCCATTTAAAAAAAACATTGATTGCACACCCATCTGTGCAAGGCACTGAGCTGAGCTTGGGAGAAACAGCAGTGCCCAACCGTGTCCCCTGCTTTCTGGAGCTCACAGCCTCCCTAGGTGACCCTCACCGCGAAGCTGTGTTCCCGGAGCAGCCAGGTGCTGGAATGAAGCCCGTACACCTGGCTCAGCAGACCCCCCAACCCAGCAGAACGGTGAAGGCAGCTGCCTGGCGCCGAGGCACCTGGGCACCGTGTGCCCGCGCGTGGCTCCTGTCTGACCTCTGGCTGCAGGAAGAGTCTGTTTGCGCTCCCAGCAGAGCGGTGCAGCTGTGGGAAAGGCAATGCGCCTATTGGTTTGTTTGCTTTCTTTAATTCTTGCAAATGAAAGTAAAGATAGGATGTTTTCCCAAGTGGTGACAGGCCCCCACCTGAGGCGGGATTATTACACTTTCCTGAATTAGAACCACAGCAGCAGGCAGCGGCCGGAGGCACACAGGGCCTGGTGCGGGGGCAGCAGCCCGCCTCTGCCAGTGACCACCGTGTGACCTTCGCAAGCCTCCCTTCCCTCCTTTAGACCGCAGAAGCGCTGCACTCACTTTTTTTTTTTTTTTTTTTTTTGACAGGCAGAGTGGACAGTGAGAGAGAGAGACAGAGAGAAAGGTCTTCCTTTGCTGTTGGTTCACCCTCCAATGGCCGCCGCGGCCGGCGATCCTAAGGCAGGAGCCAGGTACTTCTCCTGGTCTCCCATGCAGGTGCAGGGCCCAAGCACTTGGGCCATCCTCCACTGCACACCCGGGCCACAGCAGAGAGCTGGCCTGGAAGAGGGGCAACCGGGACAGAATCCGGCGCCCCGACCGGGACTAGAACCCGGTGTGCCGGCGCCGCAAGGCGGAGGATTAGCCTGTTGAGCCAGGGTGCCGGCCTGTACTCACTTTTAAAGACAGAACTTTCACACTTGCCATCTCATTTTGTGCCCGTAATATCCTGTGAGGCAGGCATTTTGATCCCTATTTTATTGATGGGGAAATTAAAGCCTAGGACAGCCGAGTCCAAGTGACCGCTCTGAGAAGAGGCCGAGACAGGGGCTGAACCCAGGCTCCCGATGCTCACCTCTCGGGCCCTTGTGTCCTCACTGGGGCTGCTCATATTTCAGCAATGTAGAGATACCCTCACCCGATTCTCACTGGCCCTAAGAACACATCCAGGGACTTTAGGGCTCGGCAGGTGCAAATTTAAGAAACCTGCTCCATTTGCTTGAGAGTAAAAGCTTGGTTGATTCAGAGTGCTGGGAAGTCACTGATCACCCCAATGCCACTGTCATCATAACCCCAGACACCAGCAAGGCGCAGAAGTCACGGGTTGTCAGGCGGACACCCGGATGATCCACAACCACAATGTCTAATTGCTTGGATTACTGCTGAAATGGAATTAAAGTCCTAAAGAACTTGCAGGAGGCCTTCAGCCTCCCTGCCTGAGATCCCAATGCTGCCTCCATGCGGCTGTAGCCCCTCCCGGCCCCAATGTCTAGGTCTCCCTGGTAACCGGGTGCCGGGGGAATGACACGCCGTTCAGCTGCCTGGTTCACTTAGTGCACCATGAATGGCTCAGTGCCAGGATCAGGAAGAGCCGGGTTTGCCACCTATATTGCCCTGCTGGGGCAGAGGGCACCCCCAGGGTCAGGGAGGAGACCCGAGTCACCAGTCCACAAAGCCTGAACATGGATGGACGTGGCTCATCCACCTGCCACCCCCTCCACCAGTCCCCTCTTCTTACCTATTACATTCCAGATCCTAAATCTGGGGGAGAGAGGACAAGGTGGGAAAAAACGAGTGTTTACCGTAGTGTGAATGACACGCTGCTACCCTTGTCTGGTATAGGAGCGTACAGCATCTCTGGCAGGGAGGGAGCTGGCAGCGAGAGGAAGGGGGCTGGGAGCTTTACTGTTCTCTGTCCCCTGCTTGGACCATCACGGTTTTGCAGTGTGCAATGCATCACCTGCTTCCATTCAGACGTCACCCTCACCTCCACACAGTGCTCAGGGCCTGCTGAGCAGCAAACCCCTACCCCGGCAAAGGTGGTAGAAGGGGCATGATTTGGGGTCATCAAGTGGGGTGAAGAGGGAGACATCTCTCAGCCCCATTGACCATGGTCTGTGGTCTTGTCCAAGAGGCCGCTGACCTCCCGTTCCCTCACCCCAGGCTCCTGTCCTCCTTCCCTCACTTCGGCTTGTTCTTGCCCCAACACTGCGTGCTGTGCCCAGGGGCCCAGGGGAGACCTGTGATTGGGCTGGTGTGACATCACATACGAGTGAAAGGGACTGCCACCTGTGTCTTTTTCTTTCCCCAAATTCCTTGGAGCCATCAGATGCTCTCCTGAGCATGGCACAGATGGACTGGGCAGCTTTGGGCAGCCATGATATATTCAAGTTGTGGGGCTGGTCCCCATTTTCTCCTGAATTTCCCAACAGATCTCTATACCACTCCTCCCCCGCCGTGCCCCAAGCACGGACTCTGGCTGCAGCGATACCTTCAGCCCAGGCAAGTTCAGGACATCCCCTCTTGATGACCCGCAGGGAGCAGCTTCCCCAGAGACTTTGCTCAGTGGCTCCACCTCCCTGGGGACATCAGTGCTCCTTGCTAGACCCTGGCCTCCTCCTCCTCACCTCACAACATCCCAGAGAACTTGGGGCTGTTCTTACCCAGATTTTACAAAGTGAAGAAACTGATACCCCAAGGCAAAATAACTCACCCTAAACTGGAAACAGCCTCAGCTTGCTGAGGGCCCCAGAACCCCAAACTGTAGAGGAAGACAGGGATGCTGTTCCTTGTATTGAAACCTAAAATCTTTATGCATCAAAAGACAGCACAGGGAGAGGCACTGTGGCACAGTAGGAAAAGCCATCACTTGGGACACCCATATCCCATATCAGAGGGCCTGGGATGGAGTCCCAGCTCCACTTCCAATACAACTTCTTGCTAAGAAGGCATCCCAGGGAGGCAGAAGATGGCACAAGTATTTGGGTCCCTGCCACCCACGTGGGAGAGCAGAATGGAGATCCACACTCAGACCCCAGCCCTGGCTGTTGTGGCCACTTGGAAAATAAACCAATGGATGGAAGATTCCTCTCTCTCTCTTTCTCTCTCTCTCTCTCTTCAAATAAAAATAAATAAATATTTTTTTAAAAAAGGCCTGCATAAACAAGATGAAAAGACCAGCCAGAGGCTGGCAGAAGAGAGTCGCAGAGATCACAGGATCGTAGTCCTACAATCAACGAGAAAGACACTGACAACCCCGTGGAGACACAGGCGGGGGATAAGAAAGGCCGCTCCAGGGAAACGAAATCCAAAGGACGAGACAAATTCCGAGAACACTGAAAACAAGAACGAGAGCCACTTGGCCCCTCCGAGTGGCAAGCACTCCCACGTGTGACCACTGCTGCCACGAATCTAGATGTGCAGCGACAAAAACATCCTGCAGAGGAGTCTGGCAGTGATGGTGAGTCCAGGATGGTCGCACACCCAGAGAGCCCTCCCCAGGCACACAGGAGACACGCACGAGGATGCCACGGAAGTGCGGTGCTCATCGTGGAAAATGGGAAATCACTCAAATGCCCGTCCACAGGAGAATGGATTAATACAGCATGACACACGCCTAAAATGAAACAGATTGGATAATGGACATGCACGTGCTGGAGCCCTGGGCGTGAATGTGGATAGATCCCAAGCACAACATTGCTGAAAGCAGGCAAGTGGCAGCAGGCTATGTATGGCCATGCATCATTTACAACTATAAAAGTCCACAAAGCAGTGCTCTCTATGTGTTAGCAATGTACACAGGTGGAGCATAAATATCAAAACATGTGGGAAGGGGCTGGCGCTGTGGCGCAGCAGGTTTACGCCCTGGCCTGAAGCGCCAGCATCCCATATGGGCGCCAGTTCAAGACCCAGCTGCTCCTCTTCCAATCCAGCTCTCTGCTTTGGCCTGGGAAAGCAGTAGAAGATGGCCCAAGTCCTTGGGTCCCTGCACCGGCGCGTGGGAGACCCAGAAGAAGCTCCTGGCTCCTGGCTTCAGATCGGCGCAGCTCCAGCCGTTGTGGCCATCTAGGGAGTAAACCAGCGGATGGAAGACTTCTGTCTCTATCTCTACCTCTCTCTGTAACTCTTTCAAATAAATAAAATAAATCTTTAAAAAAAAAAAAAAAAGTGTGAACACCTCATGCCAACCTCAGGGAATGGGCTGATGGGCTGCCCCTCCTAGCTCTGAACAGGAGAGAGCGGAAGGCACCGAGAAGCTCTGACTTGTTCGCAGTGTCTTTATCTCACATTCCAGGGCAGAGGAACCCGGCGGCGGTCTCTATGCCCCTGTGTGTTTCACAGCTCAAATATCTCCACATTTATAAAAGCAGGGAGCTCCATGGTAACCTCGAGGTCAGTTGTCTCCCAGGTCACCGATCACTGTGAGAAAGTTCCATCTGGAATTCGTCCCCAGTTGCGGCCCAACTGCTGTCCCTTAAAGACCCTAGGTGAACCCCAGCCATTGGCGGCACAGATGCAAACGGCTGTCGGCACCGGCGGAGAGGCCGGGTCTCCCGCCACTCCTCAGTCTTGCTCTACCACCACCCCTCACCGCTCCGGGGCCCTCTCAGCGGATGGCCACCCTGGGGAGGCCCCCAGACGATGGAGGCTCAGAGAAGCCCCTCCACACTTCTCCGTGGAACTCTCTCTGCTAACTGTGGGCTAGATGGACACGACTTGCCCGCTCAGGAGGAAGAACAGAGCTGGCCGTCAGGACAAGTGCTGTTCACCTGCCCGTGACTGTCGGGGAGTGACACAATCTCGCTGAGCTCCCAGATCTGTGAGCATCACAATTACAGGGGACGGCTGGCGTGTGGCACTGTAGGTCACGCAGCCGCCTGTGACACCAGCATCCCCTATCAGGGCACTGATTCGAGTCCTGGCTGCTCCGCTTCCAATTCAGCTCCCTGCTAACGCAACCGGGAAAGTGGGGGAAGATGGCCCAAGTATATGGGTCCCTACTACCCACGTGGGAGACCTGGATGGAGGTCCAGGGTCTGGCATTGACCTGGCGTGGGCATCTGGGGAGCGAACCAGCAGATGGAAGATCACCTTTCTCTCTCTCTCTGTTTCAAAGAAATAAGTAAAGTGGTTTTTTGTTTGCTTGTTTTTTTTTTTTGGTTTTTTTTTTTTTTTTTAATAAAGACCAAAAGCAGAATTGCCAGGGTGGGGCCTTGGAAGCGTACTGCTCTAAGTCGCCAAGTGACACCACTGGGGCACGGCTGGGCGGTCATCTCAGGCTGGACAGCATGCACGTGCGAGAGAAAACTCTGTCCACACTGCCCATCTTCTGTCCCCATGCCCAGGGCCTTCCTGCAGCACAGACAATCCTTGCCCTGAGTACCTGATGTCAAGCAGGGCGCTGGGTGAGAATGAGGGAACGGAGGAGCACCCAGGATGCGGCCCCTCAGCCCCCAGTCCCTAGGATCAGCAAGGAGGTGGGGGCAGCCGGCGCTCAGACCCCCCTACAGGAGGAGGAAGGCCCGGGGTGAGGACAGCCCATCTGCTGGATTCCTGCCCCTGCAGCCCAGCCGCTGGAGGCAGCTCCTTCTCCCTGCCTGTACCCCTTCCAAAGCCAGGAGGCACTGCAAATCACAGCACCCCAGAGCGCCAGAGGCAGACCAGCGTTCTCCCGACGGCAGCCATCCACCGCCAGCTTACTACCTGCACTATTATTTAATTGGCACTTTCTTTTCTATTGACTCACTCTTTTTTTACTTGAATGTCTGCTTTAGCCCCATCCAAAGCGATGATATCTGCAAAATAACAGGTTTGATGCATGAGTGTTTTTTTTTTGTCTAATACACATTAAAATAAATACATAATGGTTTCCATTTTAAAATGTCCATCTATTTCTCTCTTGAAGCCACGTTGTGCGTCACCATGCTTTCAGGAACGCTGAACCAGCCCAACTCTGCCTGTTTCACAGACCGGCACACTGAGCCCTGGGGAGCGGCAGGGCTTGTAGGAGATCGGGACGCTGGATCTCAGCCTGGTGTTTCCACACGCATGCACCACCTCTGCCATCCTGGTGACCTTGACCTTTGGGGAGACCTTCCTTTGGTGGTGCACTGCCCCCTCCTGGCTGGTCCTTCTGCAATGCATGTCCTCCTGGAAGGACAGGCCAGAAAAGCGGGGACTTGGGCAGAACAGAGATGACCGCCCGAGGTGGAAAGCCTAGGCAGTCAGGGAAGGCAGCATGGAAGAGGTGGCATTTGCACTTGGCTTTGGAGATGAATAGGAACAAACTCCTAAGAGGAAAAGGCAATTCGGTGCAAATGGTGTGAAGGCAGTGAGATGTTGCCAGAACGATACACACTCGGTGATATCGCATGCTTGGGTGACAGGAGACGCACCAGGAAACAGGCTGGGCTGCGCTCCCACTGCCTGGTAAGCATCTGTGGCTGAAGCCCATGGTCAGTGTCTCAGCCAGGGGAGTGCCGCGATGCTGGCTACAGCCTGGAGAGTGGACAGGAGAGAAGGGAGGGAAGGCAGAGACGGCCTGCAGCGAAGGGGCTGTGGCGATGGCCCAGGCTAAAAAGGCACAGCTTCCTCAAGGGTCTGCCTCTGGAGACCTTGCCAAGTCGCCTGCTGTCACTGGGTCTGTTTCCTCCACAGTAGGAGGGGCAGCTCTCCAAGGCCCTCCCCGCTCTGAGAAATAAAACCACAACAGCAAGAAATTGCGCTGATGAGGCTGGGAATGGCTGCACCTCTTTCGGCAGTTAATCCGGTTTTGCCTCTGACTGTAAAACACACACATCCCTTCTGGTCCACCTTGTGCGCGTGCGTTTGTTTGTTTCATGTATTCATCCAAGAAGCAGAGAGAGAGAGATGATACACAGAGCACACACCCATCTGCTGGCTCACTCCCCAGAGGCCTTGGCCACAATGCGCTGAAGTTGGCAGCTGAGAACGCCTTCTCTCGTGGGTGGCAGGAAACTCAATTACTTGAGCCATCACTGCTGCGTCCCAAGGTACCCATTAGCAGGAAGCTGGAGCTGGGAGCCAGAGGTGATGAGTACTGGACCCAGGTACTCTAATACTCCAATGTGGGACACAGCTGTCTTTTTAATGCTTACTTATTTTCATCTACTTAAAAAGCAAGGTGATGGGAGGTGGGGAGAGAGAGAAAGATCTTCCATTCACTGGTTCATTCCCCAAAGGGCCACAAAGGCCAGGGCTGTGTCAAGCCAAAGCCAAGAGCCTGGAATTCTACCCAGGTCTCCCAAATGAGTGGCAGGGGCCCAGGCATCTGGGCCATCTTTCACTGCTTTCCCAGTGCATTAGCAGGGAGCTGGATCAGAGGCAGAGCAGCCAGGACTCGAACCAGCGCTATCACATGGGATGCAGGCATCCCACTGCACACTCAAACCAACGTGAGCTGTTACTATTGCTCAAATGGTCACAGCAGGGAGCAGCAGCATGGCACAGCGGGTTAAATTGCCGTCTGGGACATGGGCATCCCGTCTCAGAGCGCTGATTCCAGTCCTGGCCACTCTGCTTCCGATCCAGCTCCCTGCTAACGTGCCTGGGAAGGAAGCAGAGGATAGCCCAAGTGCTTGGGATCCCGCTACCCATGTGAGAAAGCCAGATGGAGTTCCAGGTTCCTGGCTTTGACCTGGTGAGGCCTTGGGGGAATGAACCAGCAGAGGAAAGACCCCACTCTCTCTTTCTCCCTCCCCCCCCCCTCTGTGTCATTCTTTCATATAAATAAATTTTTTTTTAAAAAAAAGGGTGCACAGATCTGGAGAATGGTTCTGCTGTGTTGTTTTCAGCAAAAAGAGAAAGCAGCAGAGCCTTTAATGTGTTCCCTGTCGGTGGGAAAGAAAGAAGAGAGACAAGCGGAAGAAGGGAGGGAGGGGTCTCCGGCTGTGAGAGGCGCTGTGAAGGGACCCCAGCAAGCCCCGGGGCTGCCGCAGCAAGAGGGGCTAGCGCGCGGGAAGCAGGCTGGGGACGGTGGGAGCCAGGCACAGGGCTGAGTCTGCCTGAACCCAGCCGCACAACGCAGCCCCGATGAAGCCGGTCTTGTTCTCTCTCTCTGAACTCTGCTACTTCTGCAACAACAACATGTAAACCTTTAAAAATCTCCTCTGACATAAAGAAAAAAGAAACACTTATCCCAGGGAAGGCCATAGGAAATCTACTGTCCAGAGTTGACTGAGCTCAGGGGGAAAAATATGCTTTGTTCCGGTGTCTGAAGCCCTGGGGGCAGCAGCAGTCTTCCCAGAAGGGAACTCTCTTGAGAGTTGTAGTACAGAGAAGGCCTTTGTTCAAAAGCTTTATTTGACAGAAGGCAAATGCTGAGGGCCAGAGAGGGTAAGAGGCTGGCTCATGGTCACACAGCCACACCAGGCCAACAGGTGGTTTCCTGCCTGCTGGCCCAGCAGCCTCTATTGTGTATCGTGCTGCCTCCCACCTATGCAGGGTCCACCCACAGAGCTTCCTGCCCTTCTGTGGCTCATCACCCCTTCACTCATCTCCCAATGCCCTGCCTGGCCATGCTGGCTGAGGAAGGCATGCTACTTGTCCGAGAGGCACTCGTGGGTCAGTGGTCTGGAAGCTTCTGGAAGCTTCTGGCTTCTGCAGTTCACAAAGACATCTTTTTCAAACTGGTTGAGAAATGTTCTGTGGCTGATTTTTTTCATGCACTGTTTTGTTTGCTGCTGCCTTAATTGTTACCATGTTATATTTTCTCGGTTTAATGTTTTAATTCCGTGCTTGGGCCCGGAGGCAATGCAGCGAAGGGTATGATTTGGAAAATCAGGAAGATAAAGAAATTGTCCATGGAAGCGCCAGCCTCTCCGGAGCCGAGGACAAAGCGTTAAGCGCCAGCAATGAATTTTATTAGGAACCAAACAAAAACAAGCAACCTGCTGGCAGACGGAAGGTGATAGGCCATCCTGCCTGGTTTCTCTCTCTCTCTCTCTCTCTCTCTCTCTCTCTCTTTTAATTTAATACCAGTTCTCCACTTCTTCCCAGATCAGCCAAGGATACAAGGATTTGCGACCCAGTTCCTTCCCCACTGCCTTCTAAAAGCCTTCCCCACTCCTGCCTCCAGGTCTTATTCACAGGGAGACCCCGCTTCACGGCTGCTCATACACTTGCTAGTGGAGCAAGCTCTGTGCATTAAGTGCATGTACGTTCCACGGAGGCTTTGCGTTCTCTCTCTCTCTCTATTTATTTACTTGATCTATTTATTTACTTGAAAGGCAGAGTTACAGAGGGAGAGATTTTCCATCCACTGGTTCACTCCCCAAATGGCTGCACCAGCTGGAGCTGGGCCAGTCCGAAGCCAGGAGCCAGGAGCTTCCTCCAGGTCTCCCATGAGGGTAGCAGGGTCCCAAGCCCTTGGGCCATCTTCTGCTGCTTTCCCAGGCCACTACCAGGGAGCCGCATCGGAAATGGAGCAGCCGGCGCCCATACGGGATGCCTGTGTCTCAGGCAAGCTCAGCCGCTATGCCACAACGCTGGCCTGGAGGCACTGCATTCTCAACCAGGCGGTAAAGTCCTCAAGGGGACAAATGTTGCTTCTGGGCAGAGTTGGTGGAAGAGCCTTGGGTCCTGCAGTGGTCTGTGCACTCATGGCATAAGCTCATCACCCAGCCAGGCTCCCAAGTGATAACATGGTCGTCAGTGCCAATCAGAGCCTCCAGGCCCTCTGATCTCATGCATCTGGTTCCCAATTCCTGGCTGCCCAGTTCATGCAAGCTTCTGCTCCCTAAAAGCTGGCCCCATCCATCTTCCTACCCAGCCTGGGACTCAGGCCCAAGAGATTTGCCATCTCCTCTGCCCCACACTTCAGACCCCTGCACCCTTCCTCCACCCAGCACGTCTTCCTCCCTACCTGCGGACAAGTGGTCGAGGCCTGGGACAGACAGGACAGTGAGCAGCGACTTCATAGGGCTGTCAAGACCAGGAGGCCCTGGGAATGTGGTGGGCAAGCTGAACCCCGACTCTGAGGGATCGCTCTTCCCCGCCCCCACTCCCAACGCCTCACCACCTCTTCCTCGCTCTCGGCAGACCTTGCCTCCCATTTGGCAGAGAAAAATAGAAGCGCCAGATGCAATCTTCCTGGCATCCCACTGCAGACCCGCATCTACATCTGCACCCAGCCCTCGTGGCTCCCGCCTCGGGGTTCTAGAGAAGTCAGCCCCCCCGCCTCCCCAGGACCAGCCCTCCGCCCACACGCCTGGTCCCAGCCCCTTGCACCTGCTCAGGGCACTACTCCATGACAGCCTTGAGTGATCTCCCTGACCAGGAGTTGCCATCACTTTGTAAACACACTCAGGTTACTTGCAGCGGAACACACAGGGCTCTCCTGACACACACAGTGGCCCCGTGGCTTCCTCTCTGTCCTCTCCTCCACAAAGGAAGTTCTCAGGAGACCTGGTGCCTCCCTCATCCCTCCCGCGCCCACCAGGCCACTGTCATCTGACTCTCCACATCCATAGCGCTGCTAACGCCCCCCCCCCCCCCCCCCCCCGTGACCTCAACTCTGCACCCTTCCGCAAGCGCACTCTCCTGGGTGTTCTCAGTCTGTGCAGGCTGATCCTGACTGCACAGCCCCAGCCTACGGGTGGGCTTCAGACCTCCAGCCTGCGCTCGCATTTCATCCAGCTCTCCCCCACCACCCCCAGTGGACATTGCTAGGGCTTCCATTCACTTGTAGACTGAAGAGAAAGACCCACCCCTAGCGCAGCATGTGCGCTCTGCCCACCTTGCACACGCTGCCCTGGTCCCTGGGACAAAGGGAGCCTTTGCTTCTGTTACCGGAGAAATTGCAGGGTTCTTGTCTTTGCACAAGAAAGAATTCAGGCGTGAGACAGAAAGTAGTGGGAGGTAAAATAGCAAGGTTTATTAGGGAAGGGACATCCGTAAGAACGGATGGGCACCTCTCCAGACAGGACCTGAGAGACTGGGGGGCGGGGGGGAGGTTACACGGTTGAGTGGAGAGATCACACCTGACCAGGCCAGGCGGGCGGCTCAGCAGAGAGGCAGAGGGCTGAGCGCGCAGTCTGGTTGAGGCCGAGGGAGGAGGGGGTTTAAGGAGATGGGTTTTGCTTCCCCACCTCTGCTCCTCTTGGAACAAAGGCTTTTTGGATGTAAATAGAAAAACTTCTGAGTTTTCCCCTGAAGGTATCAGACAGGAGGAAGCCTAGCTGGCTCCATCCAGAGTTTAGAGGAAGGGTGAGCAAGACCCCTAGAGAATGGGGATCCGGAGCAGGGTGTTTGAAGTGCAGATACTGGGCTGCATCTGGGAGATTGTGGAAGACTGTCAGGCAGAAGGGGCGGGGACCTCCACCTGGCAGGTTATCAGGTAGAAGGGGGCAGGGCAGGATGTGAATACCAGGCTGCCCCTGAAACATTGTCAGCAGATGCAGGTGCTGGACATAGATGTCTTCTCTTTAGGCCTTTATGTCACACACACATAAGCTCATAACTGACTTCCTACCTAACACCTCTTCTCTCAGTTGTGTCTTCTGCCTCAGGCCCTTTACACAGGTTCCTCCCAGCGTCCTTGGGCCCAGGACCCCACCCCCGCCCCACCCTGCCTTCCCTACACACAGTTACGGATTCCTCCCTGACGTCACTTCCTCACTGACGGCTTCCCTGAATCCCGAACCAAGATCTCTCCTTCCTGTCAATGCTCTGGCCGTTCCAGCCAATAGACACGCACCCCGGTCAGAAGCTCTCCCAAGCAATTCTGCTCAGAACACACTTCTCGTGATAATCCCACCAGGCAAAAAAGTATAATTACGCCCATTTTACAGATAAAGGAATTAGAGCACACGGAAGTTACGTAACTCGCTAGTTAATAGCGGCAAAGCCTTGTACCCAGGCATTGCGAGTCGAGTGCAGCTTTTAAACACCACAGGATTCCATTAGAAAACGCGGTCCTTCTCCTTCCGGCACAGACCGCCCGTGTTACTGCATCACTGCTGGTTTAGCAGGGTCTGCTCCATCAGCAGCACAGCTAGTTCCACCCCCAATAGCAGGTGCTCAGCAAGGATCTGCTTCACAGCTGAATGCAGAATGAGCCCGCTCTTCCTCACGACCACATTCAGCCAGTCATCTGGTCGTGTGTTTCCTCCTGGGCCCTAGGACGTATCTGTCTTGAACGTGCTTGGAAACGTTATGTGTCTGCACACAGCCAGCATCAAGTGCTGTCTGTGGAGGAAAGAACAGCTGACTCAGATGTTCCCAGCCTCACTCAGCCTCTCCCCGCCAGCCTCCCTCAACAACAGCCTCATGTCTCCTGCTCGCCGCAAGTCCAAGCTTCTGGTCACGGCGAGCAAATACAAACCCAGGTCAAGCTCCTGCACAAACCCAGCCGGGCTGTCTATGGCCCCAGGAGCAAAGTTCTAACTCTGCTGGCGGAGAGGGGGTGCTGCAGGCCTTGTCCTCTTCTCCGTCCTCCCGCGTCCTCTTCCGTCCCCTCTTTCCCACCCACGCCGCTCCTGCCCAACTCTTGGACCCAGCAGCACAGAATGGGCTCTGTTTGGGGTCCCCAACTTATGCCAGGGTGGTTTCTCACCTCCGCACCCGCACGTACCCTCTGCGTGGTGTGCTGGCCGTCTCCTGTGCACCTAGACATGCTTCCTGTCTTTAAGCCTCAGCGCAGATGTCCCTGTGGGGTCGTGACAAAGCACACCAAGCCCTGAACTCTGGTTGCTTGGTTACCGACTGCCTCCCTCACCCCTGTGAGCTTTGAGGGCAACCGCCATGTCTCACTCATCTTTTCCTTCCCCTAGCCTAGCAGGGTGCTAGCTCAAGATACAGTGCTCAGTAAGGCTTTGTTCAACCAGTGAGTGAATGAATGAGTACGCTAGTGATAACACACGTCTAATTCATGGATCCTAAAATGCGTGGAACGAAGCAATGAGTGGGTAACTGCAAGTTCGGGTCTAGAGAAGGGTGCAGATTAGGGGTGAGGAGGTGAGCGAGGGCAGTAGCAGCCTCAGTCAGAGAATGTACACCGAAGACAAATCCCTTCAAAGAGGAAGCTTGAAGAATGGAGAAGTGGGTGGAACTCACCAAAAGCATGGCCGGCGAGAGGGCGGGGCTATGAATAGACACGCCCCCAAGCCAATGGGAGGCTTGTTCCCGCTGAGTCTCCGCCCCTTCCCCCCGCTGTGTACGGGCCGGCTCCTCCCGGAGAGGAGACTACATTTCCCGGCGCGCCGCGCGGCCAGGGCGAAAGAGGAGCCGGAAGTGGGACGCGCGAGGTCTAAGGGCACGAGGGAAGTGGCGGGTGGGGACTAAGGGGGGCGTGCAGGTGAGCCGGCCGGCCGGGGGTCGCGGGTATGGCGGAGGCCAGGAAGCGGCGGGAGCTGCTCCCGCTCATCTACCAGCATCTGCTGCAGGCGGGCTATGTGCGCGCGGCGCGGGAAGTGAAGGAGCAGAGCGGCCAGGTAAGCATGCGAGGGCCGTGCGCGAGGGCCGCGTGCAGGCTCTCGAGAGCGGCGGCCCGCGCCCCGCCCCTGGAGATCTGGCGGGCGCCTGGAACCGGGTCCCGCGGTGCTCGGGGTTGCGGCCGGGGGTACCGGAGAAGCCCAAGCCTCTGCCTTCCCCGTGGGACTTCCAGCCCCGCTGGACCTCAGTTTCCTCATCTGTGCAGTGGGCTGGCCGGAACGTGTGACCTGACGCACGGGACTTTGTAATTCCCGCGCCTCTTACCTCCACCCTCTTCCTGGTAGCGGTGGTATTAAGTTTCCTGTGTCTAGCCACGTGGCCCGATGCGACCCCTTTGAGGCTGGGAGACTGCCGTGGTGCCGAGAGTGGATTGCGATGACCCCCCCACCCACCCGAGGGCACCAAGAGAAAGGACCCTTTGGTGGTTGCTCTGGGTTAACACTCGGGTGTTAACGACCCCTCACCACCGTACTGAGTGGGACCGCTTCAGGGCTCCACGCCGTACTCATATCTTACTTCGTTTCCTAGTTACTGGGTGCTCAGGGTGCTGGTGATAGAAGGGTGGGCGTGGGCAGCCTCCCCGGCCCCCTTGGAACTTACCGTCTACTCGGGGAGACCGACATCGAAGTATGCGTTTAACACTACCGTGGGGAAGAATGGGAGGCAGCCGGGATAGCAGATTGCCTTTGTCGGGGATATGGGGAGCTGCTTCCCTGAGGAAGTGGCAGTTGGTTAGAGATCTGGAGCAGAGAGGGGTTTTTCTCCCCAGCAGAGGTGCACATGCCTTGTGGTGGGAGGGAGCTGTGTCGGCCCTGACCTCTAGAAAGTCTGCTGTGGCAGAAGTGGGAAGTACAGAGACTCAGAGACTGGATGGAGGCCGAGGCTGGCTGGCGCGGGCCCGTGGGCAGTTAGATCTCCACCGAGGAGCAGCTGTAAGGCGCTGGAGTGCAGAGCAGATGAGGGAGCAGGATCTAGCACCCGTCTTATTGATACGTATGCCTAGGCAGCCATATACGCTGTCCAGGGGGCGGGCCTGCCAGCAGCAGACGGATGACATAGATTTTTTAAAATAAGTTAATGATGTAGCGCACACGGTGGTGGTAGGTGCTGGCCGTGAAACTGAGGCAGGTGTGTCTGGGTTCAGTTATGAGTAGGGTGGTCCAGGAAGCCGCCTTAAGGTGACATTTGGCCAGAGTCCTAAAGGAAGAGTAGGAGTTGCCTGGTTAGCAGGCAAGAGAGCGTTCCAGACAGCAGGAACAGCAAGGTGGCCCGACATCTGAGGACAGTGAGGTGCCACCGAGCCTGGGGGAGCACAGTGACGCTGACGCGCAAGCTCTCAGTGTTCCTGGTCCTGCACTGGGCACTGAGGTCCCCCTCAGACCCGAGAGCAATCTGCTGCCATCCCCACGCCATCCAGGAGTCTGAAGTTTGAAGAGGTGACGTGAATAGCCCAGCCACTTCACAGAGGAGCTCTGCCCAGGCTCCTGACCCGGCCTCCTTGAAGCACTTGACGTTCTGGGATCTTGACATGTGCTGAGAGAGTAGGCCCTCTGGCCTCTGCTCTGAGAGTCTGGAGTCCACCTTTTCCCCCTTGCCACTACCTAGAGACTGGCACCATTTGGGCACAGTCTTTTCCCTGGGCACCAGTGGATGGCAGTCAGGACAGCTGGATAGCTCTAGTCTGGGCTGTGGTTCCCGCTTTGGGGACAGTGACTGGTAAGACCTTTGAGAGTCTTTTACAAGGTCAGGGGCCCACGCTGTGATGTAGGGAGTAAAGCTGCTCCCTCAGTCCTGGCATCCCGTATGAGCGCCAGTTCGATTCCTGGCTGCTCCACTTCTGATCCAGCTCTGCTGTGGCCTGGGAAGGCAGTGGGAGATGGCCCAAGTCCTTGGGCCGCTGCACCCTTGTGGGAGACCCAGAGGAAGCTCCTGGCTTCAGATTGGCGCAGCTCCGGCCATTGCGGCCAATTGGGGAGTGAACCAGCGGATGGAGGACCTTTCTCTCTCTGCCTTTCCTTCTTTCTCTGTGTAACTTTGACTTTCTTTCTTTCTTTTTTTTTTTTTTTAAGATTTTATTTATTTATTTGAGAGGTAGAGTTATAGACAGAGGGAGAAACAGAGAGACAGGTCTTCCTTCTGTTGGTTAACTCCCCAGATGGCCACAACAGCCGGAGCTGCACCAATCAGGAGCCAGGTGCTTCTTCCCTGTCTCTTGAGGTGCAGGGGCCCAAGCACTTGGGCCATCCTCTACTGCTTTCCCAGGCCACAGCAGAGAGCTGGACTGGAAGAGGAGCAGCTGGGACTAGAACTGGCGCCCATATGGAATGCTGGCGCCACAGGCAGACAACTAACCTACTGCACCACGGTGCTGGTTCACTGACTTTCAAATAAATAGATAAATCTTTTATAAAAGGGGGGGGGTGGTCAAGGGTACGAATACTGGGAAGGCTGCAGATTGTATAAATGCTAGCTTAGAACTCTCCAACTCCAGCCTCTCAGAGGAGCCGCATACTGTTCTGTTAAGGGTTTTCACTGGAGCTGTTTGCCCTTCTTGGCTCCGGGTGGTTTGGATGGTCCTGGCAGGGCCAGAGAGACTTTCCAGAGCAAAAAGCTCTCTTCTGAAACCAGCTGTCTGTGGGAGTCGAGAGGCCAGGGGAGCTGGGGGAGGCAGGGCCCTCACTGTGCTGGAGGGTTAACTGTGGCTCTCTCTTCCTCTCTGCAGAAAACTTTCCTGACTCAGCCCGTAACCCTTCTGGACATCTATACGCACTGGCAACAGTAAGTCCGCGGGGGCTGGGGCGGAGAAGGGCCACTCCAGGCAGCCAGCTGGGACCGAGCCAGGCTGGTGGTGTAGTCCAGATCTGTCCCCAGGAAGCCAGGTCACATCCCCTAGGGGGGTCTTTCTGAGTATCATGCTGTTGGGAGAGACATTGGGAGCTGTAGTCTCTTAAGAATACAAGTATCTCGTCAACTTGTTACTCATTGGGCCAACGTGCGTTGAGCCCCTTCTGAATGTTAAGCCCCGTTCTCGGTATGTAGCTGCTGTCGTAAGACAGAGGACATCATCCTTTCCTGCAGCTGATAGTGTAGTCAAGGAGACAGGCGTGGGTCAAAGAATGAACCAGGTGAATACAGTATTAGACGGGTAGTAGGGTTATGAGGCAGGGGTACCTGGTGCCCCCACCACGTGAATCTGGCCACTTGGGGTTTTGGAGACGGCCTCTGAGGTGGCCTGGAGTTGAGAGTGAAGGAAGCTGGGGAGTAAACTAGGCACAGTTGTAAAAAAAGGCAGGCAGACTGTGCCCACAGTGGGAACTGCTGAGGCCTGTGGCTGGCTACGGTACATGTGAGCCTGCTGACCCGTGGTGTGGACTTGTGTCTTGACCCAAGGGCTGTGGGAGCCATGGAAGAGTGAAGCAGGGGGAGAGGCGATCACTCAGTCCGTGGTGAGACCCACTTGAGACAGGGCTAAGAGAGGAGCCAGACAGTGGATTCCAGGACCGTTGAGATGAAAGTGGGGTCTGTGAGTAGCTTGGAAAAGAAGCATCTGGTTGGCTTCCAGGTCTGGCCTGTACACCTGGATGGAAGGTGGGTGTGTGCATGGAGCATAGACTGGAGCTCCGTTTGCAGGGAAAGATTTCAAGGACAGTGTTGAATGTAGAATGCCCATGGAGCATGTAAGACTGAGATACTCCAAGGACAGGGAAGAATCCCAGCATCTATGAGCAAAGGAGTGATTTGGTTGCTATGGGCAACCAGGAGAGCGAAGGCCCTGCAGAGCTGTCCCGGGAGGAAAGGCAGTGGGTGTCGAGTTGTCCAGGCTGTAAAAGAGGCTGCTGGGGGGCATGGTGGGGGACCACTGCCTGCTCTTGGTTGGTTGGTTGGTTTCTTAAACTTCAGGTCCTCTGTGGTTTTCTTTTTTCTTTAATTTTTACCTATTTGAGAAGCAGAGAGAGACGGAGAGCTTCTGTCCACTGGTTCACTCCCCAGATGCCTCAAATGGCTGGGGCTTGGGCCAGGCAGAAGGTTGGAGCAGCCAGGAGCTTAATGCAGGTCTCCCACATGGGTGATGGGGACTCAAGTACTTGAGTCATTGCTGCTGCCTCCCAGGGTCTGTATCACTAGGAAGCTGGAATCCAGATCAGAGCTGGTTCCCAAATCCATGCGCTGTAATATGGATGCAGGCGTCCCAACCGTGTCTCAACTGCTAAGCCAAACGCCCACCCTTGTCTGCACATCTTTGATTAAAAAGGGAGTGATGCATTCTCTGAGGCTCTGGGAGACAGGAGTGGGCCCCACGTATACCAGTTTCAGGAAGACAGATTTTTACCTTCTCAATACAAGCACTTGATTATTGGAGCAATCCAAAAATGAGGTGGGCTACTTGAGGGGTGGGGGGAAGGCAGGTTGGAGCTCCCTGTCATCCCTGCTGGTGGGTCCTCCCACTAGCAAAGGCAGCAGCTCTGTGGAAACAGCCCCCGCCCCCAGTGGAGAGCTAAGCTCGTTGGAAACCCGGCCAGGCCAGCCCAAGTGCTTGGCTGTCTGCTGCGGAGGGGAGCTCGCAGCACAGGGCACACCTGCGTGGCCTCACCTCGGGCCTGCCCAAGTGTCTGGGTGTTACTGAAAGCACGTCCCCAGCAGACCCTCCAGGGAGACCCATCGCGTGCTGCCGGCCCCTTCCATCGGTGAGGGTTACTGAGAGGGACGAGGACCTCCCACCTCCAAGGCAGCCTAGCCTAGCCCCACAGAGTGCAGACCCAGCTGCCAGCTCTGTGACATCAAATGAGTGCCCTGGCCTCCCTGAGTCTGTTTCCATTTGTAAAATAAGAATAATGGTAGTTGTCTCATGGCATGGTGAGGATTAAGCCTGGGACTCTACAGAGTGCCACACCGGGCTGACTGGAGGCTTTCTTCTCTGTTTCTGTGTTGAGCACCTGTTAGGGGGCAGGCACTATTCTGGGAACAAACCAGAGAGAAAAATCGCTGCTTTTGTGGATCTTACACCTTGTTGGGAGGGAAGAGGCAGAATGAGCTGATAACGTGCAGTAAATGAAGCTTGTTTTTAGCAGGAGACTCCTGACAAGCGGCCCTCCTGGAGACAAGGCACCCAGCCCCTCACCCCGCCCTGGCATGGCAGAGTCGGTGCCTGCTGGAGAACGCGGGGCATGGGCAGGGACTCCTTGCGGGTGGGAGGGTGAAATCAAAAGAGGTCAAACTTGAAGGGTCATCCGCCTGCGTGTCCTGCCCGCTTCAGCCCCCCGCCCGCCGTCAGCCCTGGGCAGGTCACTTGGGGGTTAACTCCTTGAGATATGTGCTTGAGGACACTGTGCTGAGCTGCCAGCCCTCTTCTCCCCCTGCCCAGGCCTTCCTGTGTAGCGGGGGAGGCGAGCAGGATGTAAGTAAACCAGCAGGGTATCTAGAAAAGTACTGGGAAGGAAATGAAACAGGAGGCTGCTGGGGGAGGCGGTGAGCATGCTGAGGCCTGAGAGCCAAGGCGCACCTGGGCAGTCTCCCAGGATGAGGGCCCCGCGCAGCAGTGAGTTCTGGAGGTGAGGCACCTGGTGGTGTTGAGCAGTGCTTGCCCGGGCCGGCACCCACCACGCAGTGCCTGAGAGCTTCTGATACAATCTGACCTCACCCACCAGCGTGATTATTTTAAAGAGCAACGGGAGGGTGGGGGGCAGTGCTGTGGTGTAGCGGGTAAAGCCACAGCCTGCAGTGCTGGCATCCCATATGGGCGCCGGTTCGAGACCTGGCTGCTCCACTTCTGATCCAGCTCTCTGCTATGGCTTGGGAAAGCAATAGAAGATGGCCCAAGTGCTCGAGACCCTGTACCCGCAGGGGAGACCCAGAAGAAGCTCCTGGCTCCTGGCTTTGGATCAGCACAGTTCTGGCCATTCTGGCCAATTGGGGAGCGAACCAGCGGATGGAAGATTTTCTGTCTCTCTCTCTCTCTCTCTCTCTCCCTCCCTCCCTCCCTCTCTCTGTGTAACTCTGACTTTTAAATAAATAAATAAATCTTAAAAAAAAAGACCCATCAGGAATTGTAAAAGCACTCGTGTGGAGTGGGAATGCAAAAAAACTGTTTTTGTCGCTGTTAAATTTCCGCATGTGTCCTTTGGGGGCTGGGAGGATGTGGCGAGGTCTCCGTCCTGCGGCGCAGTTGCTATCACCTGTCCCTCTGTCCTGCAGAACCTCGGAGCTCGGCCAGAAGAGGAAGGCCGAGGACGATGCGGCACTGCAAGCCAAGAAGACCCGCGTGTCAGACCCCATCAGCAGCTCCGAGAGCTCGGAAGAGGAGGAAGAAGCAGAAGCCCTACTTGCCAAAACCAGTAAGAGCCCTGCGTGCAGGTGCTGCTGGGATCCCTGGGCCTGTGCCCTTTGGAGATAGCCTGTGGGGTATGGGGCTGTGCCAAGACATGGTCTTTCATTTAGTGAGCCTGGGGAGGCCAGCATTTTCAGGGGAAGTTGGGGTGGGGTCACAGGTCTTTGGAGTACCCATCTGTGCTCATCCCTTGTGCTCTATCTCCAAGCTGAAGTAGCAACACCAGGTACACCCTTACTGTCTTCTTGGGTGCACACGTGGTCACCCCTCCATGGGTGTCTTCCGGATGGCTCTGATAGAGGTGGGAGGAAGCCCACGTTTCCAGAAGTGCTGCCTGGGATCCCAGAGGGCAGCCTCCGGATGCCTCTCCTATGGGCTGCGTCAGAGTTGCTGACCTTCCATTACTGGGGCAGAGTCCACGCTCACACTCGGAGACTGCTGAGCACTCTGGTTTGAGTGTTGGCAGGGTGACCCGGTGAAGGCCTTGGCAGCCCATCCACACCCATGTTCCAGGGCCCTGTGCTCCATCCACCCCTCTCTCCTACACTTTGTATTATTGTTTTCTTTTTAGCTTACATAGAAGACAATTTTTTTGATTTTTAAATGTATTTTCTAATTATAAAAGAAATGCAAGATTCATTATAGAGGATTCATAATTGAAAATTAATTTGAAAAAAGGCAGGGAAAAAATTACCCATATTCTTGCCACCTACAATTTCATAAATTACTCTTTCATTTGTTTTCCCAAGCTTTTAAAAAATGTTTGAGGTCATCATACCAGATAAAATATTTTATGTCGTGGGTTAATCTTCTTAAATGATAAATGCCCAAACGATTCACTTTGAACTGCACAAAAACATGAAAGGGAAAACTGCCGGTTCCCTGTTCTGCCCTGCCCCCTCGCATTCCTGAAATCCTCTCTGTGGGGCCCCTTTCAAACTTCCTTTGCATCCATCCACAGGTGATACGTGCATAGCTGCAGACCTATGTACTCTTGAAAACAGTGGTGCAATCTCATCCTGGCTAACAGTTGAATTGAGCTAACAGTTGAGTTTTGTAAGCTGTTAGAATGAAATTACATACTTTTCGAAGAGTCTTCATTGAGAGAAATGTCCTGAGATGTTGTGGACAACATGATAAGAAGTCTGGCAGTCTCTGGATGAGACAGTAGATAAGTGAAAGGAACCACCAGTTGATAATGATTGGAGCCAGGAGGTTCAGTATTCCCCCTTCCCTCCTTGTGAGTGTGTTTAGAGGGCTCCATAGTCACACAGAGAGGTGGAGTTAGGTGCAGGTGCGAGTCAGATCGTGCCATGCGTCCCCACAGCCTTCTTGAGAGCATATTTGAGAAATCTTCCTCTGAGACCTCGCGTTACTGCCCAGATGCAAACACCGAGGATCCGTAACTCACATGTAACTGGGCACAGGTCTCAGGGTGCTGCTGCCTGTGACAGTCCATGAGCCCTGAGCAGCTTTCTCTGTGGGCCTGCCCGGGCTGCCCGACCCTCGCACCTTCCAGCTGAGCGACTTTCTTCCTGGTGTGGCGGCCCGTGTGACTGGTGCCTCCTGGAGTTGTGCGGTGGCTGTGTGGTAGTGGGCAGCCTTTTCCTTCTGGAGGCCTCTGTCTCGCCTGGCCGGTGGAGTTGGGAGTCCATGAGGATGTGGACGCAGCAGCTTGCGTGGTGCTGTTCTCTTCTTTCCTGCTCCTGGGGGATATGCTAATGCTGCCCAGGCTCTCCCCAGTCTGGGTTCAGCATCGCGTCCGCATGCCACCTCTCAGCAGCCAGTAGCAGGTGAAGTGCTGGGTGAGATGAAAGCTGTTTGCCATGCTCAGATGTGAAAAGCTCATCTGGCTCATCCAACGTGTGTTTGTGTCTTGCAGCCCCAAGGCCAGCGTCTGTCAACTCCTCTGTTACCGCAGTGACTTTGCCGTCAGGCATGAAAGAAAAGGCCAAGGTGAGTGGCCCACCTCGCCAGCCATTGCTGTGGTGGTTGTGGTACCCTGTAGGGGACAGTCCCCTGTGCTGGTGAAGGCACCTGGATTCACATAACCTAGCTATGGAACAGTCTCCTCTTCAAGTAAGGTGGGGGCGATGCCTCCTGCAGTGGGCCACGGCCACGGTAGGCAGCGGGACAGGCAGTTTCTCTCCTCCTCCATCCCTGTGCCTCTCTGTTATGCTCTGGCACTGCTAGGCAGCAGAGACACCATAGTGAACCATTAATACCTGAGGTTCTTAACAGTGATTTTTGAACCAGGAACTATAGGCAATGCTCCAGACGCATAAAGGATTGTGTCCCTGAAAGTGCCTGCAGCGTTAGCAACAGTGTGTAAAAGCAATTACAAAGATGACAATAGCCACACCAAACTGCTGCTTCCCACCCTGCAAGTAGCTTGTATGTCCCAAGAACTGTAATCCCATTCCCTCAAAGCTCTCTGCCCTGCAAGCTGGGGGCTGTGTGTGCCCCCCCCCCTTAAAGATGAGGAGACAACTTCAGGAGGGTGATGAGCCAAGTGTCCCTGTGGGGTGCCCTGCACTCACCACTCTGTCTCTCCCTTCCCTGCAGGCACAGAGCAAGGCGGCCAAGGCTGTGAACTCTGTGCCACACCCTGCCTCTGGGAAGGCCCTAGCCCACCTGCTGACTGGGAAGTCAGCCCGGAAGTCAGGAGAACCCTCAGCAAACACAGTCTTGGCCTCAGAGACCGAGGAGGAGGGCGGTGTCCCGGCCCCTGCACCCACCGCCAAGCCTGGTGAGCAGCCCTGGGCTGGGGAGTTTGGGCTGGGGAGGCAGGCCTGAGCACTGCTTTGTCAAGCTCCAGGCTACTCTGGAACCCAGAGGTTGGGCTGTGGACAGTGAGTGTCCTGTGCCTCGGGCCTTTGTGGTCCCCTAGGTGTGGGAGGGACACTACTTCAGCTCTCCCAATGGAGTCTGAGCAGCCTCGGGAGTGGGTGGACATTTCTGGGGGGCTACATGGGTCCCTGGCAGCTTAGACTTCCCTGAAGAGCCTGGGTTTGCCCCCATTTCCTGTGTGAAGCAGCCAGTGTGCCCTACCTGCTTCAGTGCGTGTGCAGGTGACTGGAACATTTATAAACCCAGGTGCAGGGTTGTTGCGCCCATTCTAGCACAGCCTCAGGTGTGCGGGAAAGCAGGGTGATGATTGTATTCCCTTCAGATGGGGGTTCCAAGGGCGGGCAGAGCTGTAACTGTGCAGCTGGGGAGCCAGTGCTCAGCACCTGGTGGGGGAAGGCGCAGGTGGGTCTGGAACGATAGCCCTCAGTCCCCACTGTGTCTGTCCCTCAGGGTTGGTGTCAGCGAGCCAGGCCGACAGCTCCAGCGAGGACACCTCCAGCTCGAGCGATGAGACGGATGTGGAGGTAATTGGACCCAGCTTCCCGCCCTCCCAGATTCCAGAGCCCAGGGACTGGGAGCTGGCAGGGTTGCTGCCAGGGAGGGGAGCCCTGTGGAATAGGCAGGTGACCTGAGCCCAGCGGGTGTCCCTGAGAAGGGGTGTGGGGTGAGGGCATTCTATTAGAAAGAGATGCAGGTGGGAGTGAGCTTGCTCAGAGGTTTCTAGGCCCACTAGGGGTGCTGGGCTAGAGTCAGGCAGGCCTCTGGGTGTGTGGCTTTCTTGCAAGTCATTCCTTGTGTACCTGCTAGCACCAGTCCTTGTAACACTTTGGAGAACCAGATGGGAGGGGCGTCCCTCAGACTGTTTGACCACAGTAGTAATGGCCACTCTGAAGGGAGAGCATGAGGCTGTCATGGATGAGTGGCCCAGGCTGCAGAGGCAGAGTGTGCAGACAAAGAGGCAACTGGATTTGGTGCTTTGCAAAAATACCGATCTGCGTGACCCAGGGGGCAGGGATACAGCGTGAGGTCGTAAGACGGCACCGTAAGCAGGCTACGTTTTGTTCCCAGGGGATGGGAGATGATACTGCAGGGGTTGAGGCACAGAGAGGGTGGCCTTGTCCAGATTTCAGAGGGATCACGGGCTGCAGCCTGCTGGGAGGGTGAGGCAGAGTGGAAGCAGGGAGACCATCTGGGGCTGCGCGAGTGGTGCTGGGATAAGGTGCCCCGTTTGAAAGGTGTTCTAAAGGGAGGACAGCAGGAGTCAGGGATGCAGCCGTCTGGTGCCCAGGTGCTTGTCTCCCCGTGAAGGCTGAGACGTCACCCGCCTCTCTCCTCGGGCTGGCTGTGGGCCGCTCCCCACCTCGTGTCTTCACCATCGGGCCCTACAGAGCCAGTGAGAAGCACTGCCCTGACATCCCTCACCTTGGGCCTGAACAACAGAGGGAATCACGGCCGACCCGGGGCACCTGCCCTGGTACACAGCCTCGGTGGGCCAGAGGCCGGCTCGGAGCTCCCGCACGGCGGTTAGGCTCAGGGTGAGGTCTGAAGATGAGGAGGTAGATCTGGAGCTCTGAACACCGTGGGCGTCTGTGGTTTCAGAAGGCTCCGAGCTCAGGGGCGGGAGGAATGTGCTTCACGTGGCCCAGCAAGCTAGTGGCAGGACTGGAGGTCAGAGCCAGGCTCCTGGCCCTCGGGACGGCGGCCATGATTGTGTGTCATTTCAGGGGCAGACAAGGCTGTGTATGCCACGCGGAGCCCCAGCCTGACAGCCGAGAGTTCACTCAGAGCCGTGCCTCTGTGCGCTGGTCTTGAGCGATTTAACCTCTGATCTGCTGTGCTCCTGTGTGAAATGGGCCTTGGGACAGCGTCTGTCCGACTCTGGCTAACAGTCATTCGGCGTCGGGCAGGGCTCTGTGGGCTGAGGCTCCTCCAGCTGATGGGAAATAGACACACTGGTTCCTAACGCCGTCCTCTCGTTGCAGGTGACACCGTCAGCGAAACCTGCCCCGATCAGAGCCCCGCCGGCCCCTGCCCAGGAGCCTGCAGTGAGAAGGGCAGCTCCGGCCCCTGGGAAGGTGGGGGCTGTGACACCCCAGGCCAAAGGAGGGGCACTGACCCTGGCCGCGAGGGCCAGGAAGCCGGAAGAGGAGTCAGAGAGCAGTGAGGAGTCTGACAGTGAGGAGGAGGCCCCTGCGGGGAGGCCCAGCCAGGTGAGGCCTGGAAGGCTGCCCATTGGGGCCCCTGCATGCACCCTGGCTCTCCTGGGGCCCGCAGGGGCTGACGGAGTAGCCATGGTGAACATTTCTGTTGAAGACATCCCTGCAGTTGGAGGGGGGAAGGAGAGCCGCGTGCAGGAGGCACAGTGGGGACAGCTGACCCCTGGAAACTGCCCTCTGGCCCACACACAGCCAGGGATGGCCACCTTCCTGAGGGGGGTCCTGCACTCTACTCCGCTTTCCTCAGTTTCCCTGTGTAATAAATGCCCGCTGTCCTCATCCCTGCTGGACCTGCCTGGAGGCCCCTGAGAAGTGGCCTGTGCCCAGGCCTCTGGCCTCCCAGGCAGGGCTGAGCAGGCACGCAGCGCGTTACTGAAGGGAGTCCCTTACCTTCCCCTGCTAGGGACCTTAGCCCCCGAGGCTGCGGGTGCCCATGGGTGGACTACTGTTGGAATCAGAGCAGGAAGGGGACAGAAGGATCAGGGCAGCAGATAAATGATTTCCTTTGTCACATGCCAGTGAGCGTTAGAGAAGGAAGGAGGGTTGGGGTGTGTGTGTGTGCGTGTGCGCGCCCAGGAATGGCAATTTAAAATGTAGTGTTTAGGCAAACCTTAGGAGCAGAGGGCGGGTGCGTGGGAGGTCTTTTAGGAAGGTCATTCGTGGCAGGGAGCACAGTGAGTGCCAGGCCCCGAGGTGGCAGAGGCGTGGGAATGCGCATTCTCTCTGGGTCTTTGTGGGCCTCTCCCATAGTTCTGATCAAATCTACTCCTGAGGTTTTCTAGACTCGCGGGCCCCCAACTGATGGGAGTCCACCAGGGACAGGCTGTGACCACCCTATGTGTGGGGCAGCCTTGGAGGCCATCCAGCGGGCCGGGGCAAGCCACGCTAAGTAGGTGATGTCTGTTGGGGACCCACGGACTGAGGGGCCAGTTGGAAGGGGCAGGGCCGGCAGTGCCCCAAGAGCGAGAATGAAGTGAAGCTGGCCGGCGCTGAAGGGGCTCCAGCCAGGCCAGGCAGGGGTCGTGTGAGCCCCAGTTAGACTTCTGGGCTGTACTCTTAAGGCATCACCAGACAGGTTTTAGAAGGGGGAGTACAAACTGCCCTTTCTCTTTTCCCAGGTGAATGCCTCTACGGAAGTTCTCCAGGTCAGACCTTCCTCAACCACTGCCAAAGGGACCCCTGGTAAAGTGGTCACCCCAGCACCCCCTCGAAAGGCTGGGCTCATTGCCCCCCAGGCCAAGGCAGGCAGGCCAGAGGAGGACTCGGGGAGCAGCAGCGAGGCATCATCTGACAGCGAGGAAGAGACGCCAGCTGCCAGGACCCCACTGCAGGTGAGGCCTGGGCCCTTCCCCTCCTGGCTTTTGGAGGGCGTGTATCCTGCTCTACAAGGCCCCAAGCCCTTTCTCTGTGCTGCCACAAAGTTTCTGGTCTCTGTCTCTGCACGTGGCCACCTTGCTCTCCCTCCCCGTGTTCTAGGCGAAGCCCCCAGGGAAGACTCCCCAGGTCAGAGCTGCCTTTGCCCCTGCCAAGGGGTCTCCCAGGAAAGGGACCCTTCCAGTGGCTCCTGGCAAAACAGGACCTGCAGCCACCCAGGCCCAAGTAGGGAAGCTGGAGGTGGACTCAGAGAGCAGCAGCAAGGAGTCGGACAGCGATGAGGAGACCCCGGCATCCATGGGCGTCACTGTGAGCCCAGCTCAGGTGAGCTGCAGGACCCCCTGCGTGGCGGAGCCCTGCCTGGAAGGGCCCTGGTGGGCCTATCCCTCCTGCCCTGGACCCCACCTTGATCTTGTTGTCCTTTGTCCTTCCCAGGTGAAGCCCTCAGGGAAGAATTCCTGGGTGAGACCCGCACCTACTGTGGGCGCAGGGCCCTCGGGGAAAGGCAGTGGCCTAGCACCCCCTGGGAAGGCAGCGCCTGCAGCCCCTTTGACTCAGGTGGTTAAGCCGGAGGACGAGTCAGACAGCAGCAGCGAGGAGGAGTCAGACAGCGAGGGGGAGACGACCCCGGCTGTGTCTGCCACCCAGGTGAGGCCCCGTCTTGCAAGCCCCTGCTTTCTCTTGTCAGTGCTAGGAGCCCCCTGGGGTTCTCTGTTGGCCATTTGGGCCCTCGTGTCTGTACACTTGCACCCTGTAGGTCCCCTCTGCTGATCCTGTGTGTCTTCCACCAGGCAAAGCCCCCAGGGAAAATCCTCCAGGTCAGACCTGCCTCAGGTCCCACCAAGGGACCCTTGGGGAAAGATGTGGCCATGGCACCTTCCCAGAAGTTGGGGCCCGGGGCCACCCAGGTGAAGGCTGAAAGGGCCAAGGAAAACTCAGAAAGCAGCGAGGAGTCCTCTGACAGCGTGGAGGAGGCACCCACAGCCACGACTCCAGCTCAGGTGAGGCCTGGCAGACCAGGAGCTGCCCCCACCAGCCAGCCCTGCAGGGAGCTTGGCTGCTCCTCGGTCAGAACGTGGGCTCTGGCTGGTGGGGGCAGCAGCAGGGCTCCAGCTGAGGATAGACAGGGCTCTGAATCCAGGAGCCGTTCCAGCCTCTGCCCTCTGTGTCCCCTCAGGCAAAACCAGCTCTGAAAACTCAAGCCAAGGCCTCTCCCAAGAAAGGCACCCCTGTTACCCCTGCAAATACCAAGGTCGCCCCCGTGCGAGTGGGCACCCCAGCCCCCTGGAAGGCTGGCGCAGCCACCTCTCCAGCTACCGCCTCGTCCCCAGCTGTGGCCTGGGGCGCCCGGAGGCCCCAGGAGGACTCCTCGAGCAGTGAGGAGTCAGAGAGCGAGGAGGAGACAGCTCCTGCTGCAACAGTGAGGCCTGTGTGGGCTCGGCGGACCTCGGGGCGGCTCCCATGCTGCTCCAGGCTCCTCTGAGACGTGCTCTTCTGCCTGTCCTTCCAGGTGACCTCTGTGGGCAAAGGCTTCCAGGCGAAAGCTGCCCCGGCGACCACGCCTCTGCTCCCTGGAAAGATGGGGCCTGCGGTCCAGATCAAAGCCAAGGCTCATGAGGACTCTGAGAGCAGCGAGGAGGAGTCTGACAGTGCGCAGGCTGCCTCCACTCCAGCACAGGTAAGGCCTGGGCGGAGCCAGCCCACCCCACCTGTACCTGGGCCAGGGCCAGGGCTGAGAAGGCTTTTCTGGGGCTGCTGTTGTCCCTGGCTATACAGAAGCCTGGGCAGCCTCATTCCTTTCTTTCCATTCTTATCTCTCTGCCCATCAGAGGTCTACCGGCTCCTTTTGTGCCCTTTTAAACCCCACTGAGATTTCGCATGTTTGCACACAGTCTGCTGAGTACTTTCTCATCATGTGCTGTCCTGGTCTGGCCCACTGTGTCTGTGGCCCTTAGGGAGGTTCCACCCAGATGGGACCATGAATGTGCATATGGGTTATTCCAGCAAGAGGGCTTGGCATTGAGACAGAGGGGGCGCTCCTGGGCTAGCAGAACCGGACAGGTCGCAGCCTCTGGGAGGATAGTGTTCCAGGCAGAGAAAGCCTGTGCAAAGGCCTGGGGGTTTGAGTGGGAGTGCCTGGCTTGGGCGACTTCCAAGGAACAGGTTCAGGTGAGATCATACTTCCAGTGTGGTAGAGGCAAATGTCACGGGGGTAGAGCTGCACTGCCTGGATTCAAGTCCCAGCTCTGTATCCTAGCAGATGATGTAACCCATCGGAGGCTCTCGTTACTCTTTAAATCGGAAGTCAGCCAGTTTGGGTGAGATCTCACCTGCCAACCCAGCAAGCGCCCAGCAAGCTCCTCACTCATCACCCAAGGGTGGGCCCGGCTCCTGGAAAACAGACCTGGAGGTCGGCTCCTCCATCCTGGAAGGAAGAGCGAGGCAAATGCGAGATGGCCCACTCCTCTGCTCAGCCACCCACTGTTTATCATTCTTCATTGTCGCCCTGTTTTGTTTGCAGTAATCGCTCGGAACTTAGTCATTTCTTTTTTCCCAGAACGAGAGCACATGTTGTCGTGGTCTCTTCACCCCGCTCTGAGTTGCCTCGTGGCACCCGAGGTCCTAGGAGTCCTCCCTGAGGTCATGAGCCGTGCAGGGGCCCCTTCCGGCATGGCAGGCTCCTCTGGCCGCCTCCAGGCTGCAGGCATGCCTTCCACGCCCTGAGCCTTACGGTGTTTCACTGTGCAGATCACTTAAATATTTGTCTTTCCATCTGAGCCTCCCACCTGCACCACAAGGTGGGCGTTTTATTTTTATTCTTTGAACCTCGGGTTATTTGGGAGTAGGTTGTTGAATTTCCAAATATCTGGGATTACCCAGGTTGCTTTCTGTTGTTGATCTCTGGTTTAATCGCGCTGTGGTTGGGGAACCTGTCTCGTCTGATTTTAGTCCTTTCTTTGTGCAGTAGGATGCGGCAGGTCAAGTTAGTCCCCTTGCCTTTGGTTTTGCTTTGTGGAAGCTGTGATTCCCCTCCGGCCGCCTTGAGTGCGCCCCACCTGGTCGTGCCATGTGTCTGCGCTCTGGGGAGCTTTCCTCGCCGCACTCTGGCTCTTCGTTTCGCTTGGTCTCCGGCGGGTGCGTGATGCCAGGGGAAGGCTGTCTTCTGACACTGACCAGAGGACGTGTCTGAATGAGTCAGGGCCTTGGGGTGCTGCCCGCTTCCCTGTCCTGGTTCCCAGGAGCAGGACTCTCTCTCTTCTGTCAGGATCTCATGCTGGGCATCTCCCCCTCTGTGGCTCTCACCTCGCTAGAGCTGTTTGCTGGAGACCCTGACAGGCATCGAGGGATTCTCTGGATGTCAGTTAAGATAGGCGAAGCCCAAGACAACTTCAAATAGCACTGGTTTTCTTCATGTTCTGTCATCTCAGCCTCGTAGACAGGGTTGGCTGCTTGAGTTCCAGCTATCAGCTCAGCATTCCAGCCAAGAAGAAGAAGAGCTGGATTTCCTACCTCTTGTGGTCCTTGACTTCTAGTCTGTTAGCCAGGGCTTGATGACGAGGCCCCTAGCTGAAAGGCAGCCTAGAAGGCGCCTGTGTTCTGGGCCCTCTTGCACTGGACTCACGCTAAGAAGAGTGCGTACAACCATGCGTTTATTTGAGTGGATATTATGTGCCAGGCACTCGGGGTCCATTGAATCACCGCAGCAGCCTGATATGGGCCTGATCATCCCCATATACTGAGGAGGAAACAGGCCCGGTGAGATCACTTTGCTCAAGTTCTCAGCCACAGATGGAGCAGCAGAATCCAACCTCAGGCCTCTGACTCCATCACCCCTCACTTCTCGCGCCATAATTCCCTCTTCCTCCAGGTACAGGCCTCTGCAAGAACCCCTCAGACCAAGGCCAGTGCAGCTGCTACAAAAGCATCTTCAGCCGAAGGGGTCACATCACCTCCTGGAAAAGTTGTCGCTGCAGCTGCCCAGGCCAAGCAGGGATCCCCAGCCAAGGCAAGTGGGGCCAGAAGCCGTAAGAGAGGCTGGGAGGTGGGCAGAGAGAGAGGAGGTCTGAGCCTAGCCCCCAGCCTGGCCCAGGGTCCTGCATAGGCTGGGGTGACTTCCCCGAGCCATGGTGGGGAGCTTAGCTTAAAGGGGTCCATCTCCAGTCTCGTGTTTCCTTGCAATTCAGGTAAAGCTGCCTGTGAGAGCCCCCCAGAACAGTGCCCTGGGGAAGGCAGTGGCTACAACAGGCCCGGCCCAAAAGGGGCCCGTTGGGAGGCCACAGGAGGAGGACTCTGAGAGCAGTGAGGAGTCCTCAGACAGTGAGGAGGAGGCACCAGCTCAGGTGAGGCCCAGGGCAGAGGTGGGGAGGGCGTTGTGCTGCCCTCTGATGGGAGCCACGGGAATGCCTCCGCCCCCAGCGCTGCTGCGTGTGCCACATGGATCTCCTGTCTGCACACGCCCGCCCTCGGGACTCCCTCTCCTGATAACTGTTTGTCGCATTCTAGGTGAAGCCCTTGGGAAAGACACCCCAGGTCAGAGCTGCCTCAGCCCCTGCCAAGGAGTCCCCCAGGAAAGGGGTCCCTCTAGTACCCCCTGGCAAGGCAGGGCCTGCAGCTGCCCAGGCCCAGCTGGGGAAGAAGGAGGATTCAGAGAGCAGCAGCGAGGAGTCAGACAGCGGAAGGGAGGCACCTGCAGCCATGACCCCAGCCCAGGTGAGACCTGCCAGTCACTCGCTACTCCGCTGGCTTCAGGGCCCAGTGGGGAAGGAAGAGATGAAGGTCTGTGTGCAGGACCCCTCCCTCAGGTCCTGTATTCCGTGTTTCCTTAGGTGAAACCGGCTGTAAAAAACCCCCAAGTCAAGGCCTCTCCGGTGAAAGGCGCCCTAGGCGCCCCCACGTCTGTGAAGGCGTCCACAGCAAAAGCCGACACACCAGCCCCGTGGAAGGCTAAGCAAGCAAGTCCTGCCAAGGTACACGAAGCCCAGAGTCCAGAGACGTCCCAGCGAGAGTGGGAAGGAGGTCGTGAGGCCCCAGCAAGAGGGAAGAAGTCACCTCCATCGCCAGGGCCTGGGCCTGGGCCTCACGAAGCAGTTGTGAGCACCCAAGGGTCCTCACCTAGCTCGGTGTGAAGCCGAGGCCCTGGGGAGTGGGGGGGGGGGGGGGCATGAGAAGGCCTCTGTCTGGGCAGCTTTCCATGGCTTGCAAAGGCAGCAGGGCCAGCCGTGTCCTGCGCAAGTTCAGGGTGACCAGCTCCTCTGCTTAGAGGGCTCAGGCATGTGTGGAGCTGATTGACAGGCCTGGTGGAGGTCTTGGGTGGCAGCTGGCATTGAGCCTTGGAGTCAGGAGAAATAGCAGAGTGTTAGCCGCTAGGGCAGAGTGCAGAGCCCTCGCCTGGCGTAAAGGGGCAGTCCCTGTCACCTCCCATCGCTGGTGGCCTTGTGGTCGTGTACTTGCGGCATGGCCAGGTGTCCTCCTCAAGGGAAGCCAGGAGTGCCCCAGGCCAGCCTGCCTCTCTTGATTTCAACTTCCTCAAGAGTAAAGCAAGTACAGAGAATCCTGGTAAATGCTCTGCCTTTGGTACACCACACCCACAGTGTTGGCCCCGCCCTCAAGGAGCTTACCATCTTTAGGGTGGGACAGGTGCCTGTGTTGTCACAGAATGTTCTGGTGGTGTGCCGGGTGATGGGGCTGGGGATGCGTTTCTGTCAGGACGGGCTGAGCTGTGGGCAGAACCCCACTATGAAGAGCTGACGCAGTAGGAGCTGCCTGTCCCCAGGCCGAGGTGGCGCCTTCCCCAGCTTGCACCGTCGGTGCCCAGGTTCTTTCTGTCCTGGTGCTCCTCTGGCCTCAAGTTCATGGCTGGCTAGGAAGTCCCCCTGGAGGCTCTCCCTCTAGGTCTTGCCCAGGCCTCTGGCTCAACGTGCTGCCATCTCCTGCCAGTCTTCAATGAGTGGCCTGCAGTCCCCATGACTGGCTGGCAAGAGGGGCCGCCAGAACGCAGTACGGCTTGTGAGCAAGGCAGACAGGCAGGGCTGGCAGGGAGGCAGCCCACTGTGCTGTAACTGCCCCATTGGAAGAGTGAGGAGAGATGGGCACACATCTAGATCTGCTCACTTCTCCTAGCAAGTCAGAAGCTCGGACAGCCTGGGCCCCACCCTTCGCTGGGCCAGGTAGTAAGATGTGGGACCTCTGGCCTCCGCTGAGCTGGTGTCACCACCAGCGCTTCCTCTCGCCTCTCTGGGTCCTCTGGTTCTGGCTACAGTGTCCACCAAGGAGGCCCCTCTTATGTCCAGCCAGGTAGCAGGGGCCGGCAGCCAGCGGAGTACTTGGCAGCCCTCCATTCCCTGGGGAGTATTACAGCAGCTAGGAGCTGTGTAGGGACCTCCGGCTCATACCTGCAGCCTCGCCTGAGGCAGCTGTCCCTGTCAAGTTCAGCATCAGCTATGGAAGGAGGGTAAGCAGGGCGGAGGCACGTGCTTCCAGTGTCTGGGGGCACACCAGGCCAGCACCTGTCCCCTCTGTGTGTGCAGGGAGGGGCTGCGGTGCCCTCTGCGGAGAGGCAGGTGCGTGCAGTGTGTCACTCGCTGGCTACCTTTCCTTCTCAGCTAATGCCCTTCCCCCACTGTGTGCTTATTCAGGTCTTATCGCCTCGCAAGGACAGTAACTCCAAAACACCCAGAAGCAAGACCCTCACCCCAGCACCCCCAGAGAAAAAGGCACAGGAGTCCTCAGAGAGCAGTGATGAGGAGTGGCCTTCGAGCCAGGTAGGCCGTGCCTTCTTCCTGCAGCCTCTAGGGGCTCAGAGCCGGCTGGTGGCTGCGGAGGGAGGGTGCAGATCTCTCCCACAGGGCACATCTCCCCAGAGCGCCTTACCCCAGGACACCGCCCTCCTGCCATGACTGTGTGAGGCAGGCAGCAGAGCATGGTCGAGCAGGCAGGCTTCAGTGCAGATGGAGCCTGGCGCCACCAGCCACCGGCTCCTGGCTGGGCAGTGCCTCGTTGACCCTGAGGCTCAGCTGTTTTGACCATTCAGTAGGGACAGTGATGGGTCTCCCCTGAGTGTGTGCTGATGTAAGCACAGAAAGCCCTGGCTCAGCCCCCTGTCAATCAGGCCAGGCAGTGTAGGCCCATTAGATAGGTCAGAAATCGAGGCCTTGAGAGCCAAAGTGATTTCCCAGATGCTCATGATGCCCAGCGGGCTAAGGAACGTGCAAACATCAGTCCCTGGCTCCCTGGCTCCCTGGCTCCCTGGCTCCCTGGGAGTACAGAGATGCTGGATCCTGCAATCCCCAGACCAGGGGGTCTGCTTAACCATCTCCCCTTCCACTACTACGCCCTTGTCAGTGCATCAGTGCTGAGGCCTGCAGATACAAAACCAATGACAGCTGAAGTTACTGGTTACTTCCTCTGTGCAGAACCCTGGACTTTATCGTTCTGTGCAGTCTCCACAACGACCCGGAGAGGACAGGTCCTCTCATTATTTCCATCTTCCGGAGGAGGCTGTGAGGCTCAGAGAAGTAGAATGAGCTGCCCCAGCGTCACGTGGCTGGTGCCAGGTAGACAGATCCGGTGTTTGAATGCAAGCCAGCCTGGGTTCCCTGGCAGTGCCTGACACGTTGCTCTCCGGGGCTCAGGCCTTGCCCCGTGGCTCTCTCGGGAGTCTTTGTGAAGCAGCCTCCCTCTCCGAGGGCTCTCAACAGCCGAGAGGGAGGGGGCCCCTTCGCCTTTCTCTGCGGGGGCGTACTAACACAATTAAAATGAACATCACGCTTAAACTGAACCGCTTAATTGGTATGTTAGTCCTGAAGATTCTAGAGTCCCTACTGAAAAAGCAGAAGGGAAGAAGTCAGGAGTCGTGCCTTCCCCCTGGAGGATTCAGGGCAGACGGCGCAGCCCAGGGAAGCTGCAGCCTCCGCCTGCTGGGGGACTTGCAGCTCCTTAATCCCCAGCTCGCTCATTATGATTATTATGATTATTATGCATTTACCGAGCGCTTTCTATTGACAAGTCTCACTGTGTTTATTATTAGCCCATCTGTGGGGGAAAGGAGGCGATGCAGGGGGGGGTGGGCGGAGCCCTGGGCTGGGAGGCTGGGGAGGAAGCGTGGCTCCCTTCGAAGGCCCTGCACCGTGCCTCAGGCCTGTTGTGCCTTGTTAACCTCAGGCCAGGCTCTGTGCTGACAGTGGGTGATGGTAACAGGAAAACGCTAAGTTGGCGAAGCAGCGCATATGTTTGGTGCTTGATTTAGCCACCCCATGGTGCATACATGTATCAAAACATGGTCTATTCCATAATACATACCGTCTTTACTTATCAATTCAAATTAACCAATTTGTTTAAAGTGCCACTTTTTCCATTACTTTGCCAAAACGTTAAAAGACATATAGGTCCCAAAAGGACACCTTGAAAGAAATTAAAGGTGTTTAATGGAGGCCGCCTGTGATTGGAGAACTGACTTGCAGTCCTGGCTTTGGTACCAGTTTGCTGGTCACCCTGGGCAAGACCACTTCCCTCCCTGAGCCTCTGCCCTCCGAACCCCAGATGGCACCCACAAAGAGGGGGCATCCTCCGTCAGTCTGGGTGGGGCTGGCCCAGGGTCTGGTGACCAGTCCCCAGGCAGTTCTGCGGGAGGCTCTTGGAGGCATGGTGCCTTTGTGACTGTGCCCTTGCCGGGTTTGGCAGCCTGGGCCGCCAGCTCTGCACCCTCCTGCTGCCCTCACACGCTGGCTGGGGCAAGTGGTGTGCGCTCAACTCTGACAGGAGGCAGGGAGCGCTGCCCAGAGAGCCCCAGATTTGGTTCTGCAGGCCTCAGGCCCGTGGGCAGCAAGGGAGCCCCTGTTACTCCTCTGGTCCTTACTGCCCAGCGCCTGCAGTGAAGCATAAAAGCATGGCCAAGCATTCGGGCAGTGATGGTTTCACTGCTCCGGTGACCGTAGAAGCAGGCCCCGTGCAGCGTGCAGAGCTGGGCAGAGCCCCTGCAGTGGGTGAGCCCAGCCTGCCGTGACTGCTCCCCCTTCCTTCAGGTGGGGAACCAAGGCTGTCCTGGTAGGGGGGGGACACAGCCCACGCCAGTGCTGCCCACCTTACTAAACTCTGCAGACTTGGTCCTCACACTCCCACTGCAGACAGCACTGGGCCTTGGTCCCCCTCCTGCTCCTCCCCGCCCTCCGCAGCCGCAGCCAAGCCTCCTGCCCCACCTCCTTCCCACAGCCCAGGGGCCCCGGGTGGGCCGGCGTGGGCAGGTGGAACCCGGAGGCGGTGTTTGCTGCTGAGACGCTTTTAACATCCCAAGACGCTATTGTTTGCCTCAGTGGGTTCGTTGCCTCTCTTGGTCCTCGACAATCTGTTCCTCTGTCTTCTCACATATATATAGATCCCCCTCCCTCCACTGCAAGCCTTCTCCCACTTTCCATCCTTCCCCTTTCCATCACGTGGGAAGGAAGGCTCTGGAAGTGGCAGATCAGAGCAGCCACGGGGGCGGCTGCTTGGCAGGGCTAGGGAGGGCCTGAGCCCGGAGAGCTTCCCCCTCAGGCAGGCCCCTTCCTGCTTTCCTTCTGACTTCAGCTCTCTGCAGCAGCCCAGGTCGCTGAGTCAGGCCCAAGACCTGAGCAGTGTGGTGCGGTAGACAGAGAGCTGGCCCCAGCGACCCTCCCCACCCCTTGACCTCAGGCCGTGCGTCTCCCCTGGCTAGAGGGGGAGTACAGTTTGAACAGCCCCGCCAAGTGCGGCCTGGAACGGGGACACCCCAGCTCCCGGGCTCTCCTTAGCTGGAGGTCTCGGGGGATGGCCCCGGACCCGGAGTCCTGCTGCGTGCAGCCGTACGTCAGGAGCCAGGGTTCCCGGCCCCGCGGCCCTGCGGAGCCCCCCACAGCTGTTGCTGCCCACTTGCTTGCACTTTCTGTTATCATTTTATTGGGAAATGTAAAGCATACCCAAAGATAAAATTACATAAAGAACCCCCACAGGCCTTCCCCAGCCTTGGCAGTTACTGCCTCCTGAGCGGGCTCGTTTTGTGCAAACCCCTCCACTCGCTTCCCCACATCTAAAGCGACTTTGAAGCCAGTTTCAGGCGTGGCACGTCATCCACCAGGATTTGTGCACAACCACAGTTCAGCGTCACCCCTGAAAGGGACCCACCCAGACAGCACCCCACTTCCCCGATGGTCTCGTGATGGGGTGCTCAGTAAGAGTCCCAACACTGGGTGCTACGTCGGGGGACAGTTGGTCCCCTCGTTCATCAGCATTGGATGCTGCCCCACTCTCCAGCCCAGTTCCCTGAGCAGCTTATTTGCTGGGAAGTGAGGTGGGTGTCCCTGGGGAGCCGCGTCCTGGGAATGCTGCCTAGTGTTCCCAGGATGGGGCAGCTGGGCTGTGGAGGCCTCCCCGGTAGACTGTGCGCCACACCTGGGAGCCGTGGAGAACGCTGCTCGGCCCGCCTCGGGGGTAGCTGTCTCTGAAGACGGTCAGAGGCAAACAGGCTAAATAGGCTCTTGTGCCCAGTGGCCTTGCTCTGTGGCTTCGGGCAGCCGTCCTTGTTCCTGCAGACTTGGGCTTTCCCACTGTACCACACTGACCCTGGGAGTTCAGTGTGAGGGCAGATGGGCTGCTGTGGGCTGGGAGGTGCTGGGCTGGGGGTACCCCCCAGCTCTTTGGACCCCTTGCCTTGTGAAACCCTTCTCCACCCCACCTCCCTTTCCTCTGACCAAGCCTTTAATCACTAGGGGGTGTGTTTTGTTTTTGTTTTTCAAGGTGATTAAACCCCCTCTGATTTTTGTCGACCCTAATCGTAGTCCAGCTGGCCCGGCTGCTGCCCCCGCACAGGCCCAGGCTGCGGGCGCCCAGAGGAAGACCCGGGCCTCGGAAAGCTCAGCCCAGAGCTCCTCAGACACCGAGGATGAGGACGTGATCCCCGCCACGCAGTCCTTGGCTCCTGGTGAGCACAGCCCCGCGTGGAGCTGACTCCCGTGCTGGACTTCCCAGGCTCGGCTGGGAGGGCCCGGCAGCACCACCCCCATCGAGGGACAGGACGAGGGCCTCTTGCACAGCCAGGTGTTGGTCAGCAGGGCTTGGGGCTTGGCCTTCAGGTTCTGCATCAGGCATCTGGATGCGAGGCTGGCTCACCTGTGGCCCTGGAGCAGTAATTGCCAGGACTTCCCTGGGCCACCCCAGGCATGGGACCCAGACCACTGGCTGGAAGCTGCAGGGACCAGGCTCCTCTGGAGCTAGGGTGCTGTATCAGTGGGCTGTCAGGAGGGTATTGAGGCACTTGTCTCATTAGGTGATCCCTAAACAGGAACTCTTCGGGGAGGGACTGCGTCAGCAGAGACAGGACCAGCTCTGGGGTTTGACTTCTGAGATTCTTTGCTTCTACCAGTGATAGCAAGAAAATGGTCGATGTCACCATTGTTGATGTTACACTTTTACGAGGAAGTAATATCTGATAACTGGCGAGATAGTTGAGACATACAGGTTAGCACAAAAGAAGACAACACCCCCTGTAATCCCACTGCCCCCATCACTGTTGAGGGTTTAGTTGCTAACCTTACAAAACCCTAGGATGGACATGTTTGTCTTTAAAGTGAGGCCCCGGGATTCTGAGTGGCTATCTCGGGATGCTGTGGGATTTTGGTCCTCCTATCCTTCCCGCGTGGTTCCTCCTGGCCAGTGCCCTGTCAGAGGACGCGAGGGTTTGGTGGGGACTGTTGTATCCGCTGCTGCAGTGAGCAGCACGCAACCACAAACGCTTCGGGCGATTTTCGTGAGATGTTGCAGCCACAAGGACGGCCCTGGCCGCCGCCTGCCAGCCTCTTGCTCAGGAGCAGCAGCCTGGCCTGCGGAGAGGCGAGCGGAGGAAAAGAAACTCTGGAGCCACTGCCATAGCAGCTCTTCGGGCCCCCTCAGCCCAGCTGTGACACAGGGATAGCGCCCGCCTGGCAGGCTCGAGGAGGGGCTACGCCAGCTTCCTCCTGTAGAAGCCCTGAGCGTGGCACAGGGCCCCAGGAAGGGCTGAGTGCTGGACTGGGGTATTGCCAGTGCTGGGGAGGCCGTGGGGCTCCTGGGCACTTACTTGCCCCATCCCTCTCTTTTTCAGCCTACAGAACCAGCGTGGTGCCCACTGGCCGCCCAAGGACAGGCCTTGGGGCCAGCGGCAGCGAGGAGAGCAGTCGGGTATCAGAAGGCAAGAAGCAGGAGACACCAGCCCCGCAGGTACCTGCACAGGCCTGTGGGCCAAGGGGCTACAATTGGCTGTCACCTGCACACTTGTGCACCCCAGCGGTGGCAGTAGCCAAGGCCTTCCTGGTCTTGTGGCCACAGCCCGCAGGTTTCAGAGCCACCATAAGCTGTCAGGAAGAGCAGTCTGGGGACACAGCTCTGCTGGCCAGTTGCATTTTTGTTTTCTTTGCATGAACATGATAAATGCTCTACTTAAGCATGTGTTATGGTGACTTTATTGGTCTCCCTGACAGTCACCATTTCAGTGCGTGTTTGGTCCTTGCCTGAATCTCAAGACTGCGCAAGGCAGGATTGGTGGCCCACTATCTCAATGTTGAAACTAGCTTGCATTCCCCAGGGGCCTCCAGTTTGACCGGGCCTGGGCTCAGCAGACCTAGCTCTTGGCTCTCAGCATCTTTGGCCATACTAGTTTGCTGCCCATCGCCTGGAGAGACGCCCACTGCAGACCCCATGCCTCTTTCTGAGGCACTGGTACCTGGGCATGCCCCCCTCTCACTGGCTCTTCACGAGCCACAGTCCAGGGAGAGTTTCTGGGAGCATGGGTGCTGGGTGGGTAGCCAGGCTGGGGTCACAGCCCCCAAAACCCTGTATCCCTCCATGCCAGGCCTTGGGGCTGAGGCCAGAGCAGGACGGGGAGGACAGCAGCCATTAAACAAAAAGTTCTCACCAAATTGGAGGTGCTGCGGAGAGCACCAAGCGTAAGCTCAGGATGATGGGGTGACCTGCTATAGGAAGTTGGGCAGGGAATGCTCGCCCGGGAGGTGGCCTTGAAGCAGGGGACGTGGCCGCGTACAGGGTGTGCTGGGGTGCCATGCAGGCAGGAAGGCCATGGTGCCATGACCCCAGGCCTGGGAAAGCATCTAAGAGAAGGTGGGGAGAAAGTAGCAAAGGCAGAGGGGCTGTGCGACAGCTGAGGGGCCCTGCGTGGGAACCTTGAGGCCCTCTGCAAGGACTCTCCCAGCTTTGAGTTCTCTCCGAGTGCTGGTGGGTGGAAGAAGTAGGAGTGGTACCAGGGAGACCACGAGGCGTGAGATGGGTCTCCGAGGAGGGCAGAGAATGAGTGTGGAACTTCCTGTAGGGCCCGGGCCCCTTCCCTGCTCTGGCCTAGGAAGCTCGCTCTGCGCTTTGAGAACACGGACCAGCTCATAACCTGAGGCCTGGCACTCCTTTCTCTGCCTAGAGAGTGATATTGCTCTTATGACTGTCCCTCAGCCCCCCCACTCAAGTCCCATGGCTCCTGGTACCTGGGTCCTCTCCCACCGCAGCCAGACCTAGTCTGATCCAGGCACGGCCTAGGTGACACCCCAAGAACCCATGAATTTCAGGGCTTCTATTTGCTATCCACAGGTGGCAAAGAGGAACCCAGCATCCCTCCCGCTGACCCAGGCTGCCCTGAAGGTCCTCGCCCAGAAAGCAAGTGAGGCCCAGCCTCCTCGTGCCAGGACCCAGTCTTCAAGCGGGGTGAGTCTGGGGAGCCCGGGGACCACACCCCCTCGCTTTGCTCCAGAGGCAAGGCTGTGTTCACCTTTCAGCCCCGCCACAGGGTGCAGATGGGAGGCTGCGGGTGTGGCCGAGTCCCGGCCTCAGGCCTTGCTGCCCTGGCACATCAGTGCTGTCTCGATGTCCCTGGGCCACGGTGGGCTGATATGGGAGAAGGACTTGCAGGACCCCTCTTCAGAGTGGTGGGAAGCATCTCAGGAGGCCCAACACAGTACCTGGCCCTGCTGAAGTGTTCAGGCAGGACCAGGTCTTACCCTGATACTTCCTTCCGTTCTTAAACCAAATTAGGTTGACGGGACTGTGGGAACACTCCCCGTGACGAGTCCTCAGAGCGCCGCTGTCCAGGCCAAAGTGACCAGTAACCTCAGAAAAAGCAAAGGCCAGCAGACCACAGCCCCTCCCTTGGGACACCCCAAGGCCAAAGCCCCTGGGAGTTCAGATGACAGCGAGGACAGCAGCAACAGCTCCTCAGGGAGCGAGGAGGGTGCCGAGGGACCCCAGCTGACCAAGTCGACCCCCAGGCCAGGTAAGGTGCAGGGAGGGGTGGGGAGGGACGGGCAGCCCAGGGGAGAGAGAAGCGCACCTAATGGAGCAGCAGGCCGTGGCCTGAGCTCTGGATCTCGAATTTTTCCATGGCCTGGGCCAAGTGGTTGCACACTGGGCTACAGCTTCCCCGCCTGCACAGCTCCATGAGGGACTCAGTACAAATGATTTCAAAGACCTGACCCCTGGCAGCGTTTTGATATGCTCCCTTTAATGACCAACTCCCTAAAATTCCGGGTTCGTGTTTCCCCGATGAGGGAAGGTGGGGAAATATGAGTGGTGTCTTGGGAATTAGAAACCAAGGCTTGGGCGTTGAGGTGTCACCTGGAATGCTGTGGATGGGGGTCCATAGGAAGCCTTGGGCAGGTGGGTGAGGACACACCCAAGATCAGGGCCTCCCCAGGCCCTTCTGAAGAGCTCTGCTCTGCCCTGCCCAGCTGGCAGGAGCCACCAGGGACTCCCGACAGGATACCTGTGCTTCTCCAGCAGGTTCAGTCCCCGCTGGGAAGGAGACCTTGGTGGAGGAGACCTCCGAGTCCAGTGAGGATGAGGTGGTGGCGCCTTCCCAGGTAACTGCGGGGCGGGGGACAGTGTTGGTGACTTCATGCGTCTTGGGCCGGGAACCCCGGGCCAGAATCTGGTCTGCCTTGTGCAGTCCTAGGCTGAGGCCGACCCCGGGCAAGGTCATGGTTGCAAGCCACCAGGTGTGGCCCAGGCAGCACAACACAGCCAGGCTGCTCCTGCCCCGAGGTTGCACTCAGCTCAGAGCTGCAGGTTGTCAGCCTCTGGGGCTGTAGGAAAGATTGCGCTGCGTTCTGAGTGGCGCCAGGCAGAATGCAGGGGGCTGCCCCCTGTCCGCGGCACATGCTGCTGATGGTTTGCTTTTTCTTAGATTTTGGTTTTGGTTTTCTTTGTTTTGTTTATCTGAAAAGCAGAAAGAGACGGAGGTGTCTTCGTCAGCTGGTTCACTCCCCAAGTGACTGCTATAGCCCAGGCTGGGCCACGTGAAGGCCAGTAGCCAAAAACTCAATATGGGTCCCCCACGTGGGTGACGGGGACACAAGTACTTGAGCCATCCCCTGCTGCCTCCCAGGGTGCACATTAGCAGGAAGCTGGAATGGAGAGCAGAGTTGGGACCCTAACCTGGGCACTCCCATATGGGATGTGGGCGTCCCACGCAGCAGTTTAACTGCTGTACCAAATACCAAACCTCCATTTGCATTTATAATAGGAGATTTCCTTTTTAAACGTGTCTGCATTGATTAAAATAATTTAGAAAGTGCACACGGAAGTCCCCCTTGGGGACTGTAGTGTCCACTCTGCATTGACAGGCCTGGCCTGGACCTGGATGTGCCAGGACCGGCTTCCTCCCAGCAGGCCGTGTGGCGGGGGCAAGGTGGGGTGGGCTGGCGGCCTCTTTCACACTGGGCTTCTGCAGTCTCTCCTCTCAGGTTATGTGGCTCCTGGGCTGACCCCAGCCAATTCCCAGGTTTCAAAGTCTACTCCCAGGCCAGACTCCAACCCTTTAGTTTCCTCTACTCCGGCTACCAAAGATGACCTGGATGGCAAGCAGGAGGCAGAGCCACAGCAAGCCGTGGGCACTGTGTCCCCTAAAGCAGGTGAGTTAACAGACACAGCAGGATGTGGGAAGACAGGGCCGTGGGTCCCTTCTTGCCCTGCCCCAGCAGCACTCCCACCAGTACCTGTCCAAGTGAGGCCTTGTGGTTCTGCCGTGGGCCTGGAGGAGCTCATCCAGGCACAGGGATTGTCTGTGGTCTGGGGTGGCCTGACGTTGAGTTGTATCCTGCCCCGAGGGGTGATATGCCTGTGGGATGCCCCTGCCTAGAGGAAGCAGCATCTTCGGCCTGTGGAGTGGGCCTTGCCTTTCTCTAGCCGTGCTTGCTGACTCGTCTTCCCAGCGAATGGGCTCCTGGGCCCGTGTGGGGCTCAGACCAAAGGGTGGGCCATGTGTGGAAGAGTCTTGGCACATGGAGGACACTCTGGCTAAGGGGTGGCCCCCAGGCTGTTCTGCCTTGCCCTAAAGCCTCCCAGCAGGCCATCAGCCCCTGGGCCTGTGTCTTAACAAGGCAGGGGTCAGTGTCTCTGGTCTGAATCAAGCTGTGCCCCCCCCCCCCCACCTTGGAAAATAGCCGCATGATATTTGAAGAGTAGACCAGAGGACTGAGGTCACCCGACCTGGACATTTGTCATCCCTGACACTGCCAGAGCTACAGGGCAAGTGTCCTGGATGGACACACCTACGACAGCACTAGGGGTTCCTCAGCCTCCACGTTCAGAGCTGTTTGTGGATAAGGAGCAGAGCAGTGAGCTCTGGGGCAGAGGCTGTCAGGGCAGATGGCACACTCAGCTTTCCTTTCCAGATGGCTCTTGCCCTTGCCAAGAGTCCCCAAAAGACTGGATCGGGCTTCCTCCGGCCGGCGACCCCCACACGGGGCTGGGGCATAGTCAGGCTCCCTGCACACCACAGGGAGCAGCACCAGCTTCGTGTGACACAGAGTGCCCTGCTGGGCCTCTCCCAGTGGACCTGTCCAGGGCTGGTGTGGTGGAGCCCTGTGCCGCGTGGTCCTGGGGTCAGAGGCAGCACTGGGGTCCAGTCCCCCGGCTTCTCGGTGCAGCTCGCCCCGGGCTGGGTCAGGAGCAGAGCCACTGCTCACTTTCTTCTCCAGTGTTCTCCTTGTTGGAGGCGGGTGCGACAAGGAGATGTTTTAGAGGGGGCTGTGGAAGGTTTTTTTAACACGTGTAGTCAGCACACAATTATCAAAGGCAGGCAGAGGCGTGGAAAATTCTAAACAGAGGCTGTACCAGAAGTCGCTCTGGCAGGCAGTGAATCTGCTTAGTCAGCCACCACGTGTGCGCCAGGACACCTGGCACCGAGGCGATGGGCCCACCGTGTCAAGTGGGCAGAGCCATGCGCCTGCACGGCGTTCACTTCCATTGGGAGTCCGCTGCGGATGACAGGAACCTTAAGACCAGGAGGAGCAGAGGCTGGCCAGAGTCACAGCAAAAAGGGGTGGCCTAGTGTGGCCCAGAACCCAGGCTCCAGCCTCCAGCTACACACGCGGTCTGCCCTGGCCTGCCTTCCACGTCCCAGTTACGCTCCAGCTCTAGGTCGGGCTTGTCTGAGTGGAGGTTGGAGTGAGAGAGAAGCTGTAAGTTAGAAGTGAGGTCAGTGTAGGAAGCTGGCAGAGGCGTGGGCTTAGGAGCCAGATTGGGGCGTAGTGACCCGTGGGCTGCACTTTCCTCATCGGTGCCATTGTCGGGAGGCAGGGTCTCCCCGGAACCTCCTCGGCTCTCATACCCCCAGCTCCCATAGGTCTGACCCCAAGTTCTTTCTCCACAGGTAGAAAACAGGCCACCTCTGGAACCACACCTCAAAAGCCCCGGAAGCCCAAGAAGGGCGCCCCGGGCACCCAAGCCTCAATCCTGCCAAGCAGCATCACCCAGCGCCTCCTGGGCGAGCCCTGGCCCCTGAGTGAGGCCCAGGTGCAGGCCTCGGTGGTGAAGGTGCTGACGGAGCTGCTGGAGCAGGAGAAGAAGAAAGCCCTGGACGCCTCCAAGGAGAGCAGCAAGAAGGGCCGCAAGCGCAAGCTGGTGGTGGACCAGCTGGCCCCCAAGGCCCCCAAGAGCAAGAAGAAGAAGCCGGCGGCGGCTGGGGAGTGTAGGGAGGGCGCTGATTCTCAAGAAAAGGCCTCCCGGACTTCCAAGGGGAAAGCAAAGAAAGACAAAGCGAGTGGTGATGGCCAGGAGAAGAAAGGGAAGGGGCCTTTTGGCTCCCCAGGGGCCAGGGACAAGTCAGAAGGGGAGCTCGGCACAGCGAAGGTTGAGGGAGGCGATCAAAGCAACTCGAAGAGCAAGAAGGAGAAGAAGAAATCTGACAAGAGTAAGTGACTTCATATCCTCAGGCCACGCTAGGGGCTGCCAGGGACCCACAGGGCCAGGAGGCTCAGCGCTGGTCTCTCTCCCACAGGGCGGGTGAGGACAGGCGGGAAGTGGTTTGTCCGGGATTGTGGAGACAGCTAATAGCAGGCAGGATGGGATTCCAGAGCACCTGGTCAGTGCTGCCAGGGAAGCCCCGGGGCGGCCTGCTTCCCTGGCCACCTCCCTGAATGCAGAGGGGACCCGAAAGCAGAACCCCTGAACCTCAGGCCCAGCTCTGCCCTCCCGGCCTGTTTCCCGGTAGTAGCAGCAGTCTTGATCGAGCTCTGTGCTAGGCTGCGTGCCCCGGGACTTCCTTTCACCCTCAGGCAGTTGGGGTGGGCCGTGCTGTTTTTTTTAAAAAGTGTGTAGAAGTTTTAAATTACAGTGAGTTAATGTAAAATAGTCATGGTGGACGTTTGGTATACAAGTTAAGGTACCACTTGAGACACCGTAAACATCAGAGTACCTGGGTTCTAGTTCCACCCCCACTGACAATTCCAGCTTGCTAATTGTGCACCCGGGAGGTAGCAGGTACTGACTCACGTTCTTGGGTCCCTGCTACCCACACAGGAATCCCAGATTGAGTACCAGGCTTCTGGCTTTGGCCTGGCCCATTCCCAGCTGGTGCAGGCTTTTGGGGAGAACAAGTAGATGAAGATCTGTTTCTGGATCTCATCTCTCTGCCTTTCAAATGAATAAAATAAATAAATAATTATAAAGATTGTTTTTGAAAGAAAGCAAGACAGAGACAGATCTTTGATCTGCTGGTTCACTCCCTAAATACCTGCAATAGCTGGTGCCAGGCCAGGATCCCGGGACCTATCCGGGTCTCCCATGGGGGTGGCAGAAACCCAAGTGCTTGATCCATCACCTGCTGCCTCGCAAGGGCATTAGGAGAGAGCTGGATGGGACGCACAGGACTCAGACCAGCGTTCCCGTGGATGAAGGCATCCCAGGCAGCCGCTCAGCCCCTTCACCAAAATACCTGGCCCTAATGAATAAAAGTGTGAGTAACATGAGATAGAGGCCAGGTGGCATGGATGAGAAGGAGTCTGAGGCTGGCCCTCGAAGGGCACTGTGGTAGCCCTGCCCGGGGCCCAGCCTCACCCCACAAGCTCCCTGAAACTGACCCCACGGCTCAGGATTGACTTCTGTTGTTCAGGAAGCTTACTTTCTTCCCTCAGAGAAAAAAGACAAAGAAAAAAAGGAGAAGAAGAAGAAAGCAAAAAGAGCCTCAGCCAAAGACCCTGAATCACCGTTCCAGAAGAAAAAGAAGAAAAAGGTAGAGTGCGTGGGGAGGGGGCCTCGGGCCGGGAGGCACAAGCCCTGTCCCCTCCCCCACACGCCTGCCTGTCCCTGCCTCTTTCCCTTCTCGAGGTCTGGAGGGCGGGGGTGTGACACCTGTGAGGCAGATGGGTGTTGAGGGGGCAGGGGACTGGGAGCAGCCGCGGCTCCCAGCTAGGCGCCTGACCCCAGGGCGGCCCTACTGCAGCAGAGCCTTGGCCACCCTGGAGGACACCAGGCCCCAGCCCACAGGCACCCCTGCAGCCCCAGGGGGCCGCCACGCCCGCAGTGGTGGGAGCAGTGTGGGTGGGACAGGCTGCAGGTGCAACAGCCCTCGCATTCTCTCCTCACAGAAGGTGGCCGAGCAGGCAGTGTGAGGGGCCGGGCCGAAGGCACAGGTACACTCCCTGATCCCCGAGGTGGGAGGGCAGGGTTGGCCCCCATCGGGAGGGGGCTGCAAGGGCTTCCATCCCTCAGGGCCAGCACGGTGATGCCAGGAGCTGGGGTGGTAGCCTCAGGAAGGCCCAGAACAGTCATGCGGCGGCCGGCCTTGCTCGTGTGCTGGGGGTGGCTCATGTCCCGCCCGCGTGTCAGAAATGCCAGGTTTTATTCTTGGTGGAGAAGGGTCAGGAAATCTTACATCTGAACCTTTCCTTCCCTAGGAATCTCTTCACTGAGTGGTGACTGCCCCATGCCTCTGACCTCTGACCTCTGCCCACCATGGGCTGGAACTGATTTTAGAACTCCTCTCTGTGCGGCAGAAGCTCATCAGTCCAGGGGCTCCACACTGGCCAAGCCAGTGAGCCTGCGGGGGGCTGGTCCGATGAGGTGGGTGGGCCCAGCTCCCATGGCCTCGCCCACCCTTCCCAACATGGGCGCTTGCGTAGATGTGTACAGTATATATATTTTTTTAAGGGATCTGCCTCTTGCTCTTCAAACCCAACCTGCCCAAAGGCCTTGGGACTTGCCAGCCTGCTCCGCAGCCCCAGGAGGCCCAGCCAGCGGCTCATCCCTCGCCACTTGGGCTCCTGCTGGTACTGAGGCCTTGTCCTTTTGTCCGTTTTTCCAGTTGTGGTTTGGTTTTGTTTTTTAAGAACTCAAAAAAATAAAGACTGAAAGGAAAGGTGTAGGCTCCCAGTGCCTCTGGGGCAAGCACGTTGCAGTTGGCACGCTCTGGGAGGGACACTCTGGCTGCCTCGCGGAGGTGCACAGAGCAGTACTTGAGATTCCCTCTCGACTGCGAGCCAAGGCTGAGTGGGACGGACAGTGGCCAGAGAAGGAGGCTCAGGGACACGCCCCCGGCGCTGCATCAGTAGGGCAGGCGTTGGTCTCCTGGTGCCAGGACAGCTCTTGCACCTGCCCTGTGCTCAGAAATGGAATGGGCCTGCTGAGCCACCTTTTGGAGCTGAGACCTAGAGAGGAGGCGCTCCTTGGTTTCAAGCTGGAGAAGGTTCATGTCCAGGTCACAGCAGTTTCGTGGGGGTGCAGGCGAGTACGTGAGCTTGAGAGCTATGCTGTGTGCTGGCCACAGGTCAGGGCCTGGCTACGGGCTGAGGGGAGGAGGGGCGGCAAAGGATGCCTTCTACAGTTCCAGCCTGGCCATGTGGAGCCCTTTTCCCTGACCCCAGGCCAGTGTGGGACTGTGGTGGTCGTGAGAGTTTCTCTCCAAGGCTTTAGCCTCCTGTGCAGGAAAGGGCTGGAGGTGCAGAAACCGCAGGGCGATGTGTGGCCATGCTCAGGGCTTTGGGCCGGGCCCGACCTTGCACGACTGTAGGGTCTAGAACAGACTACAGTGAGCCTCACTGAGCCACAGCAGTTTGAAAATGGGGCAGTTGTGCTGAGGACCTGATTTGTGGGTTTGGAACAGTGGGCTGTGTCCCTCTGATCAACAACTGGCTGAGCCCAACTCGGCTTTTTTTTTTTTTTTTTTTTTTTTTTTTTAGATTTGATTTATTTATTTGAAAGAGTTACAGAGAGAGGTAGAGACAGAGAGAGGTCCTCCATCCGCTGGTTTACTCCCCAGATGGCCGCAAAGGGCAGAACTGCGCCAATCCAGAGCCAGGAGCCAGGAGCCTCCTTCTGGTCTACCACGAGGGTGCAGGGGCCCAAGGACTCCTGCTTCCCCAGGCTGCAGCAGAGAGCCAGATTGGAAGAGGAGCTGCTAGGACTCGAACTGGCACCCACATTGGATGCAGGCGCTTCAGGCCAGGGCTTTAACCCACTGTGCCACAGCACCAGCCCCTGGACTCAGCCTCTTTTTTTTTGTTTGTTTGGTTTGGGTTTTTTTGACAGGCAGAGTGGACAGTGAGAGAGACAGAGAGAAAGGTCTTCCTTTTTTTTGCCATTGGTTCACCCTCCAACAGCCACCGCGCTGCGGCCGGTGCACCGCGCTGATCCGAAGGCAGGAGCCAGGTACTTCTGGTCTCCCATGGGGTGCAGGGCCCAAGTGCTTGGGCCATCCTCCACTGCACTCCCTGGCCACAGCAGAAAGCTGGCCTGGAAGAGGGGCAACTGGGATAGAATCCGGTGCCCCGACTGGGACTAGAACCTGGTGTGACGGCGCCGCAGGCGGAGGATTAGCCTAGTGAGCCGCAGCGCCGGCCAGGACTCAGCCTCTTAAGTCAGGCGTAGCCCCCCTGCTGTCCATCCCTGACACCGGGCCCATGTCGATTGCCATCTGTCTTCACACAAGTGCTGTTCTCAGTATAGACATGAATTGGGGACATGGGAAAGTGAAAGAAAGTTGGAAGAAGAGCTTGTGCTTAAAAAGCCAGGCCACAGCCTGTTTCCTTTTGGAAGAGAAGCATCTTTGTGTATGTTAGCAGCCAAGTATACCCATGTCCACGGACCACAGGCGCCCCAGCCCTTTCTGGCCCCTCAGGTCTCTGGGTTTGAGCCCCTTGTGTTTCCTCACCTGGATGAACAGAAGCACCAGAGCCCAAGTGTCTTACCTCCTACCGTTTATTATGTGAGCTGTGGCCCTGGGGGCTGGTGACAAGTATGGCTGAGTGCAAGGGTAGATGGGGGGCTTGGGGGTAGGCAGAGGAAGAGTCTGGGTTCTAACTTGGGGAATGAGGGGGAAGGGGAAGCAGGTGGCTCATCCCCCAGGTAAACAGGCTGAGAAGCTGGGGCCAAAGCCAGAAGTGGAGGGGAGAAACACCGGTGTGTCCATCCTGGAGTCTGGGAATAGGGCCGTCCCTTCTGCCTGGGCCTTGCCACCTCATGCACGGTCTGGATCCTAGAGGCACTGATGGAGGTCTGCCCAGCTCTTGCTCATCCCATGGCAGACGGGGGCATGGCAGTGGCCCACCCGTGTCGTCTGTGCTGTTCTGAGTTGAGGGTGACAGAGAGCCAGGCACCAGAGTCTCATGGGTTGAGGTACAGGGTGGGAGATGGAAGGGGCCGGGGTTGCAGTTGGGGGCGGAGGGGAACAGAAGCTGGCATGCGGAGCTGGCTGGATGCTGGAGGTGGCTTCTGCAGTTCTCATATGAAAACTAGGAGAAAGCAGCAGGTTGAAGTTGAGGTCGCCTTCCCAGCATCCTGGGGCCCCCAAGCGGTCAGGGACTTTGTGCAGTCTGCTGCCCCCCTGATCCAGTAAAGAACTGCCCGGACTGGATTCAGGCAGCTTTCCCCCAGCCCTCCATCCCTGGGAGGCTGCTTTGGAGGATGGGCAGCTGGTGACCAGAATCCCCCCACCCCCCCAAAGCAGGGCCCTTACCTTTACCCATTTCCGGCCTGGCCATGTCCAGCCCCGAAGATGGGTATTCGAATTCCATTGGCTCTGCAAAGCAGCAGCAAATGTGTTACTTCTAGTCCCTCCTACCCCACCACTGGCACAGTGCCCAGGGGCACTTCAGGTGGCCACAGGCCTAGTGTGTGGCAGAGCAGGTGCCCAGTGAGGAAGAGGGGGGACCTAAAGGAGCAAGACCAAGGAAAAGGCTGAGATGGTGGGTGTGCGGGACACCTGGGTACCGGAGGACAATGCGTGGATGGCTGTGGATGAGCATGGATGTAAGAGGAGAGAAATGACAAGGACAGCATGCAGAGAGGCATGCCCTCCCGTGCCAGGAGGGAGCTGTCGCCTTGGCCTGCCTCGGCCTTCCTGGCCTTCAGTGCCGCTGGTGGAGTGGCTGCTGCTTACCACTGCAGTTATGGTGACCGCGGCTCCTGGTGTGGGGGACCTCGGTGCCGTTGGGGAAGACGCACCAGCAGTAGCCGATGCTGCCATGGCACTGGAGCGGCATGTAATTGCCGTTCTCGTCGCACTGGGGTTTGAACCGGCCCGGGTGGACATCAGGGACGTGGCTGGCCTCTTCCAGGCACTTGCTCAGTACTGAAGCGACAGGCATGATGAAGACACGGTGAGACCCAAACACCACTGCTGTGGGCCTCGTGCCTTCTGCCCAAGAGGCTTTATGCATGCCACCCATCGTAGAGGCCTAGCCGGGTCCGAGAGGAGAGGGGACGTGAATGGCCATGTGGCTCTTCGACCCCGGAACATGGTGATTCCTCCTCAAAGCCCTTGAACAATTGGAATTGTAGTTGTGATGCTGACTTGTAGAGAAGTGCCACGGGCGCCGTGATGAGAGTGAGCTCCCTGTCTTTGTTTCACACATGGCCAGCAGTGGGAGGAGCTAGCTCGGGAGGCCCCTCCTACAAATACAGTGGGAAAACCGAGGCCCGGGGCGGGGGATGCCACGGACCTTTCACCTCAGGACCCTGAAGCCCAGGGGAAGAGACTTGGCCGAAGCAGCGTGGCAGCTAGGAGACAACACTCCGAAGGGCCCTGCTGGCCAGCTCTCACCGGCTGGGCGACGTGGCCTCATCCCTGGGATTGCGGCAGCGGAGCTGGGGAGGTCACCGGGGGACTCCTGCAGGCTCCCTTGCCCAGTGCTGTCCTCCACAAGGGAGGTCATCCCAGGAAGGTGCAGACAGGCTGGGTGCTGGGGGCACCTGAGCCCAGAACAGGCAGGAAAGACAGGGCGAGTGGAGGCAGAGTGGGAGATTCCGTGGCACTTGGATGAGCGGCTCCAGGAGGCCCCCCAGAACTCCCACTCCCCGAACCTTTGGTTGGCGCCTCGGTGGGCTTCTCCTCCAGCGAGTTCTTGCTCATTTCAAACAGGAGCCACTGGTGCAGCCAGCTCTCAAACACCTAGTCCAGGGAGAGGCAGGGAGTCGGAGTCAGTAGCCATCCCTAAACCCCTACCTGCCTGGCTTTGCCCCTGGGGACAGAAACGGCAGGGGGCTAGACAAGACCACCACACCGGGAGTGCAGCTGCGGCTTGGTGAGCACCTTGTGGTGTTTGGGTTTTTTTTTTTTTTTTTTTTTTTTTTTTTTTTTTTTTTTTTTGACAGGCAGAGTGGACAGTGAGAGAGAGAGAGACAGAGAGAAAGGTCTTCCTTTTGCCGTTGGTTCACCCTCCAATGGCCGCCGCGGCCAGCGCGATGCGGCCGGCGCACTGCGCTGATCCGATGGCAGGAGCCAGGAGCCAGGTGCTTTTCCTGGTCTCCCATGGGGTGCAGGGCCCAAGCACCTGGGCCATCCTCCACTGCACTCCCTGGCCACAGCAGAGGGCTGGCCTGGAAGAGGGGCAACCGGGACAGAATCCGGCGCCCCAACCGGGACTAGAACCCGGTGTGCCGGCGCCGCTAGGCGGAGGATTATCCTAGTGAGCCGCGGCGCCGGCCGTGGTGTTTGGTTTTGAACGTGCTGGTGAACCTCCCCAGCGTCTCTGCCCAGCCCTGCTGGAGCCTGGGGTCAGGGCAGGGGTGTGGCTCCAGCGCAGGGAGACCCGCCCACCTTCCAGTTGAGGCCGTCCATGGTGCCCTTGAGCTGCTTCAGGTTCTCCGGGAAGCTCCCCTTCAGCTGCGGGTACACCTTCAGGGGGTCAGACCTCTGCGGAGTGGAGGGGCAGGAAGGAAGGTTGAAAAAGAGTTCCCTGGCACGCAAAGTGAAAAGTGAAGCTTGTGTTCCCCTTGCCTTCCACCCTGAGGAGTGAGCCTGAGCTGGACCTTAGCCATGGTGGGGGAGGGTGGAAGGAGCACTCTAGCTGTTACAGCAACCAGGTCCCAGGGCTGGGAATCAGGTCCCAGGCTAGCTCTACCAATGAGCCCAAGTCTTTTTCGCACACTTATTCACCTCCAGGAAGGCTTCCTTGACTACCTCCAGTGTGCTTGGGTCATCACCTGGGCACTTGTCCCCCAAACTGGCCTGAGATCTAAGTGGCTTTAGGAGGCCATCTGGTCTACCAGTATGAGCCAGAGCCTTGCACAGTGTCCAGCACAGAGGAGACATGGAGTAAAAATTGGGGAAGATAAAAGGGGGGAGTCTTGAGACAGTCCTTTGCAAGCTTCTGGTCTCTGTTCATCTTAAAAACAAGCTGGACTGCCAATGGTGCGGAACAGCCAGGCATGGTGTAGGCACTGGGGCGCCACTCACATGGTCCTGTGTGGGCAGACAGGCCCCCCGGCGGCTGCCCTGCACTCACCAGAAGCAGGTGCATCACGTAGTCCTGTGTGGTGTTGCCATACTTGGTGACGTTCTGCACAGGCTGTGGGAAGAAGGAACAGTTAATGTGGTGAGGGCCGGCAGCCCGGGCATCTCAGCCACCATTGAATGTGAGACTTTGAGTGAGTCCCCTACTTGCTGCCTCAGAGTCCTTATGGGCTGAGTTGGCATAAGGTTCCTGCCCAGGGCTTTGTTAGGAGCTCACTGTTCTATGTAGGAATATCCACGGGGCCAGCCAGTGTTGTGACGTAACAGATTAAGCCGCCACCTGCAACGCTGGCATCTCATTTGGGTGCAGGTTCCAGACCTGACTGCTCCACTTCCAGTCCCACTCCCTGCTAATACACCTGAGAAAGCAGTGGATGATGGCCCCTGTGCTTGGACCCCTGCACCCAGGTGGGAAACCCAGAAAAAGTTCTGGGCTGGCTTCGGACTGGCACAGCCTCAGCTGTTGCAGCTACTTTCTGAGTGAACCAGAGGATGGAATAAATAAATAAATCTTTAAAAATATATATTGGTATAGGGTGCTCAGGGCTTGAGATGGAGGGGACTGGAAGGTGCCCTGAGAGGTGAAGAGCACTTTGTAAACTGGGGGTTGGGCCCTCCTCCCCTACACCCTGCCGAGCCCTCTTCCTCCATGCAGCCCTCCCCAGTACTCTGGACCCATAGGGTTTCCCTGGGTCAGCTGTCTTCCCGTGCCCCTGCACTTGGCACCTGTGTCCCATCCAGGCTGGATATTTTCCCTCCCACCGCCCAGGTGCTGCCCTTACCCCCTGGGACAGGTTCTCCATGGGCAGTGCCTGCATCATCATGGGGGCGGCCATCCGCATCTGGCTCATGGGCTTGGCAGCTGTGGGGCAGGGAATAGAGCGTGAGAGCGATCCCAGGGCCGGGGCGGGGGGGTGGGGCTCTGGGGGAAGGGGCAGTCGGGGGAGGGCTGCAGGAGGAAGTGGGGCACGCACACTTGGGAAGCTTCATGCGCAGGCTCTCCAGCTGCAGGTTCTGCGAGGTGACTGTCAGCTTGTCCAGCCGGTCCTGCTGCTGGTATAGGAAGTAGGCGGTGGTGGCCTGGCCTGCCAGGAGCAGAGCCACCAGGACAGAAAAGCCTGTGTACAGGGCCCCGCGGCTGCACTTCCTGTTGGGAAGAATGGGGGATAGAGGTCAGGGAACTCACGGGGTGACTGCCCCAGCAGTCGGCTGGGAGTGGGGGATGCATGCCCCTGGCTCCATCAGCCCAGGGGCCACCCCTGCTACACATGCACTCAGGCACAAGTAACACGCTGGCCTTCCCCAGCCATCCGTGCCGCTAAAGTCTTCCCAGGAAGAAACCTTGGAGGTGCCCCCTGGACCAGGGGTCAGTGGGGAAGAGCCACGTTCCTTGTCCTGTGTGGGCCTTGGTGGCCATGTGTGCAATGGCAGGTGCAGGTGGAGGTCTCCCCAGCTTCTGCTGCCAGGGGGACCTGCTCAGGATCACGATTGCCTTCAAGAGAAGTGAAGAGTCTGGGGTTGTTTTGTTTTTAAAGACTTATTTATTTTGGAAGTCTTTGTTACAGAGAGGGAGAGACAGAGAAAATCTTCCATCTGCTGATTCACTCCCCAAATGGCCACAACGGCCAGAACTGGGCTGATCTGAGGCCAGGAGCCAGGAGAGCTTCCTCGGGGGTCGCACTTGGGCCATCATCGGCTGCTTATCCCAGGCCATTAGCAGGAAATTGGTTCGGCAGTGAAGCGGCTGGGACATGAACCAGCGCCCAAATGGGGTGCTGACGGGAAAGCCAGTAGCTACTACACCACAAGGCCTGCCCCTGGGTTTTTTTTTTTTGTGTGTGTGGATTTTTGGGTTGTGTTTTTGTGTGTCAAAAGAAGATGTCTGTATTTACCATGTAAGGGGAAGGTCCCACCCCCACAGTGAAATCAGAATTAAGGAGAAAAGGGAAGGAAACGGGACCGGGACGCAGAGTGTGGCCCACCTTTTGAAAAGGAGAAGTGCGGCTGTGACATTTAGGAGTGGGCTGGGAGAGCAGTGGACGTCGGGCTGGAGCGCTCCCTGTGCCCCACACTCTGCCTCTGGGGGCAAGGGCCTGCCAGGCAGGGCCTGGGCCTCCGCCTCAGCCATTCCAGGGTTGGGCGGGGTTTTCTCTGGAGCGGCTCTGACTGTGGCCAAGCAGCATCCCGGGGCAGGGCGGGGCAACAGGAGCGTCCGTGCCCGCGTGGGTTTCTCGAACTCTGGATGGCCAGGGGTCCTCCCTCGGGGGTGGCTGAGGTGCCCTTGTCAGGGCGCCCTAACGTCCTCCACCGGGTGAGCCCACAGCAAGAGAGCCCTCACCACGCGCTGCGCCTGCGTCTTGCACTTCTGGCCTCCCGAACTGTGAGAACACATTTCTGTTCTTTGTAAGCTCCTCGATCTGGTGTTGGCTCACAGCAACACACAACGGACTAAGAAGGAGACGTCTGGAAACTGTCAGGACGGAACTGCCCCTTGCTTCTTGCAGCTACCAGGGAAGATGGCTTAGGAAACTCCAGGAGACTCTTCTGCCTAGCAACTCCAGACATCACAGGCACGCTCATTCTCATTGGCTCTCTTTTCCAGCCCTCTGCTTTCCTGGCCAAGGCCCTGCCCAAAGGAGAATTAGTCTGGAAGGAAAAGCATGGCGGCTGCGTGGGGGAAGGGAGACGGTCAGACAGGAGGGGAAGACACCTTCCATTCTCAGTCTTCCCGAGGAACACGAGGGCCTGGCCGCTCGGGCTGGGGAGCGTCTGTCCAACTTCAGGCCTGTCTAGGTTCCAGCTCTCCCGCCCACCCCCTCTGCTAACCTGTTGGGAAGTCCCTCCCCTTCTCTGAGCCTCAGTCTCTCAGGAGGCCTAAGGAGCTACAGATTTCTATCAGAGAGATCACGGGACCTGGGCTGGAATCCGCCTCAGCCACAGGCTTAGCTCTGGGGCCGTGGGCCAGTCTTGTAACTCCTCATGTGGGTGAGATTGGGTAGGAAAGTCTACTGAGGGGCGGGCGCGGTGGCACAGTAGGTAAAGCCGCTGCCTGCAACACTGGCATCTCATATGGGCACTGGTTCAAGTCCTGGCTGCTCCACTTCCAACCCAGCTCCCTGCCTAATGCATCCGGAAAAGCAGCAGAAGACGGCCCAATACTTGAATCTCTGCCACCCACATGAGACGCAGATGGAAATCCAGGCTCCTGGCTCCCAAAAAACCACAGTCATTTGAGTGGTGAACCAGCAGATAGAAGTCTCTCTCCCTCTCTTGCTCTCTGCTGTAACTCTGCCTTTCAAACAAAATAAATCTTAAAAAAAAAAAAAAAAAAAAAAAGTCCACCGAAAGGGGTTTTACACTTACTGCTCTATAAAAAAAATCCCCAGTGCTATTCTCAGGAGAGTTAAGAGTTAACTTTAGCATCTGGCTTCCTTCCTCTTTGTGCACCTTGAGCGTCTGTCCCCTGGTCCTGGCTGAGTGCCAACTCTATCACCCTGCGTCTGAAATAAGAAGTCAGGAGCCAACCAAAACTGGCAGAACTCGTGACACATGTGTTTCCAGGCAGAAGCGGTTGCGAAAGGCTCCCAGATGAGCTCCAGGGGGTGAGGGCCTGAGCCCGTGGGGCCGGGCTGGTTTTAGAAGCAGTAACTGACCTCAAGTGAAAACCAGACAAGATCTGACAAGGGGTGCCTTCTCTGCACCCTGAGCCCATCTGGGTCTGCAGCTCATTGGGTGCCCCGTGCCACCTTCCTTCCCTGCAGACTTCCCCCTGTGCGGGGACTGAACGGAGGGGTGAGCCCCCCACCTAGCAGTCAGGCCAGTCAGGGTTCACATTCTGCCTCCAGCGCTCCCTGGCCGGGGTAACCCAGGCAAGTCACCACTATGAGCATCAGTCTCTTCCTCTGTAAAACTGGGGGTAATGGAAGTGCTCGGCTGCTAGGGTGGAGTCAGCCTTTACCTCATAGGGGCACTTTACACTCATAGAGGCACTAACAGCGCCTGGGGCTACTGTCACACCGAGTCCCAGAGAGAGGCAGTGACTCTTCTAAGACCGTGTGGCCATAGCAGAACCTGGACCAGAACCCAGTGCTCTTCAGGGAGTCAGCCCCATCAGCCTGGGATTCACTGGGCCTTCCAAGGGCTGCTGCTGACCTCTCTCAGGTTGCCTGGGAGGATCTCTCCCCAACCTCCCTCTGCCTAGCAACAGGTGACATTACATCTCACTCTGAGTTCCCATAGGCCGGAAATTACTTTTCGGAGATGGGGGTGGGGGCACTGGCAATAGTATATTCTAGCCTCTTTGGAGTTTGGGGGGGGGGCAGAGAGGACACACAGGTGAAGCTGGGGACTGAGAAAGGGGCCCTGGGGTCGGTCCTCCGGCCGACTGCACGGGACAGGGCACAGCCACACCCACCCTGAGCGCCTTCCTCCCCTCTAACGCCCTCCTGACTTCTCTGAAGCCCTCCCCCTGCTCTGCAGACACCTGCACGTGCCTGGCACCAGCACCCACCCCCATACCCGGTCATGGGAGGAAGGGCCTCGGGGAAGAGCTGCTTTCCAAAGCTGCTTCTCCACTTGGATCTAGAACATTTTGTTTTGTTTGACAGGCAGAGTTAGACAGTGAGAGAGAGAGAGAGGTCTTCCTTTTTTCTGTTGGTTCACCCCCCAAGTGGCCGCTACGGCCTGCACGTTGTGGCCGGCACATTGCGCCGATCCAAAGCCAGGAGCCAGGTGCTCCTCCTGGTCTCCCATGCAGGTGCAGGGCCCAAGCACTTGGGCCATCCTCCACTGCGCTCCCGGGCCACAGCAAAGAGCTGGACTGGAAGAGGAGCAACCAGGACAGAATCCGGTGCCCCAACTGGGACTAGAACCCAGGGTACCGGCGCCGCAGGCGGAGGATTAGCCTAGTGAGCCGCGGCACCGGCTGGATCCAGGACATTTTCAAAATCCTGCCCTAACTTAAGGTTCATGGTTCAGCTTCAGGGGGTCTGCGAAGCCCCTGACATTGTGTGAAAGCCTAGGGAGAGAATTCTGGGCGCTCTTCTGATTTTCAGAAGCAAGGAGGTACACGTTGCTAAGAGGGGAAGGATCCCCTGCTCTAAAGGAACCGAAGCCCAGAGCAGGCCAGAGACTGGCTCAACGTCAACCAGAACCTCAGTGCGAGGGCCAGGGCTCATCCTTTCTAGGATTCCCAGGGCTCCTGTGCACATTGGGGCAGCCCAGGATCCGTGCTGTCCTGGGGCTCACACATACCTCTCCTGGGCCCCAGGGCGCTGGCCCAGCATGGGCATCTGCTCATGGTTGGAGATGAGGTCACGCTGGTCGTCCATGGCTCTGGCCTCGCTGGTCTTCAACTGTGCACCTGCTGCTGCTGCTGCTGCTGCTGCTGCTGCTGCTGCTGCTGCCTGCGCGTCTGGGACCTGAACCCCGTGGCTCACCTCTTGAAGTTGGTGCTGACGAAGAGTCTGATTCGTCCAGAGCAGGCCACTCCGCCCACTTGGTGGATGTGGAAGTGAAAACCACCAAGCTGGAAATACCCCATGTGGGCGGAGCTGCCTTTCACCGATCAGGATGAGGAGGGGGAGCCCCCCAGGCAGGTAGCAAGGCCAGCACGATCCCATTGGCTGCCCAGGGCCCTCATCACTTGTTTCTGGGCAGACCTTTGGATTCGCAAGGCTTTTTGAATGTTGTGGCAACAACAGACCAATGTTCCTTAGACAGGAAATCACTTTGAAGCAGAAAATATCTTTGTCTCATCCACGGATGAGTGGGTACAGAACGGGGGCTGAGCACCCCATGTGAGCTTTGGTGAGCCCTCTTCTCTGGCCCCAGAGAAAAATGGGGGAGCTTAGGTGCCCTCCATGGCCCTCTAATTAAAGCACGTTTGAACACGTGTGAAGCCTGAGTCCTTGTCCCTGAGACTTCCATGGCTTCCTCAGCCCTTCAGTGGGACAGGTCCTGTGCTTGCGTCTTGTCACCCGTATTGTGACCCTCTGGGGAGTGTGTGTCACCCTCGTGTGCAGGCGGGGAGCCCGAGGCTTCGGGAGGCTGTGTCTTTGCCGGGGAATTGAACACCCAGGAAGCGGGGGCACCCATGTTTTCCGACACCCTTCTCTGTTCAGAGGCTTAGATGCAGAGGAGCGGGGGCCTCCGTGTGCAGGGAAGAGGGAAAGGGTGCCCTGGGGAGGCAGACCCCCATGTTGGTGAGGTGCTGTGGCTTGAGAATTGTGACACAGTAAGGAAAAAATGGGATCTCTGCCCCGAGGGCCCCTGGCATCTGAGGGGTGATGGATATTCAGTGTTGACACGACCGGCAGCCTGAAGCCCCCAGATACCTTCAGGGTGGGGGCTGCTGCCGGAGGAACCAACCACATGATGAGACAATTGGGGCTTTCAGATCCCGGGCCCCTCATCCCATCCTGACCCCCAGGAAGGAGCAGGGCGGATGGAGACGCAATTGGTTACACCTACCTCACAGAACTTCCATGGAACCCCAAATCACAGGGCTTGGCAAGCTCCTAGGCCCGTGTGTCAGGAGGGTGGCATCCCAGCCTCACAGGGACACAAGCACCTGCACTCCGGCTCCTTCCCCAAGTCCCCCTCATCCACGTCCTTCATCATCGGCCAGTGATGCTGAGAACATGTTTGCTCCTCTGCCTGAGAGAAGCCTGGGGCCTTCGACCCCAGCCCACCTGCCCTCCCCCTACCCACCATGCTGGAAGCCAGGCCTGCGCCCCACACTGGAGGAAGCTGCTCTGTGACAACCCAGCAGGGAGAGGCCTGGAGGTTCTGACCACAGGAGCCCCTCAGTGGGTCAGCCCGGCTCACCGTCACAGCTTCCCCTGGGGTTTAGATGGTCCAGGTTCATGGGACTTTTCCGTGAAAGGGGACTGCAGGAGACAGGAGCGCCCTGGAGGCACAGGGCGAGCCAGCCCCGAGGAGAGGGACAGGTGGCCACAGGGTGCTGGGAAGGCGTCCGTGCTGGAGGCCAACAGCCCTGGAGACTGAAGCTGGGGCTGGACGTTCAGCGTCAGGGCATGGAGGACACAGCGTTCCCCTCTTCAAATCTCCCAAAAGGTGGAGCACAAAGAGAAAAATCAGAGAGAAAAGATAAGAGAATTAAAAACCAGTCCTGGAGGCCTAACCGGCAACTACCAGAGTTCCAGAAATAGAGAACAGAGAGGAAGCAGGGAAAGAATCCGCCGGGGAAATCATTCAGCCCAGTTCCCAGAACTCGAGGACGGAGATGTCCAGGAAGGACCTGGTGAGCGCCAAGGTCAGGGTGTGAACACGATTTTACAGCCAGGCATGTCACTGAGTAATTTTGGAAAAATAGAGTCTGGAAATGTCCAAAAGGAAACATTAATTAAAGGACTGGGAATCAGAATGACTTTAGACTGTGTGATAGGATCCCTGAAGCCAGAGTTCATGGAGCAACACTTTCCAACTCGTGTGGGAAAATGATTTTCACCCTAGACTCCGTAATGAACCAAATTATCAAATGGGTATGAAAGCATCATTAAGAGGTTTTCAGGGGAGGGCACCTGGGACGCCCACACCGCATGTTGGAATGCCTGAATTCAAGCCCCAGCTCCACTTCCATTCCGGCCTCCTGCTGGTGCACACCCTGGAGGCAGCTGGTCACAGCTCACGTGCTGGAGTCCCTGCCACTCACATGAGAGTTCCCAGTTGAGTTCTGGGCTCCTGGTGAGAACAACTTCCTATAATGTAAAGAAAGGTAAGACCCAGCCTCTCTGACTCCCTCAATCCGAAGTGTCCTTGCCTGTCCTCCATCAAAAAGAACTCAGTGAACTGAGGGAATGGTACTGCTGACCCCAGGGGACTCTAATCGCTGGGCTCAGGAAGTCACCTGCTTCTCCGATAGCTGAAACCTTGATGGTCAGAATGTCCAGAGGGGTTTGCTGAGGGAACTTCCAGGTCCAGGCAAGGAAGTTCCCGGCCTGGGGCAGAATGTAACTGCCACCATCACATAGCCCCCAGACCAACGGGAGCCCACCTGGCCACCATAAATTAAAGAGCACGGCATCACTGACCAATCAAAGGAAGGTTACGAACACCACTGACCACCCAGAAACCTGGACATGAGCTGAACACACACTTCGCAGCCCCACTTTCAATTGAGAAGAACCTTTACCCTGAACTCCTCGGGGAGCCCAGAAATTAAGCAGTAGCTGGCCAGTTCCTTGTTCTGCGCCATGCAGTAAACACCTACTCTCTTCCAGCACACCAAGGTCAGTGATTGGCTTTCTGTGCACCAGGTGAGCAGACCCAGGTTTGGGGGTTCCAGCTAGTTTGGGGGTTGTTTGGCAGCACCGGCTTGGACCTGGCCATGGCAAATATTTGGGGACTATAGTAGCAGATGGGAACTTCCTCTCTCTCTGCCTTTGAAATAAAGTACAATTTTTTTTTTTTTTTTTGACAGGCAGAGTTAGACAGTGAGAGAGACGGAGAGAAAGGTCTTCCTTCCGTTGGTTCACCCCCCAAATGGCTGCTACAGCCAGCGCGCTGCGCCGATCCGAAGCCAGGAGCCAGGTGCTTCCTCCTGGTCTCCCGTGCAGGTGCAGGGCCCAAGCACTTGGGCCATCCTCCACTGCCTTCCCGGGCCACAGCAGAGAGCTGGACTGGAAGAAGAGCAACCGTGACAGAACGGGTGCCCCAACGGGGACTAGAACCCGGGCTACTGGCGCCATAGGCAGAGGATTAACCTGGTAGCCGCGGAACCGGCCCTAGTACAATTTTTTATAAAGGATGTTTCCATCACCCAGTATCACAAGAAAAGTTGCTTCCCTAATGCTCTTCTTCCTGAGAGCTTCAACAGGGTACACGTCATCAAAAAAGGGGTTCACTGAGAAAAACGTAAGACACAGGCTGCAGGAAAGTGAAATGCAACCCGAGAGGGGGAAGCAGGCCTGGACGCCCGCCGGGGGAGAGGCCCGCCTCCGACAGACGCTTCTTCAACAACCTGGACAAACACCCTGAGTGCACCTGCAGGCCGCACAGATGGCTGGTTCGGTGTGGGCTTGACCTACGATCACTTCACAGAAGACCCAGCAAATGAAAAGCCAAGGCCACAGTGTCCTGGGGAAACTGAGGTTTTTGTGGGAAATGAGTCGTCAGGGTCGTGTCCGAGGCGGCGCGGCTCTGCAGAGCACTCACGGCGTCTGCTGGATGCTAATCCACTCTGGGACTGAGCTGCAGGAGGAAGCTGTTCCGATACAGGTGTCCGGGAGGATGAGGAGGGAGAGGCATGTGGAAGGGGAGCGGAGGGAGGGTGCTAGAGAGCAGAAACCAGGCCGCGGCGATACCGGAGGGGCATCCGGAGATGCCGACGGGTGAATCCCAAGACAGGTGGCTGAGAAGTTTGGAAGTGGTGTGAAAAGGAGGGTGAGCACGGCAAGCCTTGTACAAGTATTTGATTCTTTAAACTGTGGGAATTTCATAACTTTGATACAAAGCAAAGCCAAATTTAAAATAAAGAGAAAAATACATCAAAGTCAACAGATTCTCAGGCGACTGTGACAAAGTGGCGGTGCAGAGCCTTTTCCCCTGTTCAGCAACTTTAGGACAAGGTCAACCCCAAGGTCAGCCCGTCCTTGCCCACAGGAGGCTGGAGGCTGAGTCTCAAGTCTGAGCTGCCCAGAGCGGGTGATGACGGCTCCCCCAGCTCTCCTCATGGGAAGAGGGCCCATTTCCCCCGCTGGCACCCAGGGCCCACCGCCCAGTGGAGGAGCCCTATCCCACCCACCCTGCCTGCATAAAGAGGGAGACAGGAAGCAGGGGGCCGGGATGCGGCTCCCTTATGGGAATAGGAGGTGAGGTGGGAGCCAGCTCGCCCATTGTGCTCTCAGAGACAGTCTGACTCAGAGAGGGCCCTGGCTTGACCCAGGGTCACTCAGCAAGGTCCTCAGGCCTGGGACTGAGCCCTGCAGGGTGGTGGGAAAGTTAAGAGAGCTGGAGAGAGGCTGCCTGGAGTCACACAGCCTGCTCCACAGCGGCTGGCTTCAGGATCAGGGAAGGGACGATACAGGTGAGTCTGGGACACCTTTTGTCCTCCCCCCACCAAAGCCAGGAAACGCTCAAAGACACCAAGCTTCGCCAGAAGGACCCGGGGAGGCACCTGGCAGGGAGCTGCGGGGCAACGCCAGCCGCCACGGGAACAGCTTCCTCCTGCAGCCGGGTCCCAGCAGTGAGGAGTGCAAGCTTCTGCGGAAGGAGAAGGCAGCACGGCCGGTTAAGCTGCCACTGTGAGCCCAGCATCCCAACTGGGAGTGCCAGTTCAAGTCTGCTCCAGCTCCCTGCTGACGCACCTGTGAAGGCAGCAGAAGACGGCTTAGGTATTTGGGTCCCCGCCCCCACGCATGAGGGAAACCAGGATGGAGTTCCTGGCTCCTGGCTTTGGCCTGGCCAAGACCTGGCTATCACAGCCATTTGGGGAGTGAACCAGTGGATGGAAGCTCTCTCTCTTATTCTACCTTTCAAAAAATAAATACATTTATTTAAAAAAAAAAAAAGATATAAAGGGTTTCCTTAGAAACTGGGAAATGTTGAATACAAACTGGCTATCAGGTGATATTTGAGAATTGCTATTTTCTTAGGTATGGTAATGGGGTTTTAGTCTAGCAAGAGAATTTTTTTAAATTTATTTATTTATTTGAGAGGCAGAGAGAGAAAGAGAAGGAGCGCCCATCCAGTGGTTCACTCCCCAAATGCCCATAGTGGCTGGAAATGGTCCAGGCCGAAGCCAGGAGCTAGAAACACAACCCCGGCCTCCTGTAGGCAGCAGGGCCCAATTATTCGAGGCATGACGACTGCCTTTCAGGCTCCACATTAGCAGGCAGCTGGAGCAGGAGCCAGAGGGAGACACTGGACCCAGGCACCCCGATATGGGGCATGGACATCTTTTTTTCACCTATTTGTAAGAGGGAGAGAAATCTCTCCCATCTGCTGGTTCACTCCCCAGACGCCTACAACAGCTGAGCCTGGAGCAAGGAACTCAAGGACTGGAGCCGTCTCCAGCTGCCTCCCAGGGTGCACCCCAGCAGGAAGCTGGAACCAGGAGCAGAGGCGGGACTCGAACCCAGGCACTCTGACGGGGACATGGGCATCCCAAATGATGTCTTAACTGCTGCACCAAATGTGCATCCTCAGATGTGTGATTTCAAGCAAGTCACTTAACTCCTCTGTGCCTGCGAACAGAACCCGTCTCGTCACACCGCTGATGTTGAGTGAGTGAAGACGTGCCTGCCTGACACCGAAAAGTGTGCAGTTAGCGTGACACCGCTCACAGATCTGCTGCTTTCTGCAAATGTGTTACATCGGCCCTGGGACCCTGAGGGGATGCTGCATTCGGAGCTGCTCACTGCCCTCAGGCCCGCCCCTCTGGGGGCCTTCTGGGAGTCCGGTCCTGCAGGGTCGCCTCTGAGCTAGTGTAGGTGACCACCTGAGATGCCTGCCCTCCCTTAGGCTGACTCTCCAGGCCCCAGAGGAGTGGGTTCCTGCCAGCTCACTCAGGGCGAGCTGGCAGGTGGAGCCTCCTGGGCCTTGCCACTCCCTGTGCCCCTGCTTGGTCCCTGAGTCCCTGAGGAGCCACCCTGAGTGGCAGGTGGGCAGTGCACACCCAGCTTCATCCATTGAACAAGGAGCTGGAAAGGGGGCTCTTGGTGGGGGCGGGGGAGCTGGTGTGGACTCCACTCCTGTATCCGCTACACCTGCCCCAGGTAAGTGCCCGTCACTCTCTCTCACTCATGCCCTCAGCAATGCAGTGGGCGTCTGTTGTATTCCAGGTCCTGCTGTGGGGCTCGGGATACAGGAATGAACAAGGCACAGAAGCAAGCCTGTCCTTAGGGAGTTCACAGCCCGTGGCAGGAGACGGGCATCTTGTTGCCTGGGCGAGCGTAGGGAGTGCTGTGGGAAAGGCAAGCCATTGGTGGAGGAGCAGGGGTGCAGCTTGCAGGACTCGTGGCGGCGGGGGGTCCTCACTGACCAGGTGAGAGGTGAGCACAGGCGGCAGGGAAGGAGAGTGATTGGCCCAACTGTGGCTGGGCAGCCCGTGGGACAGGCTCCTCCCTGTGATTCACTCATTCAGCAAGGATTCACTTTTTTTTTTTTTTTTTTTTAATGTTTGCCTATTCATTTACTTATCTGAAAGGCATAGTGACAGAGAGGGGAAATACTGAGAGAGATCTTCCAGCCACTGGTTCATTCCCCAAATACTCAAAACAGCCAGGCTGAAACCAGGAGCTGGGAACTCCATCTGGGTCTCCCATGTAGGTGGCAGCAACTTGAGCACTTGGGCCATTACACTGCAGGGAGCTGGAATCAGAAGCACATCCAGGACCCAAATCCAGGTGCTTTGATATTGGATGTGGTGTCCTAAGCGGTCGCTTAACCCGCTGTCCCACAGCAAGTATTAAACGGTGCCAGGCACTGATCTGGACCAGGAGCTAGGGCACACAGGCACACGGCTGAGCCTAGGTCTATCCAGGACCCGGCTGTTAGCTGGAGACCAGGCCACCAAGGGCCATGTGGCTGGTGCGGGCAAGCACGAGGCCATGAGGGAGGCCCATGAGGCCGTGGTGAGCAGTCAGGCCACAGAGGCACGGCTGCTGGGGCTGTCTCAGGCAGCGCGGAGGAAATCAGGGGGACAAATGTACCCAACTCCCTCATCCATGGAGAGGGGAGGGACGAGACCCTGCTGAGCCATCACGTTTCAGTGACAAAATGAAGATACTGGCATTCATGAAACAGGAAGTGTTTGTCACATATGAGGAACAGAAAGCCGCAGTGCATCTGAGCACTGAGCGAGGGGAGAGGGGAGGGGGTTTGGGATGTTGCTGAGACAAACCAGGGCCACAGCACTCGGAGATCCCCCCTGCACCCTGACGCCAGCAGAGGCTGGGGCTCAGCCCTCACTGGGGCTCTCCAAGTGCCTCTGTGTTCCGGCTCCTGGTCCAGACAAGTCATATCTTGGGGACTGCTCCAGGGACAACACACATGGAGCAGAGGGCACTGGGCAGGCGTGCCGGGCTGGCCCACGAGTGACACACAGATCTTAGGGTGTCAGAAATGGGGCCAGGAGCCTGGTTAGGAGGTGAAGTTGTTTAGAGATGGTGGTGACTTGGGGCACCAGTGGGAACTGTGAGAAGGGGAAGGATTTGATCATTGCTTCCCATGTGGGAATGCCAGGGCTTGCTGGGAAGGACGGGGCAGCAGAGACCGCATTCCCCACTTTCTACAGCAGCTGCCCCTCCACAGGGCAGGGCAAACCAGTCCCCCGCCACCTCCCCTTGTCCTGGTCCCCAGGACTCAGCCCACTCCACCTCCTAGCCTGGCTGCTCTCTCCCTACCTGCGCCCCCCCTTCCCACCCATGGGTTATGGGGAAGGGGAACTTCTCAGTCCCACCAAGGCCCCCCCACTCTGGACTCTCATGGCTCCTGGGGGCCTCCTGTTCTTTAGAAAGATTTCTTTCATTATTTATTTGAAAGGGTCACACACAGAGAGAGACCTTCCATTCACTGGTTCACTTCCCAGATAGCCACCATGGCCAGGCCCAAACCAGGAACTTCATTGAAGTCTCCCATGTTGTGGGGTGGGAGCCTTCCCAGGTGCATTAGCGGGGAGCTGGATTGGAAGTGGCTTCACCCTCTGTGCTACAGCACCAGCCCCGTGGATTCTCCTTTTTTTCTTTTCACAGCAGCACTGGAGTCTCAAGGGGATTAGAGCTGCTGCACAAGCACTAGCTAAGTCCTAGGAAGCAGCAAACTCGGGATTTGAACCCCAGCCTGAGCTGTCCACAGAGCCCATTTTCTTAACCGCCTGCCCTGCTGCCTCCCACAGCTGCCTTACACACTTGACCAGGCTGAGCAGAGGCCAGGCCTCCTGCAGCCCCTCCTCCCAGGGGGATGGATTAGAAAACAGAGGGGAGGGGCTGGCGCTGCGGTGCCTGTGACACCAGCATCCCATGAGTGCTGGTTCCAGTCCCAGCTGCTCCACTTCTGATTGCGCTTCCTGCCGACATGCATGGGAAAGCAACGGAAGATGGCCCAAGTGTTCGGGTCCTGGACACCCAGGTGAGAGACCCAGATGGAATTCCTGCCTCCTGGCTATGGCCTAGCCCAGACCTGGTAGTTGCAGCCGTTGGGGGAATGAATCGGCAGATGGAAGATCTCTCTCTCGCCCCCTATCTCTCTCTCTCTCTCTCTCTCTCTCTGCCTTTCAAATAAATAAATAAATCTTAAAAACAAAAACAAAAACAAAAACAAAAAAAACAAAAACCAGATAGGATTTCTCCCATGGTATGCGCTGGTCCATAGTGACCATTTCTACCTGGATTACTCTCCAGGAAAGCTTGGTACCAGTCTACCAGACTTCTGTGCTGCCCAGGAATGATGCCTTTTGGACCTCTCCTCACATCCCTGATGTCTGCTTGCATGCTTCTAGAGACAGTAAGCTCACTACCTCCATGAACAACACATTCTGGGCAGTTTGCAGCACGGACTCTGATGCACTTTACTCTGGTTGATTTTTAACTTGGGCCTCAGCTTTCTCATCTGTGAAATGGTAATAGTAGTAGTAACTGCCCCCTAGTGTGACTATGAGAATTAAACAAGATGCTACCTTTGAGTTTCTCTGTGAGTGTTTAGCTATGCTGGCCAGCATGGAAGCCACTAGACACACATGCTATTTGGGCCTTCGAATGTTGCTAGTCCCCATCAAGAGGTGCTATAAGTGGAAATGCACCATGGATTCCACATTTAGCACACACACACCAAAGTAAAACACTTTCATAGTTAATTTTTAACATTTATTTGAAAGGCAGAGAGACAAAAGATTTCCCATCTGCTGCTTCACTCCCCAGATTTCTACAGCAGCCAAGGCTTGGCCAGGCTAAAGCCAGGAGTCCAGATCTCAGCCCAGGTCTCCCACACAGGTGGCAGGGACCCAACTACTCAGGCCTTTACCTGCTGCTTCCCAAGGTGTACAGCAGCAGGAAGCTGGATCAGAAGCAGAGGCAGGACCCAATCCCAGGCAGCCCAGGCCCTTTCAGTATGGAATAGGAGCATCCCAAGCGGTGGCTTCATCCACTGCACCACAACATCTGCCCTGATACTAACCTTTATGTTGATCATACGTTGAAGTGAAAATATTTTGGGGGCCAGCCTTGTGGCACAAGAGGTTAAGCTGCTGATTGTGATGTCTGCAGTAAGTCCTAACTGCTCTGCTTCTGATCCAGCTCCTGCTAATGTGTCTAGAAATACAGCAGAGGATGGGCCAAGTACGTGGGCCCCTGCCACCCACGTGGGAGACTTGGATGCAGTTCCAGGCTCCTGGTTTGGGCCTGGCCCAGCCCTGACTGTTGTGGACATTTAGGGAGTGAACCAGCAAATGGAAGATCTAACTGTCCATATCTCTGTCACTTTACCTTTAAAATAAATAATTTTTTAAAAATATTTTTGATATATTGGGTTAAATTATTAAAATTAATATCACTTTTTTGTACTTTATATAGCTACTAGAAAGTAAAAATTACACATGTGACTCATTTTCTTTGGCTGCACTTATTTCTCTGGGTGCTAATTCTAGTGGGATTGCTGTTGTTTTTTAGTAGGGGAGAAGACAGAGTTGAATTCTCCTGGCTGGATCTGGTTCTCACATACAGCATCTGAGCTGCAAGGGCTCTTGGGAAGTCACAGAGTTCCAAATCCTTCTTGTAATGATGAGAAAACTGATCTCATAAGGAATGGGATATGCTAAGGGCCACAGAACTAGGGGTAACAGACCCCAGATGGGAAGGCGGGCACCCACGCAGCAAACCCTTCCCATCAGAACAACGCTGCCACCTGGTGGTCAGCATGTGACTGTGCAAGCTCCACAGCTTCTGCGCTCCCTTTAACCCCCGGACTCTGCCCAGCCCTCAGCAGAGGCCCCAGGACAGAGTGTTCTACTCCACAGAGCCTCACCTGCACACAATCGGTGCCTACAGACAGGTGTAGATCTGCATGCGGGTTTGCTCTTTCTAGCTGAATGTCCGGGATAAGACCTTGTTTCCCTACATGTGCAGTGTGGGTAGGGGCAGAAATGGCAGTACTCACTGCAGTGACTGAGGCCAAGTCCTATCTGGAGGCACCAGGTACTTAGAGAGCCCCAGGTGCTGGGATGCGGCCATGGCTCCAGTCCAGCAGCTCTGGACCATCAGCATCAGTGCTACTTGCAACTTGGGAGCAATGCAAGCCTGCAGGCCTCCACCCCAGATCTTCTGAACCAGAAACTGTGCAGGGCCCAGCAACGTGAACCTGATGCACACGCATCCCTGAGGTCCGTGGGGCTTGGAGACACGGACACACATAGCCAGGGGACAGGGGTGCCAACTGATCCGCGGTGGTCATGGAAGGCCTGAGATCCAGTGGAGACCCAAAGTGAGTACCTAAGGCAGAGGGGCTTGCCTTACGGGCAAGACACTCCCTGTGAACAGGCACCTCACCAGCCGCTGGGAGACACACTTAGCCGTGTGCAGACCGGCAACTGCAGTTGTTATTCTGGTCACTCACATATCCAGCTGAACACTGAGACTGCAGGACCTGGGGGTGTGGCCTGGCGGGTTAAGACACTGCTTGGAAGACAGGCATCCCGTAACAGAGCAGTCAGCTTCCCATCCAGCTGCCCGCTCATGCGCCTGGGAAAGCAGCAGATGGCCCAAGTGCTTGGGACCCTGCTACCCACATGGGTGACCTGGATGGAGTTCCTGGCTCCTGGCTTTGGTTTGGCCTGGTTCCAACAGTTACAGCCATTTGACAGAAGATCTGTCACTCTAACTCTTCAATCAGTGAAAATGTCAGCTATTTAAAAAATATTTTTAAATATACAGACTCCTGCCACACTGAGTGATCCTGACATAATTTGCCTGTGGAGGTCTGGCCTACCCTTGTGCTCCTCCCTCTACACAGCTCTTGGAAAAACCTTCATCGTGTGCCCCTCGGTGACTGCTGCCCAGCCAAGCTCTACCACGCAGCAAGACTGGTGCCTCTTTCCCAAGAGAACCTCACCTACCTGACATGCCTTAGGCCACCTTGGGGGGCCGAATGGGCCCCTGCAGCCACGGCGCGGGGAAGCTTTCCTGCTCCTGCATCAGGAATTCACAGCGGCCTTGGCAGCCCCCCTCCCTCTCTGGGATGTCTGTCACCCACCCTCTTCACAGGCGAACGGAGCTAACGGGAAGCCAGAAGAGCCAGCAGGCGAGCGCTCTGCTCAGGCAGAGGGGAGGAAGCCACCCAGGAATGCACTGCACTGCGGGCCTCTGCCATTTCCTCACACTCACCTTGCAGCTCAGCCCTTCTTCCTTCAGCGGCTCCGATGTGCACTTAAACCATCCACGACTTCATGTCAACCACCACAGATGCTTCCCCGTCTGAGAACTGTCTTTGGTCCAAGTATGTCTGCTTATTATTGCTGGGTTCTGCCTGTTTTTGTTCCACTGTTTCTTTAAGCATTTCACATGCAGTTATGCCGTATTCTGATCTGATCTGGAGCCTTGGGGCACACTGGACCTGATGACTGTCTCTGCTCTCACTGGGGAGGCTTGTGTGTGTGCCATGTGAGCGTGTGTATGGGCGTGCCCCATGAGGGGTACCTCCTCTGTGGGATACCCGAAGGCCTCAATTATTTACGATTTTCTCCAGAGGATCTGCTTTTGCTTCTGCCGAGAACTCAGGGACAGTCCTACCTGGGTCCGCAATAGCCCACAAATCTGCAAACATCTGACTGACTGTGTCAAGTTTAGCTCCCTCACCCTGGGGTAGGAGATGGGGTCGGGAGTCTAGGCTCAGCTGCTGGCCACTGACCCCCGAGTTCCTTCTCAGGGCCGCCCTCTTTCTTGGCCTGCAGCTTACTTACCTCCTCTTTGTTTTCTATCTCCTTTCTTCAAAGCCCATGGAGATTTCTTTACTTGTTTGGAGCCCTGGAATGCGTGTTTGAATTTATCCAGGACCTAGAAAGGCCCTTCAAACTGTCTAGCTGGACAGACTGCAGACGTGGAAGCCCTTTCATCCAACAGTGCATCAGTCTTTTTTTTTTTTAAGGGAAAGGGTTTATTGGGGGAAACCCAGCAGACTGGAGGGAAGGGGCGAAGAGGGAAAAGGACAGTAAGAGAGTAAGAGAGAGGAGAGAGGGGAGTGAGAGAGAAGAAGCTAGAGAGGGCCACGTGTTCAGCAACAGGTCCTTTTAAAACTTTGCCGGATGGCTGGTGCCACGGCTCACTAGGCTAATCCTCTGCCTGCGGCACCGGTACCCCGGGTTTTAGTCCTGGTTGCTCCTCTTCCAGTCCAGCTCTCTGCTGTGGCCCAGGAAGGCAGTGGAAGATGGCCAGGGTCCTTGGGCCCTGCACCCCATAGGAGACCAGGAGGAAGCGCCTGGCTCCTGGCTTTGGATCAGCGCAGCACTGGCTGTAACGGCCATTTGGGGGGTGACACAACTGAAGGAAGACCTCTCTCTCTCACTGTCTAACTCTGCCTGTCAAAAAAAACAAAAACAAAACAAAACAAAACAAAACAAACAAAACAAAAAAAACTTTGCCAGAGGGCAGCAGGAGCAGGGAATCCCATTAGGATGGGGGTGGAACTTGACACCGGTGGTTGGGCCATGTGGCCACCTGGCTTTCAGCATTGGAGACTAGGGCCTAGGATGCAAATCAGGGTGTAGATTGCGCCATAGATAAAACGGTGCATCAGTCTTCATTGAGCCCCCACTTTGCAGCCTGGGTGGGTACTGGGCAATAGGCCCTGAACAAGACATAGTGCTCCCCAGAGCGTACAGTCAGTGGGGGAGACAGGTCCTCTCAAGAGAGGGTGCCCAATGGCGCCACGCAGGAATGGAGGTGCCACAGGAATTCTGTGGAGGGGGACCCTGAGGAGCACCCAGGAAGACAACTGTGCGACAGTACTGAACTCATCCGAACACAGGAGCAGAGGACAGCGAGGCTGGGTGGGGGACAGCAGATGCTAAGTGAGCCAAGCTGGGAGTGACGGAAGCACAGGCAGGTGGAAGGTGACAGGTATGCAGGGCAGACTCTGAAGGTGGGGCCGTGACTACACAGCAGGGGAGTGACACAACTGGCATTACACCACACAGTTGCAGTGTGGTAGAGGGACACACAGGGTCAGAGGAAAAGACAGGAGACCTATCTGGAAGCAGACTGTGGCAGGAACTCGGCTGAGAGGCAATTGGGAAAGGCACGGTGCAGAGAAGTGGGGACCATCTCTAGGGGCCTAGTTGGGGTAGTGGTTCCAGCCACCAGTTTCAGATGCACCTGCCGAGGCCGGGCTCTCAGTCTCTGAGTCCTGCCCTGCTCACCTTGGCAGTCTGAAGGCTGCGTGTTCCAAGCTCAGCGGCACAAGCTGGCTCTCCTCAGGGTGGGTGGGGGGGATCTGAAAGGAACTGCTTTCAAAAACCTGGTCCATGGCGGTCCTGGTTACCAGGCAACAGCAAGACAAGATTCAAAGTCCCAGCTGTCCTCTAGGCTGCTCGGCACAGAACTGGGCAGGCATCGGGACAGCAGTGGCTTCTCAGTGCCAGGTGCTGGGCTAAACACCTCCACTGGTGAAGCCCCAGGAGGCAGCCGGCATCACAGGAGTGTGCGCTCCACAGCGGAGGCCTGTGCCCGAGGCGGCAGCGCAAGCTGTGGAACTCGAATTCTCATCCCCCTCAAAGGGCTGAGTACAACGTCCTGCCTTTGGATCCAGGTGAGAACAGCCCTCTTTTTTTCACCTGAATAATTTGGCTGCAAAGTAACTCTGGACTTAACAAAAAGCTGCACACATTGTATCCCTTGCCCAATCTCCTGTAAACTACTTTAAGTTGTCATATCAGCAGACTTAGTACATCTTCTTCACTTCCTTTGGTTCTTATAACTTTCTTTAAAAAAAATATTTGAAAGGCAGAGTTACAGAGAGGGAGAGACAGATCCTCCATTCTTCCAAACAGCCGCCAACAGCTATGACTAGGTCAGGTCAAAGCCAGGAGCCTCCTCCACGTCTCTCACTTGGGCCATCGTCGTCTACTGCTTTCCCGAGTGCTTTAGCAGGGAGCTGGACTGAAGTGGGGTACCTGGGACTAGAACTAGAGCCCACATCAGTTGCTGGCATCGCAGGCTGTGGCTTAACCCATTAAGCGACCCCACCCCCCTTTTTACATCCTGGCTTCTGACAATTTAGGGAGTACTGGCATTTTGTGCTGTCCTCACAGGGGGCTGAAGGTGTGCCATGTGTAGGAAGCTCACCAGAGGTGGGGCGCTCCTGTTAGCAACCAGCCAAGGGCACACAATCTTCGCTTGGTTAAGCCAGTGTGTACCAAGTTTCCCTACAGTAAGAAACTGTCCACTTTTCCTCTCCATGTTCTACTTTTTGGAAAGCGAGTCACTGTGCCCAGGCCACATTCCTAGTTACAATTTGTGACGTTCCTTCCTAAGCATTACCTGCACCTTCTTCCTAGCTTATTAACAACCATTTTATCAGGATGGACTCACATTTCAACTCTGAAATAATTAGACCCTTCTCTTCGAAGAAGAAACAAATGTCCATCTGTCCAATATCACAGAACTGGTGGCAGCCACGGCTGGACACTTCTCCTCCCAGGGGAGAGCTACGGTGCGGCCCTGTATATCCAAACAATGGCAAGTCATCAACATTCAGGGAAGGCAGCAGTGGCCCCTAAATGAACCAAACACAGGACCACAGAGCAGTGGATTCCGTTCACTTAGAATGTCCAGAACAGTGGAGTACTACCGGGGCCTGGGGTGGCTGCCCCACTGAACTGCCCAGTGACTGCCCACGCAGTGTGTGCCCTGTGCAGGCCTGGAGGCAGCTATCTGTTCATTTTGTTGGCCATATGAATTAGCTAACAGCAGCACCCTCTTCAGTTTTTAAGCAGTACCTGGAGCACAGGCTTTATCACAGCACCCCTCTGGGCTCAGGCCCTTCCCATGCGCTCACACCATCAGAGCTGCCCTCCTGGCATCCCTCTGCCTTAGAACTTTAGCTCCTAGCCTCAGCGCCTTCTCCTCCCCACCTCCTAACCACAGCAGTCACAGGGCACCATGGCAATCCTCTGCAGGAACACTCAGTACCATCTGGTGCCGAGTCCTTGGAGTTGGCTCCAAGCTTCCGGAAGGCAAGAACTTTATTTTTTATTGCAATGAAAATAGGACTTGGTGTGTATTTGTGGGGCGACTGAATCTTTAGGTACTTTATGTACTGACGGGGAACAAGCGCCAAGATCTGCCAAGAGAAAAAGCAAACGCAGCAGGGCAAGCTACAATTGTGCACAGAAGGTGTGGGGGGAGCACAGCCACCCACACGTGTGTATATTTGGCACCGGTCTGGAAGGCTCCTCTTCTGCTCGGGCCACACTTCATCAACAGCTCCCACTCTGCTCGGGCTCTTTAAGAATCAGCCCGTTTTTAGAACCAACATCACCTCTTTCAAAACAAGGTCTCCAAGGCCTCGGTCCGGCCCGGATGACTGAGGTGAGGTAATGCCTCGGCAGCGCCAGCACCTCCTCAGGCAGCCAGTTCACAGGACCAGGCTGCCTCCGTCCTCATCAGGGGCTGCCACAGTCCCTCTTCCCCGCGCTCTAAAGCAATGCACTGACTGCTGCTTTACAGGCACCTGGGGCCCGGTCAAACCCAGACAGGAGGAAGCCATCAAAAACCCCTGGGTGGCTGCCACATGAAGAACACAGACTACAGGACGGCTGACACAATGGCAATTTATTAACAGAAAACAATCTGGGGAGTCCTGTTCACAGGCGGCGACCACGGCGACCCCCCTTCCTGCGGGTGCTGTCGGAGGGGATGGGGGTGACATCCTCTGTGGGAACGAAAAGAAGCCATCAGTGCCTGGAGCTAGAGGGGGATGAGCCCAGGCCTCTCCAGGCCAGTGGGCTGCACAAACAGCATTGAATCCTGCCCTCTTTGGTACAAGAACCCCAGTCCAGCACAGATGAAGGGGAAGCGGCCTCATGTGTGACTCCCTCCATTTTCTGATTTGTCCCCACATGCTTTCTAGAAGGTGAAACAGGCCCTGAGACGGTGTGTAGGGTCAGAAGACCCATCCAGGTCTCTGCCCTCCAGCCCGCTCACTCTCCTGAAGACAGACCTTAAAAGCAGATAAGGAGCTTGGAAGTCAGGACTTTAGGATGAGGGGTCAGTACACACTGCTGCCACCTACAGACAGGGATGGGAGCTACATGGGGCCAGGCGACCACAGACGGAGGGTGTCAGTGGCAGCTACTACCTGTCCCCTGCCACTTCCAGCCGCCACAGCTAGCACGCCGCATTAGTCGCAGGCAGAGACCAGGGATACAGAAGTCCCGCGATGCAAGATACGGCCACTCAAATGGCAACAGCAACGCCCGGGACACGCTGGGAAGGATTCCTTTCCCCTTCCAAGCTTGGCACCAAAGTGTGTGGCAGACTCGGAATGAAATGAGCTGTCCCAAAGCAGAAGCGCAGGGCAGAGCCCGGGAGAGACCAATCTCACTGCTTACAGTCAGCAGACCAGGCCCTGCACCCACCAGGTACATCACATGCTTTTGGGGGTCAAAGTTTCAAAACAAATCCAAGCATTAACTAAAGCAGGGCACTTACCAATTCGCCCGATTTTCATACCCGAGCGGGCAAGGGCTCTGAGAGCCGACTGGGCCCCAGGTCCAGGGGTCTTTGTCCTAGGAAATGAAGGTTTAAGTTTAAAAATCTTGGTCAAGTCATGGGGCGTTCTCTTGCCTAAGATTCCACAAATGTCTGGGTCAGGGATCCACGGTCAATAGTGGGCCACTAACAGTTTCTGTTGCACACTTCACACCACCCTCTCCCTCACTCATGACCAAGTTTGGTATCACCAAGACCTTTCCCCTGCAGTATTCTTGCTGGAAGTCTCCCATTTCCTGGTTTATCATTTAGGCTTAAGGTCTATGTCATCACCAAAATTTGCCACAATTGGAAAACCACACACCTGTTCTGTGGTGTTTAAAACTGGGTCCCCCCACCTGCCTAGGTGCCACACACAGGGCAGTGAGTACTTGGTATGCAGCATGTACCTATAAACACAGGAGGTGCTTGGGGGTAGGAGAGTGTGCTAATAAAACACTTGCGCTGATGGTCCCAACTGAAAAGACCAAGGCCCACACCGCCCCTCTGGATGCCCTGGTGCTGAAGCCTGGCCCCAGCCCCGTGACCTACCTATTTCCTCCTGTGGCCCGGAGCTTGATGTGGAGGGCGGTGATGCCCAGCTCCTTGCACCTCTGAGCTACATCCTGGGCGGCCAACATGGCAGCGTATGGCGAGGACTCATCTCGGTCGGCCTTCACCTTCATGCCGCCGGTCACTCGGCAGATAGTTTCCCTGCACACAAAGGCACAGTTACTTCTTCTCATGCAAGAACTCACCGAGTGCTTACGCTGTCCTAACAAGCAAAGAGCACCACAGCTCAGGTGGGCAGAGGATGACAGCCAACGCGAGCACAAATCCCGACCCGGACAAGACTGTGCAAGGCTCTGCTTTCATGGGTCTCACAGCCTAGCAGGGCTGGAAGACTCAAGACAGCTCAATTGTTATTAACACCATACTTTTATTTATTTATTTCTGCACTTAACCATCAAAATTACCCCACGAATTAGCCACCAGTATTTGCTTTATGAATGAGAAAATGAAATCAGTGTGAGTGATAAGTCACAAAACCTTGTTAATGGCCATGTGAACCTGTACCCAGGGCAGGCTTCCAGTATTCAAGGACAACTTGAAAAAATGAGAAAGTTCCAAGAAACTGGGGGCCTAGCACCCTTCCTCCCGTAACTCCAGCCGGTACTCACTTGCCAGAAAGATCAGTGACGTGGACGAAGGTGTCATTGAAGGACGCGAAGATGTGGCAGACACCGAAGACATTCTCCCCCTCAGCCACCTGCGGCCCAAGGCTGATGACCTGTTCCTCCTTCTTTTCCTTCCCCTTGCGAGGTGCCATTGCTGAACAGGAAGACAACTTCAGGATTAGTAAGACAAAAGCTGCCAGAAACCCCTTTCCCAAGGAAACTCCAAGTTTGCTCCTGGGTCTCCCATCTCCCCTCCACCCAAGGCTGGGCTCTACTCTCATCTCTGCCTCACTAAACCCCAATTCTCCCTGTACTTAGGGGATGTCAACTGATGGCTAAAAAGCCAAGCACAGCAGGCAAGGGCCTCCGAAATATACACAGCACAAGCACTTACTGGTCACTGCACAACTCCAGTCTGAACAACCACTCTGCAAGCCTACACCTCTCTCTGGGCCTCAGTTTCCCACAAAGAAGCTGAGGAACGTCTGGTGATTTGCTCAGGGCGAAACAGCTAGTCTGGTGCGAAGCACAGAGCAGAACCTGCTCAGGAGGGCTCTGGGTCTCCTGATCCCTGGATACTATTCAAAGGTCAGGCTCCATCAGTCTGCATTATGAGACTGGGGGGACACATACACACACAACCCCTGTTGTGAGTCAAAGCCTCAAAGATCACAAAACACAGGGAGGCCAAGGGCACTGCCTGTCCTTGCACTGAGGGAGGCTGTCTTGAAGGCTTCCTGAGAAAGCCCACTGCCCAAATCCTGCACCAGCTCCTCAGTGCAGCACCGGAGGGCCCCTCATGGGCACAGCCCTCAAGCCTCATCTCCTACGCCTCCCCTGCTCCTCCAAAAACGAACCTAAAAGCTCCTCTTGGGGAACTTATCTCGACACCCTCCCACAACCAAAGTTTAGGGCCAAATCCTTACAATTTTCACTAGCACCAAAAAGGCAAAGAAACACGTCTGTTAGGAAGGCTATTGAAAAAGATCCATTCCAGAAACTCAATACTGAGACCAAGTGCAGAGCTCAGGTGGACAACGTTAGCGGCTTCCACCCACAGACCAGAAATTGCTAGCACCACCCGAGTACGGCGAAGGTGCCACAAGGGTCCACTTGGAGAAGCCTACAGGGCCGAGGAGCTTTCATGAAGGATGCGTGAACCACAGCCATGGGACTAACTACCGGCTGATGCCAACCGGCATTTCTCTGACCTCAACGTCGCCCTGCACTGGAGACCAGAACGAGCCTCTCGAGTTATTAACGCGTGGCGGGGGACGTGCAGTCCCTACCTTCAGTTTCCGCCTCCCAGAGACTCGCCCTGAGTGCCTACAACACGCAACGTGCCTGACTCGGCGACAATTCACCCCGATGCGGAAGGCGTGCGTGACCCCGTGCCGGCGTCCCCACGGAATTCATTCCCAAGGGTCCACGACAAGATCGCTGCTACCGTGATTCCCATTCACCAGGTAAGGAGACAGACTCGAGGAGAGGCGCGGGCATGGGGTACCCGGGACGAAACTGAGTCCAGACCAGAGCTTCCAAAATCCGCAGGGGCCCAGCTCCCCTCACCACGCTGTGAGGATGCTCAAACGTGGGTAAGGCAGAGGCACCGGACCCAGACATAAAGGGCTGGATCCACACGCACCCCCTAACCCCATAAGCTCCTCCCTGAAATCAGCCGGCCGCCTTCCGACACACGGCGCAAAATCGATCCCGGCCGGGGCGGGCTCCGGGCCGGCCGCTAGCGCGTCTGTCCCCCGCCATCGGGCCCGGTCCCCGCAAATACACCCCAACCCAGCGCCTCTAACCCCGCCGAGCCTACCAGCCGCAGGATGGAGCTCGATTGTCCAGGCCGGGAACTCTTACCCGCGCGTCTTCGCCGGACTCCGCTACCGGAAAGAGAAGGAAGGAGCGGGAGGGGCCACGGATCACTTCCGTGTCCCGGAAGTGTACCTCCGGGGTCACGGGGCGAGGTGGGAGTCACCGAGCCAGAGCGGCTCCCGGAAGACACCGCCTGTGTGTTTTCCGAAGAGATTAAGGTTGCCCTAGGGAAAGACGTTTAACTTAAGGGACAGCGAAAGGAGGCAGAGGGCTGGGCGTCGCTGCGAGCAGGTTTGCCTACGCGACTGCACGCAGCCGACACGTCCTCCGGGCGAGGCGGGCCCGTGTCCCAAGATGGCGGTGGCGCGGTTAGATGACTTCCGCCGCCGTGACTCCGACCCTGACAGCCTGGGCGCTGCAGCGCGCTTCGTGGTGCGGAGGGGAATAGCAACAACAAAGCGCCTTAATCGTATCCCTTTCTCCTACTGTGTACTTGGCAAAATAAGAAAACTTATCTGCTAACCTGGGTAAGCAGTTTATATATGTTGCTTCCTTTCATTCTCACATTATCGAACAGATGCTGATTTCTCGTTTACGGATAAGGGCTGCTGAGCTGACACATTGGTGGTACATTTGGGATTCTGCCACTAAAGCCCGTGTAGATGGAAATATAGAGGAGCTGAGGCGTGCACTTAGCAGAGATGGGCATCTGTTGCAGATACAGACGCACATACGTATATACATATGCATATGGAACATCTATATATGGAATGTATGCAGCGCATAATAAATCAGCGACCATGAGGACCAGCGCTGTGGCGCAGTGCCTTAAGCCGCCACCTGCCATGTTCCTGTCCCGGCTGCTTCACTTCCGATGCAGGTCCCTGCTGATGGCCTGGGAAAGGCAGGAAGATGGACCAGGTGCCTGGGCCCCTCACACCCCTGTGTGAAACCCAGAGGAAGCTCCTGCCGCCTGTCTTTGGCCTGGCTCAGTCCCTCTGTAACTCTTTCAATAGATAAGTAAATCTTAAAACAAAAGAAAACAGAAAAAAACTATTCCCTAAATTGAGCTGAAGTCATTCAGAGAAGGGTCAATTCCCAAAAAGCTATATGCTGTTCTGCATGATCACATTTATTTTTTTAAAAGATTTTATTTATTTGAGAGGTAGAGTTACAGCAGTGAGAGGCAGAGACAGAGAGAAAGGTCTTCCAACTGCTGGTTCACTCCCCAATTGGCTGCAATGGCCAGAGCTGCACCTATCCATAGCCAGAAGCCAGGAGCATCTTCCGGGTCTCCCACGCAGGTGCGGGGTCCCAAGGACTTGGACCATCTTCTGCTGCTTTCCCAGGCCACAGCAGAGAGCTGGATTGGGAGAGGAGCAGCCGGGACTAGAACTAGTGCCCATATGGGATGCCAGCGCCGCAGGCAGAGGATTAACCTACTGAGTCACCGCACTGGCCCCTATTTTTTTTTTTTTTAAGATTTATTTATTTATTTGAAAGAAGTACAGAGACAGAGATCTTCCGTCTGCTGGTATCTCCCCAAAAGACCGCAGCAGCCAGGGCTGGACTAGGCTGAATCCAGGAGCCAGCAGTGTCATCCGGGTCTCCTATGTGAGTGGCAGGGGCCAAAATACTCGCGCCATCTTCTGCTCTTTTCTTAGGCCATTGGGAGGGAGCTGGATCAGAAATGGAGCAGCTGGGACTTGTCCATGTGGGATGCCAGCGTGGCAGGGGGCAGCTTAACCCTCTACACCACAATGCCAGCCCTGGGAATAGTTTTGTTTTGTTTTTTAATATTTATTATTTATTCATTTGAAAGGCAGAGTTGCAGGGAGAGAGAGAGGGAGAGACAGAAAGGGATATCTTCCATTTGCTGGTTCACTCACCAAATGGCCACAACAGCCAGAGCTGGGCCAGGCCAAAGCCAGGAGCCAAGAGCTTCTTCCAAGTCTCCCATGCGGGTTTAGGGTCCCAAGGACTTGGGACATCCGGCACTGTTTTCCCAGGTACATTAGCAGGGAGCTAGATTGTGAGTGCAGCAGCTGGGACTTGAACTGGGCGTCCGTATGGGATTCTGGCATCGCAGGCGGAGGCTTCACTCGCTACGCCACAACAGCAGTCCTGGAATAGTTCATTTTTTAAAATGTGGTATGAGAGCAGGCATTTAGCTTTTTGGTTAAGGTGCCTGCATCCCACATCAGAGTCCTTGAGTTCAGTTCTGACTCTAGCTACTGACTAACGTAGAACTTGGGAGGCAGCCATGATGGCTTAAGTGGCTGTCACCTATGTGGGAGACTTGGATTCCTACTGCCTCCTGGCTTTGGTCTAATAAGTTTATAGAAAAATGAAATTAAACGATAACTGTACTTTTTAGATGTAGTGTCTTTTTTCCCCTTTATGAAAGTAATTACATGGCTGGCGTTGTGACATAGTGGATTAAACTGCCACCTGCGATGCTGGCATCCCATATGGGTACCAGTTTGAGTCCTGGCTGCCCCAGTTCTGATCCAGATTCCTGCTAATGTGCCTGGGAAAGCAATGGAGGATGGCCCAAGTCCCTGGGCCCCTGCACTCACGTGGGAGACTTGGAAGAAGCTCCTGGCTGCTGGCCTTGGTTTGGCTGAATCCCAGCCATTGCGGCTACTTGGGAAGTGAACCAGTGGATGGAAGATTCTCTGTGTGTCTAACTCTGCCTTTCAAATAAAATAAATATTTTTTAAAAAGTTATTATAGGGGCCGGCACTGCAGTGTCGGTATTCCAAATGGGAACCAGTTTGAGTCCCAGCTGCTCCACTTCCGATCCAGCTCTCTGCTGTGTCCTGGGAAGGATGGCCAAGTCGTTGGGCCCCTGCACCTACGTGGGAGACCCGGAAGAAGCTCCTGGCTCCTGGCTTCAGATCTGCTCAGCTCCAGCTGTTGCGGCCATCTGGGGAGTGAACCAGCAGTGGAAGACCTCTCTGCCTCTGCCTCTCTGTGACCCTGCCCTTCAAATAAATAAATAAATCTTAAAAAAAATTAAGTGCAGAGACTGGCATTGTGGCACAGCATTTTTTTTCAAGAGGCACAGATGAGGGATTAAACACTGTTGGTGTCTTTTTTCAGGATTCTCTCTCTTTTTTAAAGATTTATTTATTTGAAATTCAGAGTTACACACAGAAAGATAGGCAGAGAGAGAGAGAGAGACAGAGGGAGAAAGAGAGAGGTCTTCCACCCGGTAGTTCACTTCCCCATTGACTGCAACAGCTGGAGCTGTGCTTATCCGAAGCTAGGTGTCAGGAGCTTCCTCCAGGTCTCCCATGCAGGTACAGGGGCCCAAGGACTTGGGCCATCTTCTACTGCTTTCCCAGACCATAGCAGAGAGCTGGATCAAAAGTAGAACAGCTAGGACTTGAACCAGCACCCATATGGGATGCCGGTACTGAAGGCGACAGGCTTACCTTCTATGTCACAGTGCCGGAACCTAAAGATTTATTTATTTATTTATTTGAAAGGCAGTGTTGCAGAAAGAGAGAGAGAGAGAGAGAGAGAGGTGCTTCATCCGCTGGTTCACTCCTCAAATGGCTGCAACGGCCGGAGCCCATCCAGAGCCTGGCCCATCCAGACCCTGGCCCATCCAGAGCCAGGAGCCACGTGGGTGCAGGGCCCCAAGGACCTGGGTCATCCTCTGATAGTTTTCCAGGCCATAGCAGAGAGCTGGATCAGAAGAAGAGCAGTTGGGTCTCAGACTGGTGCCCATATGGGATGCCAGTACCACAGTAGGTGGCTTTACCCGCTGCAGCACAGCACCAGCTCCAGGGCACTGCATTTTTTTCTAAAGATTTATTTTATTTATTTGAAAGACAGAGTTACAGAGAGAGGTAGAGAGAGAGAGAGAAGTCTTTCATCTGCTGGTTCACTCCCCAGATGGCTGCAATGGCCCAAGCTGTGCCGATCTGAAGCCAGGAGCCAGGAGCTTCTCCTGGGTCTCCCATGTGGGTGCAGGGGCCCAAGGACTTTAGCCATCTTCTGCTGCTCTCCCAGGCCATAGCAAAGAGCTAGATCAGAAAAAGAGGAGTAGCCAGGACTAGAACTGGTGCCCATATGGGATGCTGGTGCTGCAGGCCGGGGCTTTAACCTGCTGCACCCCAGTGCCGGCCCCCATGGGCACAGCATTTTAAGCTGCCACATGTGAAATTGGCATCCCAGATCAGAGCACCGGTTTGAGTCCTGACTGTTTCACCTCCGATCCATCTCTCCACTAGTGTGCCTGGGAAAGCAGGGGGTAATGGCCCAAGTGTTTGAGCCCCTGCTACCCGCGTGTGAGACTCAGATGCATTACTGGCTCCTGGCTTTGACCTGACCCAGTCCCCGCTGCTGCAGCCATTTGAGGAGAGAACTGGCCAATGGAAGATCTCTTTCTCTCTCTCGCATAAATGGCTTAGGTCCAAGTACTTGGATCATCTGCTGCTGCTTTCCCATATGAAAGCGCCAGTTTCAGTCCTCTGCTTCCAGTCCATTTCCCTGCTAATGAGCCTGGAGACAGCACGTTATGGCCCAAGTACTTAGGCCCCTGCCACTCACATGGGAGACCTGGGTGGAATTCCTGGCTCCTGGCTCCAGCCTGGTTCAGCCCCGGCTGTTGTGGCCATTTGGGGAATGATTCAATAGATGGAAAACCTTTCTCTCTCCCTCTACATTTCATATGAATAAATACATTTTCAAAGCATACCCCAAAGGGCCGGCGTTGTGGCATAGTAGGTTAAGTATCTTCCTGTGGCGCCAGCATTCCATATGGGAGTCCATTTGAGTCCTACTTCTGATCCAGCTCTCTGCTATGGCCTGGGAAAGCAGGGGAAGATGTCCCAAATGCTTGGGCCCCTGCAGCACTTGGGAGACCCAGAAGCAGCTCCGGGCTCCTGGCTTCAGATTGCCCTAGCCCCACTGTTGCAGTCACTTGGGGAGTGAACCAGCAGATGAAAGATCTTTCTCTCTGTCTTTTTCTCTCTCTGTCTGTAACTCTGCCTCTCAAATAAATGAATAAATCTTTTTTTTTTTTTCTGAAGAGCATACCCCAAACCCCACATCTTCCTTCTCTCGCTTCTGTCCCCAGCGACTCAGTCCTCTCCCTTGAAAGCAACAGGTACTAGCCATGTTGCAGCATTTTAACCACTAGTGACGATTCCTTGTACATTGCAGCACTGTTTATATACTCGGTTCTCTACTGATGGATATTTAGGTTATTTCCAGAACTTGCAAGTATAAACAGATCTGTCAAGAACACATTTGTAGTATTCTTTCTCAGGATAAAGTGCTAAAAGTCACAAGAAACATGTAGTTAAAATGCTGACACGTGTGGCTAAACCGTCCTCCAGAAAGTGCATTTCACTTCCATTTCTGCTAAACCCAGAAACTCAGTGTGTGTCCTTGATGGCGTGTGTCGTGTGTGCCGTGAAGAGTGAGGTCAGACATCTCTTCATGGATTGCTCTGACCGTCACACCTCAGCTGTGCGTGTCTGCTTGTGTTCTGTGGGGAGGGGGAGTTCGGTTCTGGGTAGGGAGGTCCCCAGTGGCCAAGGTGCGTGAGCAGAGTGCCGTGTTGTACACTGTGTTCCTGCTTGGCACAAGAGTTGCACTGAAGAGCCCAGACCTCCATGAGGAAAGACTCTGGAGGGAACAGGGCTTGACCTTGAGGGCAGCCCACACACTGCCCCAGGACAAGTTTTTCCACAGGAGAGTCTTGTCTTTAGCCCTGCAACCATCAGTGTCACTGCTCTCACACTCTACTATGGTGATGTAATCAAGATAGTTACTGTTTCTATAGATTGTGACTAGCTGGGAGTTCCTGGGCAAAAACTGAAGCTTTCTGGACTTTAGTTTTATCATTTGTAATATGGGGTCACAGCCGTTTTAAAGATTGAAACCGTTTATCTTTATGGGGCACCTGCTTTGTGCCAAGTGCTGGGGTACAATAATGATGGCATTGACACTGGGACTTGAAAGTAGAGCAGGAATTAGCTAATGCAGCCTGGAGGAGTGGTCTGGGCCTGGAGAACAGGGTTCATGGCGGTGGGAAGGGGCTTGGCGAGTCACGGCAACTAGCAGGTGGCCAGCACGGCTGGGACGTCATGAGTGAGGGAGCCGGGCTGGAGAAGTGGCAGAGCCTGGGCCTTCCCTCCCTGTTGTTTGTGGGTTTTCCTCACCCCCTGGGCTCGGTGCCCCGTACACACCGTGAGCACAGGAGTGTGCTGACTGCCTCCCCACATCACCGTCTCTCAGGCAGTGAGGCCTCCTGAGCACTGACCTTGTGTCTGGGGTGGTTGTAAACACTTGGGGTGAATCGGCAAAAAAAGCAGATGTGATCTACCCTCTTAAAGTCCCCATCGTGGGCCACCAGTGTGATACAGCAGGTTAAGCACCGCCTGTGACACCAGTATCCCATACCAGTGTTCCGGTTCCAGTCTTTGCTGCGCTGCTTCCAATCTAACTTCCTGCTGACACGCCCAGGAAGGCAGTCAAAAACAGACCAAGTGCTTGGACCCCAGCATATGTGGGAGACCCAGATGGAATTCCTGGCTCCAGCTTCAGGCTGGCCCAGATCTGCCTTGTAGCCATCTGGGGAGTGAACCAATGGATGGAAGACCTCTCTCACTCACTGTCTATCTGTGTCACTCTACCTTTCAAATAAATCAGTCTTTTTTTAAAAAAAGTTTACAACCTAGAAGAAGGCCAGAGAGAATATCTCTGTGGCTTTTCTGTCGTGTTCTAAGGGGGTGAGTTCTATGGAAAGAAGGGAAGTCAGGCATCGTCGAGGGTGTTGGGGGCCCAAGGAAAGGAGTGGAGCAGGTGGCAGAGCTGAATAGAGGGGCTGGGGTGGTCTTTAAGGAGAGATTTGAGTGGAGGAGGGAGAGGGGAGCCAGAGCAAGCCTTGCTGATGGGAAGAATTATGGCGGGCGGCGGTGGAGCCAAGGAGCAGAGATGGTGACTGACATAGTCTATGGACAGCCAGGAGGCCAGCAGGGCCGGAGTGCGGTGAGCAAGGGCAGAGGCATGGGTAATGAGGAGCGGCCGTGATGAGAGGCCACGGGAGGGGAGTCACATAGGCCCAGTCAGCTTTGTAAGGACTTTGGCCTTGCTCCGAGTGGGCCCACTGGTGAGTTGGAAGCAGAGGACTGCTGGACCCTCACTTCTGTTTCAATAGGGTCACGATGGGTCTCTGTGAAGAATAGGTTGTTCATGGGGCCAGGGCAAAAGCAGAAGTATGGGTGATCTTGATGAAGAGACTTTTACCCCCAGACTGATGAGAGATAGGAGTGGGGGCAGGTATTTGGCTTGGCAGTTAAGGTGGCGGTTAGGGCACCTGCGTTCCCGTTGCAGTGTCTGGGTTCAGTGTCTGCCTATGGCTCCCAACTCCAGCCTCCTGCTAAGGCAGACCCTGGGAAGCAGTGGTGAGGGCTCAGGTGATTGGGTTCCCCTCCAGCCATGTGGGAAACTTCAACTAAGTCCTTGCCTCCTGGCTTTGGCCTAGCCCAGCCCTGGCTGTTGCAGGCGTTTGACAAGTGAACTGATGGATGAGAGCTACCTTTCTCTCTCTCTCTTAAATAAATAAACATTTGACAATAAAAAGAAATAAATACACTGGTGAGTGAAACCAAGGTGGCACCATTAGAAGCAGGAAGCAGTAGTCTAAATCTGGTTGCATTTTGAAAGTATCCAACAGCATCCCCTGATAGACAAGAAGGGGGCACCTGGAAGGGCAGAGTTGCCATCAGCTGGGATAGGAGAGGCTGGCGCTAGATGAGGTTTTTAGGGAAAGATCAGATATTCAGTCTTAGACCTTAGTTTGAGGTTTCTTTATTTTTCATTTTATTTGAAAGGCGGAGAGACACAGAGTAAGAGGCAGAGATAAATCTTCCATCCTCTGGTTCCCTCCAGCTAGGGCTGGGCCGACTGAAGCTAGGGCTCAGACCTCCATCTGGGTCTCCCACATGCGTGTTAGGGACTCAGGTACTCCAGCCATCCCTTGCTACCCCTGGCGTGGGAATTGGCAGGAAGCTGGAGCAGAAGCAGATGAATCAGAGCTAGAACCGGGCACTCTGGCATGGGATGCAGGGTCTCAACCACCGCACCAGAGGCTGGCCCCAAGTTTGAGATGTTGCTTTACATATCCCAGTCCAGGTGTCAGGGAGGTTGTTGGGATAGATGGATTTGGGATGCACTATAAGTTAGGGAGTCCTGGGCCTCTAGATGGAGTGAGGGCTGAGAGCAGACACTGATGGCAGATTCTGCCATTGCATACTCACAGCAGGGTTCGTCCTGGCCACGGAGCAGTGCTAGGTTGTTTGGCCACTGAATGAGGCTGAGATGATGGCTCGAGGAGGGATCACAAGCGGAGCAATTGGCCAGGATGGGCGGGGGGACAGGAGCATTAGATGAGAGGAGTCCGAGGACTGGAAGCATCGTCCGTATGAACACTGGGACGGAGCTGGCTGACTGGGAGTGACTGTGAGTCTGGAAGGAGAGGGTGCAGCCAGGGCTTGGGGGATGCGTGTTCTGAGGTGAGCTCACACCCTGTGCCAGTCATGCAGCCCTGTAAGATGGGGGAGGACAGAGTCAGAAAGGCATGCCTGTGACGATGGGGAGGAGAGATGGCACCATTCCCACGCCCTCGGCCTCCACTGGCTGTGCCAGGAGAAAGCACATCCGCAGGGAGCGCCAGGACGGGAAGACCCAGAGAAAGGACTGGGGTAGAGGCGACCTGGAATTCCTGAGGCTACTCGGAGCTTTGGGGAGGTGAGGAGGCTCCCAAGGAGGAACAGGAGCATCTGCCGAGGGCTCTGTGGGGCTCGGGTGCCCTGGGTGTGGGATAAAGATAAAGGTGGAATGAGCTTAGTGGCCCCACATGCAGTTGTTCAAGGAATAATAGTAGCAACAATGAAGACTAAGGTTGATTGCATGCTTGTAATCTGTGCTGAGGGAGTTGAATGTATCCTCATAGGAACCAGAGGAGGCAGATGTTTTTAAAAATTAATTAATTTATTTGCTTAAAAGGTAGAATGACACAGAGAGAGGGAGAGGCAGAGATCATGTATGTGCTGGTTCACTCACCAAAGGTCCACAAGAAGCCGGGATTCAGAAACTCCAGCCAGGTCTCCCACATACGTGGCAGGGGCCCAAGCACCTGCATCATCTTCCACGGCAGCAGGGAGCCAAACCGTTGCTCTGATAGGGGATGCCGCAAGCAGTGAGCTTAACCCACTCTGCCACAGCACTGGCTCCTGGGGCAGACATTTTTACTCACCTCGTTTTGCAAGTGAGGAGGGTCCTGAGCAGGAAGTGGAGCGCCAGCTTCTGCACCTGAGCCGTCTGGCTGCAGAGCCCCACCGCTTCTAATCTCAGCCCAGACACACTGCAGAGTGGGCGAAGCAAGAGGAGAGAAAGGCCTTGAGGAAACACAGCCCTAGCTCTGACCTCCATCCCCAAGCTTGGCCTGGAAAGTCACTTCCCCTTTCTGAGAAGCAGTTCCTACGCAGGGCATTCCTGGAAATGAATGCCAGCTCTTGGGGCCATTTGGGGAGTGAGTGCCTTTCAAATAAGTAAAATAAAAATCTGAAAAAAATAAAAGGGGGTGGGGAAGCTTGGGTCATCCCAGATTTGGGAGCAGATCCATGGGGCTGAAGGGAGGGCATGATGAGAATAAAGATTGAAGGATGGGCCTCAAGGACCTGAGCCTAATAAGCCAGGTACAAGGGTAGGACTTCATGGAGGTCTCTGGCCCGGCTTTGCCCACACGGAAGGTTGGGACTAAGGAGTGGAACAAACGGATCAACAGTGCCTGCTCTTGCCAGAGTACCCGCTAGATGGCGCCTGCTCTCCGCACCGCTCCAGGAAGGCCAGCTTTGGCTGGGTCTGGTTCTCAGCTGGGACAGGGGAGGGGAGGTACACAGTATAGTTCCTGGGCCCAGAAGTTGGTTTCAGAGTGTGCGTGTGTGCATGTATGTGTGTTTATGCATGTAAAATCTGCACTCGAGTCAGGCCGTCTCATCCAGGACAGGGTTGTGCTCTGTCCAGGGCCTTGGTGTGCCTGTCCCTGTCTGCCTCATCACAGGAGCTCAAATTATTATCCTCCTTTTACAGAATAGGAAGCAGAAGCAGGAGAAGGTCGAGGGTCATGGCCAAAGCCCTGCTACTGGCTCAGAGTGGAGGAAGTGGACCAAGGTTGCCTCTCTGCACTTGTCCACACCACAGGCTGACCAGCAGAGGTCCTGCTCGAATCCCCCAGGTGGGTAGTTACGGGTCCCAGCAGCTTGGCAGAACCGGGCTGTGGATCCCCACTCGCTGCTCACATAGCATGTTCATGGAGCAGCCGCCCTGGGCCCAGGCCTGGTGGACGTTAAAGCAACAGGTAACCTGGGAGAATCTCCATCCTCACAGGAGGGAGAATCTACAGGGCAGCCAGACATGCGTGGGTAGACCACCGATCACTTTTTCAGTCCAGCCACGGTAAGAGAGACCCGTGGAGGTGGCAGGGTGGGCTGGCTCTGGTAGAGGTCGCCGGCAAGCAGGATGCTGAGCAAGACACGTGGAGACCTGAGATGAGAATGTGCAGCCATGAGCACAGGAGAAGCCATGCTTCCAGGCAGAGGCGATGGCTACTGCCAAAGTCAAGGCCAAGCTCAACCCGAGGACCTGCCCAGTGCAGGAGGTGTTGCAGGGGGTGGGGTGAGGAGCAGGGAAGCACTGAGGTCATCCAAGAGGTCAGGGGCCGTGGAGTATGCTGTGGGCCTGGTGGGGAGTTGTAAGGGGGCAGAGCACATGCTGATTCGTGTCCTTAGAAGGTCACTCTGCTGGGTTTGGAGGATCACAGAGGAGCCAGGGTGGAAGCAGGAGGCGGGGGTGGCAGCCATGAAGGCGGGGAACGCTCTCCAAAGATGCTTTAGAAGCAGAATCTGTAGAACTTTCCAGATGGATTGGACAAGGGGTGAGGGTCATTGCGGGTTCCAGGCTTGCATGGGCTGTGAAACCATGCAGCAAGGCAGGGAGTCTTGGGGTGGGAATGAAGCGCAGGCCCTGATGGTTTAGGAGCCCTCTGTTTGGTCTAGTGGGAAGGTGGGACACGCATTCGGGCTCATCGGAAAGACAGGGCTGCTGAGGTAGCTTCAGGAGACTCTACAGTGTTTTAATGTCAAGACACAGGTTGTCTGCACAGCTCAGCAAGAGGTGGTGATGTCCCCATACCCGCATATGTGCAGCAGAGGCTGGCTAGTGGCTGTCGTGGCTGCCAGCAGAGGAGGCCTCTCTGAGGAGCGATGGGATGACATGGACGTTGAGGTCACCAGAGCCCAGGACCGGTTGGCTCCAGGACAGCGTGGAGGAGCTGGCCGTGCTGACTCTGTCTCTTTGTCTGCTTAGAGGCTCCCTTGCTGGTGGCACCCTTCCCCCACTGCCATCTGGCGGGGCCCAGAGGCTCACAGGCTTTCGGGTGGGGTAGGGGGAGGGGCAGCCCCAAGGATGGGGCTGTAATTTCAGCCGGGAGCAAGGTTTCTGAGTTTCAGCCACCTGGTGTGGGGTTCCTCTTTCCGACACCTCTCCCATGACTGGGCTGATAGCCCCACCCCCACCAACTGCAGCTACCCAGCATCTGTCAGCGGAGGGAGCCAGAGGAGCAGCTACCTGCCACCTTCCCACCTGGAGAGGCCTTGATCAGGTGGCACAGCACCCGGAGTAGGGGCAGGGGCTAACTGGAGAGGGCTGCTGGGCTTAATTAGTGGTTGGGAAGCCCTGGAACCTGCATCTGAGAGCCCCCACCCCCAGACTTTCATCTTCTGAACCTCCCACCCGCCTGGATGAAAGGGCCTAGGAGGGGCTGGTATTAATAGTAATTATTAGTTTCACCAATAAAGCAAAGCAGGATTATCACCAAGCTCAACGTGTTCTTCCCTCTTTGTCTGCCTCTTTTCTCCTTCCTCTTGGCTCCTTTGCTTTCTTCTCTTCTTTCTTTGCACTCTGTCTGCCTTGTGTCAAGGTCTCAGAATCTGCCTTCCTCTTTCTGTTCCATCAGCTGTTTGTACTGAGATGTCTCAGGAGCTGGGACGTTTGGGGAACAGCTCTGCACTTGTTTGAGTTGCAGAGGGAGACTGGGAGGAGACAGAGGGACAGGAGGGTGTGTTAGAGCGTCTAAATACATTCATTCATTCATTCATGGTTTACAAATCATGATTGGACACTGCTGTTGGGCAGGCACCCTCCCAAGTGGACAATGTAGCAGGGAAGATGGACAGTAAGTGGAACACTGATAAACACACGTAAGGTCCCGCAGGGAGACGCTCACTGGAACAGGACACAGGTGATGAGGGCTCTGTGGGCGGCTGTTTTAGACTGGGGGACCAGGGAGATAACAGTCGGGGCAGAGATCTGAATGATGGGAAAGAAGGAGCCAGTGAGGAGGGAGGATTGGGAAAAGTGTTCCTGGCAGGAGGAGCTGCCTTTGCCAGTGGCCTCAGGTGGGAAGCAGCTTAGCCAGCATGAGAATCAAGTGGCCTGGGGGAGAACTAGAAGGAGCAGCTTCAAGATGAACAGGGGATAGGGAACAGGGCTGGCCCTAGGGATCTGTGACCTCTACCATCTCACAGGCCCTGCACCTGCCGAATGCTCTGTTTTTGTAAAGGGGGTTCTGCATTTTCATTTTGCACTGGGCCCTGCGCATGGTTTGGGTGGTATCGGTTGGGCAGATTAGCAAAAGGACTAGGTGTCTGTGTAGAACCATGGAGGCCACTCATTTGGCGTGTGGCAGAGGAATGAGTGAAAGGGGGTGTGAATGAACTGGGTGTGCACCTGTAGGCCTAACCAGGGGCTACTGTTCTGTGGAGAGAGCTCGCGCACAGATAAGGCCTCCACATCCTAGAGCAGATGCTCCATTTTCCAGGGTCCATGCCTGTGGGGCTCCCATGGGCTGTGTTCACCAGGCCTGAAGCAGCACCATGAGCAGCTAAGTGAGGCCAGACTAGGCCCAGACCGGACTGTGAGAGACAGGAGAGACAGGGTGACTGTGCTAGGGGAAGGTGGATGGGGCCCAGTCTTGCCTGTGGGGCCTGAGTCTGGAGCCCTACAGACTTGAGTTCAAATTTCACTTTAACACAAGTAGATATGACAAAGTGGACTTTTTACAGGTGATTTGCTTCCTTGACCCTCAATTTCCTCCTCTGTAAAGTGGGGATCACTGCTTGTTAGCACTGTTAAGGGGATTAAATGATGCAATGAGCGGAAGGCTCTTGGCAGAGTCAGAGCCTGGGAAATATTTGTGATGTTAATAATTATCATAGTAATTGTAGAAGCTCTGGAGACTTGGGTAGACATTTGCTTCTGCCCTACATGAATGCATAACCATGAAAACTCACTTAACCCTCTTCAGCCTCAGTTTCCTCTCCCATTAAATGGGGATAATAGCAGTGGAACCACCCTTGAGCCAGATCGCTCTGGACGACTCACGCGATCACAGTGAGCCTTGTAAATTGATGTGCACGTGGGAGCTGCTCCCACATTCCTGCCCCCCCCCCCTTTCAGTCTGTCATCCTAGGGAAGGCTTTCTCTAAATGTGCCCGCCCAGAAAGAAAAATGCCCCTTGATTCTTGGTGATTTGTAGAATCCAGATCCTGGATCTCTGGACCTAATCTGTGGCTTCCACATTGGAAAGCCAGCCTGAGGGTGAACCTCACGTTCAAGGCTTGTGATGGGGCAAGAAAGGAAGGTGCAGAAACTGGGGTGGAGCTGAGGGAGGACAAAGTAGCTGCAGCCAAAATCTCCCATTGCCTGGCTTCCTGTCTCACTCTGGGGGCAGGAAACAGCTGGTCAGTTGCAGAGAATCAGCCCCTGACAAAGGACTGGAGCACAGGCTCAGGATGGGCAGAGCCCCCTTCTCATCTCCCACCGGCACCCCCAAGGGCGACTGTGCAGCAGCCTGCAAGACCCGTGGACAGCCATAAGCCGCATCAGCCTGAGGAGGGGAGTCCGTCTCCACGGAGGTCCTCACCTGAGAAGCATGGAAGGCGAGGCCAAAGGGGCCTGGGAGCCATCCAGGGTGAGAGAACGTGAGCTCCCGGCCTCTGCTGCTGTGTCCTCATCAGGGAGCGTGCAGACAATAGTCAGATCTTCGCAGGGTGCCCAGGGAGCTGACGCCCTGGAGTGGTCAGCAAAGGCAGGCCCACAGTGAGAGCTGCGCACAGGGTGGTTCTTACTCTGTTTTTGAGAACTGAGGCCACCCAGCGAGTCGTGGCAGAGGCTGTCAGATCTCCCAGTAGGGCAGTTCAAAGCCTTTCCCCATTCTTCGTTGTATTTTGGGCTGGCAGCATTCATTCATTTATTTGTTTATTCAATAAATATTTATGGAATGTTCTTCAGGCAACAGAGTGGCAGACAGAGGGAGGAGGTGGGGCCTGAGACCTGAAGTATTCCTGGAGGCTGTCTGAGTGAGAGGTGACGTTTACTCAGGAGCTCTGAGCTTCTCACTGCCCTGGAAATTGGCATTACGCAGTTAACAGAGGGGGAGCCCAGGTGAGATCAAGTTCATTCTCGGAGACACTGCAATCCAGGTCCACCTCACTCCAAAGTCAGTGCTTTTTCCAGTCTAGATTGCTGGTCTCCCTCTCTGCTGTATCCCCAGGCTCTCCCTGTCCCTCCTCCCTCTACTTTGGCAGAGCCAAATCCCTGGAGGCCAGAGGTCAGGCTGTTTTCTGTCACCCCCTGTAGCAGGATCTCTGTCATTTCCTCCCAGGGCTCTCCTGACAGTGTGGAACAACCTTGGGGCTTTCCTCGGAGGGGAAATCCAGTCGGGAAGCAGCCCATGGAAAATGTTCGTCTCCTTGGCTGCGGAGCATCTGGGTGCTTGTGAGCAGAGTGGGAAGGGGGGAGCTGCCTGGAAGGGCCCAGAGCCAGGGACTCCCCAGGAGCCAGCACGTGGCCTCCCTCTGCCTCTGTAGCCCCTCTCTGGGCCTCAGTTTCCCCCTCCATAAGCAAGGAGGGGATAACAGAGCTGCAGCCCTGGCTGCTGCACGCCTTCTGGGCTGTGGGTTTATGTGCTGATGCCAAGCTCCCCTGCCTGTGCTTCCTGGTGGGCTCCTGTGAGGATGAAATGGGACTGGAGCTCTAAAAGGGCTTCGAACTAGAATCAAAAGCAAGCAGGGAGGGTGATTCTTGTCAACTGGACCCTCGCTGTCCTGCTCCATGCCCTACCAAGCTGCTGCACGTGCCCAGCTTCCATTCCCTCAGACACTCTGCAGACCTGTGGTGCAGGGTCCCAGGAGAGCCTGGGGCAAGTTCTGACCTGGAAGTCTGGAGCCTGGTGTGAGCATCCTGCTATAGCTGAGTGTTTGTGTGCCATACAATGTACGTGTTGAAATCCTGACTCCCGGGGGCCGGCACCATGGCTCATTTGGTTAATCCTCTGCCTATGGCGCCGGCATCCCATATGGGCGCCGGGTTCTAGTCCCGGTTGCTCCTCTTCCAGTCCAGCTCTCTGCTGTGGCCTGGGAGTGCAGTGGAGGATGGCACAGGTCCTTGGGCCCTGCACCCGCATGGGAGACCAGGAGGAAGCACCTGGCTCCTGGCTTTGGATCGGTGCAGTGCACCGGCTATAGCGGCCATTGTGGGGGGGATGAACCAACGGAAGGAAGACCTTTCTCTCTGTCTTTCTCTCTCTCTCACTGTCTATAACTCTACCTGTCAAAGAAAAAAAAAAAAAAAAAAGAAAAAGAAAAAGAAAAGAAATCCTGACCTCCAAGGTGATGGTTAGGAGGTGGGCCTTTGGGAAGCAATCAGGTTGTGAGGGCTGAATTCTTTTTTTTTTTTTTTTTTTTTTGACAGGCAGAGTTAGACAGTGAGAGAGAGAGACAGAGAGAAAGGTCTTCCCTTCATTGGTTCATCCCCCAAATGGCCACTATGGCCGGTGCGCTGCGCCGATCCGAAATCAGGAGCCAGGTGCTTCTTCCTGGTCTCCCATGCAGGTGCAGGGCCCAAGCACTTGGGCCATCCTCCACTGCCTTCCCGGGCCACAGCAGAGATCTGGACTGGAAGAGGAGCAACCGGGACAGAATCCGGCACCCCAACTGGGACAAGAACCTGGGGTGCTGGCGCCGCAGGCGGAGGATTAGCCTAGTGAGCCGTGGCGCCGGCCGAGGGCTGAATTCTTGTAAATGCAATTGCACCCTTGTGAAAGATAGCTGGGGCAGGCATTTGGCACAGCAGTGAAGTCACTGCTTGGGATACCTGCGCCCCATGGTGGAGTGTCTGGTTCAAGTCCTGGCTCTAGTTCCGATTCCGGCATCCTGCTAATCTGCACTCTGGGAAGCAGCAGATAGTGGCCCAAATCGTTGCGTCCCTGCTACCCTCTTAGGATATCTGGATGAGTTCCTGCCTCCCAACCTCAGCCTAGCCCAGCACTGACTGTTGCAAGCATTTGGGAAGTGAATCAGAGGATCTCTCTCTCTCTCTCTGTCCTTCAAATAAATAAATATGAATAAATAAATAATTAAGACTCAAGGGAACTCATTTGTCCCTTCCCTCCACCATGTGAGGACACAGTGAGAAAGCACAGTCTATGAACAAGCGAGTGGGCCCTCGTCAGACACCAGGTCAGCTGAGTGCTTGCTCCTGGACTCCCTGGTCTCCAGGAAACACATCTCTGTCGTTGGCAGCCCATATGGACTAGGATCCATCCTGAAGCCAGTAAGGCACCCTCCTGGATACCTTCCCGAAGCACCTGGACTTCCACATGGCCGGCATGGCAGAGGGAGCAGGAGCAGGAACAGGAGACCGTAGCTAACCAGGAGGCATTCCCTGTGGCAAGGCACAATGCCGCCCTTCTAAGTAGCTTGGGAAACCCTTTGTGCTCTGGGGTCTCAGTTTCCCCATCTGCTCTGTGAAGCGCATCCATCACAGACCCTTGACCGTGGGCCTCTGACTCCTGACTTCTGCCCTTCCTACACTCAGTGCTGCACAATGAAGAGCAGTTCCTCTCCTGGGGTGTCCATCTGGGGTTTTATCTTCCCAGCTCCATCTGCTGCGGCAGCCCCCAGATGCTCTCAAGTGGACAGGCCCTGGGAAGGGACTCAGGGGTGGAGTCTCACTGCCAGGCTAGCTTGCACAGGTGGAGGGCTGGGGGAGGCAGACCCCCTCCCCACAGGCTGGGCCAGATGGTGAGGGCAGCTGACCAGGGCCTCGATGCTCTCCTTACCCTGGAGCTCCATGGGGATCTGGGTTTTTTTCTACACAAAGGATGTGGGGAGAGCCTTCCCCCCAGCAGGCTTGGGACTCAGGAACCATTTTAATCTGGTAGAACTGAAGTTCTGGCACTGAAAACTTGAGCGCACTGCAGAATCCTCCCATCAGAGCGTCCCTGCATCTCAGCAGTGAGTCACAGGGCTTTAGGTTTCTGAATTGTGCTGGCCGACACCACAGGCACTAGCCACACGTGGCCCTGGCGCACCTGGAATGTGACTGACCCAGAGACAGAGAGAGAGAGAGAGAGCGAGAGAGAGCTCTTCCATCTGCTGGTTCACTCCCCAAATGACTGCAACAGCCAGAGCTGTGCTAATCCGAAGCCAGGAACCAGGAGCTTCTTTTGGGTCTCCCATGTGGGTCCAGGGGCCCAAGGAATTGAACTATCTTCCACTGCTTTTCCAGGCCATAGCAAAGAGCTGTATCAGAAGTGGAGCAGCTGGGTCTTGAACCAGCGCCCGTATGAAATGCCAGCACTTCAGGCCGGGGTGTTAACCTGCTGCAACACAGTGCCGGCCCCAGAAGATCTCTCTCTCTCTCTGTTTCTGCCTTTCGAGAAATGAAAATGAAATGAAAATAAAGTTTAAAAATTATGTATGAAAAATAACTTTAAAGTGATGGACTTTCAGAGCCAGATTTCTGGATCTTTCCATCACTGACTTTGAACCTTAGACACCAACTGAGGACATTTGAGAAGAACTCTGGCCCCTCTCCTACCCGTGTAGGGATGCTACAGCCCACTGGGACCAGCAGGGAACCAGTCTCCATGAAGGCTACCCCTTCCCTCCCCTGGGCAGAGAACTCACCAATGAGTGGCTGCTGGGTTTTGTGCGTGCTTGGTGAGTTTCCAGCCCTAGCTGGGGCCTCCTTCCTGCAGCTTCTCCTGTCTTGGTGGCTTCCCCTTCTACCTTCCTGCAGGGAGTCTGGGGCCCCTCCCCCTACCGTTGTCCTTGCAGATGGGTGTCAGGGACCGAGCACCCTCTCTACTTCCTTAGCCCTTAGCAGAAGCATTCCTGGGATCCCAGGAATGGCGCAGGGGTCCTGCCAGCCTCTCATGGATTGCCAAGGACCCTGTCTCTGGAAAACTGGTCTTTCCTGCCTGTACCCAGCCCAGGGAGGATGTGGGATGGGGAACTACAGGTGCTGGGTAAAGGGGTGGCACAGGAACCAGGAGGTCAACTTAAGGGACCCCAGGTCTGCCTGGAAAAAGCTTTCTTCGGTGTTCAGGGACTCTGGGCAGAGAAGGAGGAGACTTTATTGCTGACAGAGCCAGGAGTGCCAGGGCACGAAGTGGCAGTGATTCACTTGGAGCGTCTCTGCATGGAGGGGGGAAAACCAGAGGTCAGTCAAGGAGGGCTTCTGGGAAGAAGTAAGACTGCAGCCAGGACTAGAAGGAAAGAGAAGCTGTGAGGAGGTGGAGGGAAGGGCACTCGGGGTGGAGGGTGTGCTGGACACTGCAGACTGTTCCCAGGCCTTGAGGGTTCCAGGCTACCTGAAGTCAGGGCAGGGGGTGGTGAGAAGCGATAGGGCCATGAGGGTGGGTCACCTGGCAGAGAGCGGTCAGAGAGCTAGCCTTTGGGGTGAGGAGGGGGGCAGGGGAACCTGGGTGAAAAATACCCCTTACAAAGAGAGCTGTGCCGGGCAAGGAGCTAAGCTACTTCCTAGTATCTCGTTTAATCCTCTCCACAACCCAGAGGGGTAACTACTCTTGTTCTCGTTCTACAAACATTGGAAGCCAAGTTAAATGACAGTGAGAACTGACCGTGGGTTCTTTTTTTTTTTTTTTTTTTTAAGATTTTTAAAATTTTATTTGAAAGGTAGAGTTATAGAGGCAGAGA